>NC_090659.1:43253499-43559832 GCF_013368605.1 Nyctibius grandis
GGTTTGTCTTACTAATGACAGTATTTTGGCCATCATGCTAATTTATTTCTTAGAAGCTGGAATTTATGTATTTAAAAGTATTTTTAAGTATCAGTATTTAACATCTTACACGTAATAGGCCGTAGTTGTATACTGTAAATTTCAGTCATAACTACTTCAATGTCTAAATGCTAATAGACACACAATTAATCCACCCTGGCACATCTAAAACAGTAATTACCTAATGCCATTCACATGGTGTGGGGTTAATTGAATGAGGTCTTAACCTTCATGACCTGTCAGTTTTGACTTATCAGCTTGACCCAGGTCAGAGATTCTCCCCGATAACTTTTTCTTATCAATAAAACCTCACTGTATCTAGAAATGGCATGTGTATATATATGTGTATATGTGCATATTATGAGGTTGTGTATGTATATGCACAATAATAACTAAATAATAGAAATAATAAATATTTGTGCCACTGATTTTTATTTTTTATTTTTCTTTTCGAGTAAAATAGGAATTACATAAATTGCAAAGTGAAGACTCTATTGCTTTTCACTTTGTGGCTTAAACATGATGCCAAAGCTGAATTTCCAGGTGAGACTAGAGCAAATTTGTTGTTGCTTATGTTATCATAAATGCTTTTGAGAAGAGAATTTGTCTGACACAAGGTTTTCAAATTGTAATAGATATTAAAATATGTCCTCTTTAATGTAAAGACATAATTAGTCAAACACAGTTCTTAGTGACTGATGTACATAACTCTGTTAGGTGAGTGCAAAAAGCGGTATACTGGTTGAATTTTATGCTGTGCTATAACTGGAGGGAAATGTGTACTCCATTACACCCCCAAAACTTATTAAACTATATTTAAGTTGAAAAGTTGAGTACTTGAACATTAGAAAATACGAGAGTTTAGTTACTTCTGGAGTTACAATAAGAAGCCAGTTGTTTTGTCCTGAACCTCATGCTGTGTCTTTAATTCATTATCACAGAAGAGATCACTACCTCTGCTTCTCCCTTTCTAAGCCCAAAGCCACAGTAGGTACAAATGCGTTCCTACAGTAGGTGTCAAGAAGACAAAGCCAGGCTGTTTTCAGTGGTGCCCAGTAACAGGACCAGAGGCAGTGGGCACAAACTAAAACACAGGAGGTTCCCTCTAAACAACAGGAAATGCTTTTTCATTGTAAGGGTGACTGAGCACTGGCACAGGTTGCCCAGGGAGATTGTGGAGTCTCCATCCTTGGAGATATTTAAAAGCTGTCAAGACGTGATTTGGGCAATCGGCTCTAGATGGTCCTACTTGAAGCAGGGGGCTTGGACCAGATGACCTCCAGAGATCCCTTCCAACATCAACCATCCTGTGATCATGTGATAGGTAAAGCAGAGTTAGGAAAAGCATCATACATTGTCAGGCAGTATATGTTCAGCTGCTTTGTGTAATTATTTGTGCCTCCATGAGTCTGTGCGAAAGAGGTCCAGGTAGCGAGCTTCAGTACCAGATGCCTGACCAGCCACATTGCTTAACTGTTAGTTTGTTTCCTGCCCTAGATCGGATTGCTCCAACTAGCAAGGCCCTGGACAAAACCCGGAGTTTGAATAAGTTTCTCTTGGCACTACTCTCCAGAGGCAGTATGGAAAAGATGGAACCAGGGTATTCTGTTACACTGCACTGTTGAGGTCCCTCTGCCTTCACGTGGCAGCTCAGGCAGTGTCACTTTTCCCGCAGTTTCATTTTATAGTAAAACCACTCTAGTGGGTTACAGCACAATCCTCTTATTATTCCAGAGAGTTTAGTGCAGAAACCACATGGTAGTAATGATGATGCAGGAAGCAGGGAGAACAAATGCCATGATGGTCCCTTGGCAGTGTGGTCATGAGCCAGCCACCTGAGGGTGACATGGGGTCCTGGGCCCTGGGCAGGGTAGGGGGAATCCTGGGGGGCTGGTGGTGCCCTCCAGTCCCACAAGTAGCCAGTAGGATCTCCCCAACTGATCAATCATGCCCAGGCTGAGTGGGGCTGTATGTCTCATCACAGTCATCAAGTCCTTCATTAGCTTACCTACATCTAATTCTGTATTAATCACACTTTAAAGATTCAGTTCTCAATATGAATTGTATAATGCTTCTAAGATGAACCATAAAGCAAGCAGAGTTAATAATGCATTTTCAGCGAAAATTTGCTGGTAGGTTACTCCGCCTTCAAAGAAAAGGAGCAGATCCAGCAAACTGACCCGGCAGAAACACTCTGCATACTTAACCCTCAGTTCTTTGTACATCACATGCACTGTAATCTTGTTTTCTTTGACATTTCTCAGATGCACTAATCCTTTCATCCTGCGAGATCAAATCTGAACCCTCATTGATTTTATGCTAAGGCAATCCACGGGCCCCTAGACAGTAACTTCTGTACCTTGCCTGTAGTAGGTGAGTTGTGTTTTCTGCCTATTGCCTCAGTGTAAAAGTACATTTTCACCTTAGTTCACCTACTAAATCTGACTCAGACATGCTGATTTACACTTGTTTCAACCTATTGGCCTCTGTGTAGTTATTCTGAATGTACATCAAACTAAACCATGTAACTAAGGGGACATACTTTCTCCCATCAAAGAGCTAAAGGGAAGGCTGTGCTGACAATCCTGTCATCAGAGGATATATCCCCATAAATACTTTGTGAACTCGACAAGAGAACAAGAAACTTGTCCATAATGCTAGTGTGATGTGGCTGACCATCACCCATGAAGACAAAATATCTTCCAGTTCCAACAAGGGCTGAGATTCTTCGTAGGCTGAATGAATTAAAGAGCAAAAGACACTTTGTAGTCCACAGGAACATATAAACTATTGGCAAGGTATTTACAAAATCTTTTTAATCAGATGCATCAAATACACCCTTCAGTATTATTTTTTTCTTTGTATATAACAATGTTCCCCAGTTCACTCTGTTAACTGGGATGGAAAAGCTTTAGAAGAAGGTAGAATGGGTGGCTGGTTTTCTAAAATGATTATTAGGGAGTTTTAGGGAAGCAAGTTCCTGCCAGTAATACTTACTTATGAAAAGAACTGTTTTGAAATTGATTCTGTTGAATTTCCTGAAATTGTACAACACTTAATCCTGTGAATGGTCCCAGAAAAGTAGATCATGCTTCTGAGACATCCTGGTTTTAATTTCTAAGAGATATTATGGGGTTGTGTGAATTTTATTTTATAATACTTGCATATTACATTGAATTTGTAGAAATGGGATATTTTGTTACTGATGTCTGCTTGATATCTCCAGCTGCTCTGAAAATGTTACAGAAAACTATTCATTTGTCTTCTGTTTGTCTTTTTTTCTGCAGCTTTCACTTCTCAGTTCACCACAGCCCTCTCTTTTTCTCACTCACAGGCTTTATCTCCATGGTGTTTTTGAACTATGATGCATTAGATATAAAAATAATCTGAAACTGTCAGCAGCTGAAATAGAATATCTTATGAATATCAGAATATGGTGCTTGTTGATGTAGATTTATACTCCCCACTCAGTCAATGAGATACATGTGTCTCTGGTGTTTGGATACTTTCTGAACATGTAGTAACTATTATTTCTGGCACGTGTGTGACTGATTGTTTCCAGAATGAACAAAACATAAGGCAGCATCATTATGCCTGGTAGATGCAGGCCACACTCTCAACAGTGGTCTTGTTTTTATAAATTAGCTAAATGGTTTCCAGAGAATGATGTGCTGAACTATTTGGGACACATTTCTTTTAAGGAAATGATGAAAGGATTTCCAAGTAGTTCCAAATGGTCCATATTTGCTTTGTTTAACAGTCAGGCATACCAGTCACCTGGAAAGTATTTATAAAAGATTGAGGCTGTGACAGAGTCATTTACTTTTATTTAATCTTTACTTTGATTCTAAGCACTACATTTATACTTAATAGGACATTACCGTATTAATGAGAAGTTAATATAAAATCATGAATAGAATGATTTTGTTTACGGCTTAAATCTGTGTGGAGTGTTTCTTTACATATATTTGCATTTTAAAAAACTGCATCACCTAGTGCTCACAGATAAAATTATTGCCTCATTCTAACACAGAATAAGTTTTTTTGATAAAATAGTAAATCTCAGACTTAACTTCATCATAATAAAAAGTGAAGTTCTCCAAGGAATGTTAAATTTTTGGTGTAATTAGGAGCTAACAGAAAATGTGTAATTACTCAAAATTACTTTACTTTTCACCAGTTTATAAAAGGAATAAGAACAAAATGATTTAGAAATGTTACAAAATTATCAAAGTTTCCAAGATTGCCTAGCGCAACACATCAAATAGAGAAGAAACACGGCCCTTGTTTTCATCTTTCATTTTGTATCCTGGAAATAATTTCTTCTTAAGATACCTTCAGAATAAATGTTTCTTCTCCCAAAGGAAGCTGGTTTTCATTGCACTTGTAATATCTGATCAGATGAGATTGAGATCTGTCCTTATTTCTGATGATTGTAATGGTCTCTACTGGAATCTGAAGAATAAACTGAAGAGAGATTTCTTTGAGCAGCATGACTTTGTGTTTGAGCAGAACATTTTTTTCAAAAAAGCCATAAATAATACAATTCTCAATGATTTTAACTTCTCTCTAAATGCTCTTGAAAGAAAACAATGTATTTCTGCCTTTTTGGACTACCATATCTTCTTCTCATCCTATTCCCTTGTAGTAGTATAGCTGATAATATTTAAATAACAGTAAAAGTTTTCAAAGGAAAATATTGCTAAAATTGCTTTCCAAAGCATTCTGCTCTACATAAAAAAAAAGCAGAGAAGTTATTGCAAATATTTTGAATTGTTCTCAGACTTTGGAGACTTTCATTTGTGGATTCTGCAGCAAAACAATCACTCTATCTTAAATTCAAGATATATATAATACAAGCGTCTCTGCTGGTGAGGTTCATTTGATGATATTCTGTTAGCTGAGGCTCTGGAGATCATTTTCATTCAGGTCAGTATGTTTGGATTTTGGAAGTCTAAGTTGTGTCATAATTTGTGCTTATAGGAAGCTGTATGGTTTCATGTAGAAGAAAATATGAATACTCCGAAAACTGCCTTTTTGCTTTAATCTCACCAGATATAATGAGGCAATGATGAGAAATGTCCTTTTCTAATGTTTAGTCCCTAGTTTCTGATGATTAAGTATTTCTTTTTATCCTTAAGGTAGGGATTCGCTAGTATTCCCTAGATCTGCAGTGAATATACAGCAGTGTATCTCCTGTGAATTAGTGCATGCCATCTAAATTCAGAAATTGCAACATGCAAGCTTAATTCAATTTCAATATTTATTTTTTCAATATGTATTTGTGCTTAGACAGCTGCATAAAATGTTAACAGAACAAACAGAAAACAAGCTGAGTGTGATTCACTTACATTTTCCTCACGAACTGCTTCACAAATATTAATCGTTATTGCCCCGGTAAAACCCGTACCTGGTAACTAAGACCTTGTGCTTTGAGAGGCTTTCTGATTGCCACATATTTCTCATATATCTAAGCTAACAAGTGAGAAAATTAAAAATTCCATTTTCTATAAGGAGAGGAGAAAGTCAACAGTTCATTCAAACTCCAAAGAGAAAACAAAATATAATAGAATCGGGAAATGGATTGAGACACATCTCCAGGAATCAACACACTCTTTTGAGACTGCCTTTCAAGAGAAAACTGCCAAATTTCTCAGAGCTACATTTTGAACCTGTTTTGGGTTTGTTTTGTTCTATTTCTTTTGCAAAGGAAAAGATTCAGTTGTTTCCCGAGGTCACAGAGGAACTACCTGTTCTTCAAAGTTGTACTTTCAGGTAAAAGCTCAGCATAAAACATATCTACCAATCTGCATTCCATATGTATGTTCCTTTTGTTGCCCTTGCCACCAACATGGACTTTCTTTATAAATCTGCTTCATAAAATAAAACTTTTTTTTCCAAACTACTAATCCAGTAGCCTTTCGTTAAAATCCGCCTTTAAAAACACAACACTGAAATAATGATCAGCCATGCCAAAGGCTAACTTAATCTCTAAACAGTGCCAGCAGCTTTCAAAACAGCTCCATGTGCTTATTACTTCCTACACTTTTCACAATATATTCTTTAATTTCTGATTTTTTTTAATAGTATAATCCTATCACTTTAGTTTGCAATGACTATTTTTTTGCTGCTTTATGTGGTATAATTTTAAAAGACCTGAAGAACTTGCAATCTGAGAAAGGTAAAATTGTTGAAATTAAGCCTATAAAAGGATTTTGTTTTGTTTTGTTTTACCATGCCAGTAATTGTTAATGAAAAATAGTCTTTTCCATCAGTAAATGCCTCTTGTAACCTTATGTTTTCTAAAGGAGGAAATAATAATGAAAACATATGTTCAAGTTTTAAGAAGTATTGTTTTTAAAATAAAGTCAAAGGGAAGCATCACTTCAGTTGTCACGTGGGAAGCATTACTTTGTTGATAAGTGAGGATCAAGCAGCTGATATGAAACTTGCATGTACTGCCAGAACCATCTTGGACATCCAACATAGTTATACCACCTTGGTTAATGCTCAAGGAGACAATTAGCCTTGTGACTGCTTGGAGAGGAAGAAGAGTTTTGCCACCTTATCGTGTCAGTGTTTACTTAGAAAGTTCTTATGTCTCTGGTCATATGTTAAAGTCCTAGAAGCTAGCCTACTTTTGCCTAACTTTTAAAATTATTAGATTAAAGCCACTTTATGGGTCCTATATGAGCCCTTGACTAACCTAAGAATAAATTCTGTTTTTCCCATTTCCCTCCAGTCTACCCTGAAGAAGAGTGGATAAAGCGGCAACCCGTCACAGAGAATGACTCTCTCTGACCTGCTATGCTTCATGTAGCCAGACAATTTATGCACAGAGAGAGAAATTACACTGTTATTAATACTGCTGAGTCACTGCTTTCAATACTGAGATCAGAGAGACATCTTGGCTATCTGTCCCATATAACCTGTAAGATGGATCCCAGAACTGACATCCAATTTTAACATAAAAAGGCTGGATTAGTCAGAATTACACAGAATAGATGAAGTTGGATTGTTTAGTCTCTTGGGATTGTCTAGTCCATCTTCCTTGCTCAAGCAGGGTCAACTACAGCAGTTTGCTTAGGATGGTGTCCAGTCAGGTTTTGAATATCCCCAAGGATGGAGACTCTACAAACTCCCTGGGCAACCTGTTCCGGTGCTGAGTCATCCTCACAGTAAAAAAGTATTTCCTGATGTTCAGACGTAGTTTCATATCACAGAATCACAGAATCACAGAATCAATCAGGTTGGAAGAGACCTCTGGGATCATTGAGTCCAACCATTGCCCTGACACCACCATGTCAACCCTTGTCCTGCCAGTGGACACTACTGAGAAATGTCTGGCTCACTGTTTGTTACTCTCCGCATCATATATTTACACTCATGGATAAGATACACCCTGAACCTTCTCTTCTCTGGGCTAAACAGTCCCAGCTCTCTCAGCCTCTCCTTGTGTGGAAGACGCTCCAGTCCCTTAATCATCTTTGTGGTCCTTTGCTGCACCCACTCCACTATGTCTATGTCTCTCTTGTACTGGGGAGCCCAGAACCAGACCCAGCACTCCAGATGTGTCTCACCAGCAGTGAGCAAAGAGGAAGGGTCATTTTCCTTGACTTGCTGGGGATGTTTTGCCTAATGCAGGCTAGGCTGCTATTGGCTTTCATTTCCATGACAGCACACTACAAGCTCATGGTCAATATGGTGTCCACCCAGACCCAGAGGTCCTTCTCTATCATGCTGCTTTCCAGCAAGTTAGCCCCCAGCCTTTTACAGGTACAGGGCTTATTCCTCTGCAGGTTGGAGGACTTTGCTTTTCCCTTTGCTGAACTTCATGCATTCTTCTCTGCCCATTTCTCCAGCTTTTTGAGGTTCCCCTGAATGGTGGTACAGCCATCTGGAGTACGAAGCACTCCTCCCAGTTCTGTACCATCTGCAAATTTGCTGAGGGTACACTCTGTCCTGTCATCCAGGTCATTAATGAAGATGCTGAACAGTATAGGAGCCAGTAGCAATCCCTGAGGTACATCCCTAATGACAGGATTTTTCAATTTTAGATAATGGATAATTCTTCCATTAAAGAGAAAAAAAAAAATCCTTTTATGAATCTGGCATGGATATGGACAAAGTCGATTGTGCACTTTTGAGGTACTTTGTGTTTATTTATGTAATTTGTAGTGAATACACTTCCTGCAAACCATCTTCTTTACTCTTGTAGATGCCTATGAGACTAGAGATTCATTTGAGAAAGACAGTCTTTCTGTTATTTTTCTTAGGGATTTTCATCAGATGAAATTTACACTGCACCCGATTCAGAGGAGGGAAAGAGGGACATTAGCAGATAATTGTCCTGAAATGGAATTAGCTGGGAACCTGTAAATCTGTCTTTTTTTCAGACATTTCTGTCCCTAGATGTTCACAACTTTTCCATCAGAGTAAAGGAGTTTCCGAATTAGGTTAGAATTTTTCTCACAACAGAACAATAGGAAGAATTATTTAGGGACATTTAAAAGAAACCATGACTGTTTGGTACATTAAAAACTGAGCTGGAAAGAAACTTCTGTAGAAGATTATATAACTAAAGAAAATATTCTTTAACCAATTTTACTCCTTCCATGACATTAAAGAGTTATTCAATACTCAAACCAAACTTATTTAATTTTCAAATTATACTGAACAGGGTATCTTGAGCACCTGCAAGCACTTCTCAGACCTAGTGATCTTTTGTAATACTATGACAATGCAACACGTTAAAATGAACCTGTTTCTCCTACCTGTGCTATCCCACCCCTGTGCCTTAGAATAATTAGAATGAGATTTAGGAGCTAAACAAAGAGGGAACTTCAGTATAATCAGCAGATCTCCTTGTCTGGGACAGTCAGTGTACCAGCATTACAAGTATTACTACAGAGGACAGACTGGATAAATCCCAGTTTTTAAGAGATTTAGGAAAATAATTTATCTGAAGAAGCAAGACTGGGCACTCAAGTTATGCTCTGCAACACTGCAATTTGCAGTACATAAATATGTCTGGGAACCCAACTTTCAAACACTCAGACTAACAAAGGGCAAGCTCTCCTCATGTAAAATCCTAGGGACCTTAGAGGTTTATCAGTCTTGTTACAGTGAAAGCAACGGACTATGTTGTGCACTTTTTGCAGTAGAAAGAAGCAAAGAAAAAGTTGTGGCCAAATATGAAAGATAAGCTTAGCAATGATCAGATAAGTGGGAACTGCTAATGACTCAATTAGAATGCTCTAGATAAGATTTATATTTGGCAAAGGCTCAGGCTCAGCAGAAAATTGTTTTACAAGTTTTGCTGTGGAAGAAGAGTTGTACTGTGTTTACAGCAAGGGCATGTTGGATCTTATCCTGGGTAGTCTTTTTTTTTGCTTACCAGTATTCTCCTTGATTTTAATGTAACTTCAGGTCCTCAGCAAGTGAGAACTATTAACTTCAGTAGGAGATGTACTGCTCAGAATACGACATGATTGCCATACTTACTAAGCTTACTTAATATGCTATTAAAAAAGAGATCATATTTGACTAGATTGTCACAAAGCATAGCCAGGTGGTGTAGAGCTGTGAGAACAAGTGCCGTTTACTTTATCATGTGCAATCATATAGACTCTGGTTAGGTAGGGAGAAGTGACCCACAAGGGTGTCAAAGGAACTTTGTGTGCTCCCACAGCAGAACACTTTCCCAAGCACACTGTGCTTCTGTAACAACAAAAAACGGGTGGGACTGTATACTGTTTTCCCTTCAGGAACAATTCCCCTCCCCCATCAACCCCCCTCCCCCCAAAAAAACCCACTCAAATGTGTCAATACTATGTTATTCACAGCAGAGTTCCTAGCAAGTTTGAGAGACAAGACAAATCTGTGGGACTTTGTCTAGATTCTATGGGGACTTATATATGACATCCTTACAGTGGCCTGGATTGCACAAACTCTAAAAAAAACCTGGTTTTATTCAGGAATCTCAAATCACTGTATAAGCAAATATAAATACTACTGTTACAAATGGAGAAATGGGAAACCAGAGGTTTTCTCTCCAAGCTTTTACAGTGGAGTTTCCCTCCATTGGGTATTGCAAATTGGTACAAGTCCATAAGTAGAAGGAAGAATAAAAACACTAAGCACATAAAGCATTAGCATGCAACAGGCAAGCGGGCCAGTGTTTTTAACAGGCTACATCAACCTGAAGTATGAAGCTTGATCATAATAAGTCTGTAAAAGGTCAACATTTTAGTATCATAAATCATACTATCCTGAGCACTTTTAGTCTTGGCCTCCTTAAGAATCTTTGCAGAGCTATTGTAATCACAGGGCTGTGAGCAGGCCAGTTCATTAAATTGCTGACTTTGCTGCTTGCAGATGTTTGAGGCAGGTGTTCTGTACAGACCAGGGAGTTTGCTTTCTTCTGCTGCATGTTGCACTGGAGGTCAGAGGTTACACCTCAATGGCAAGCTCTCAAGCATGGCAAGTCTCAGAGGTCTTTGTTAGAGGAGAAAAAGAATTCAGTCTCCTTAAAATTTATGTACTGCAAAAGATAACTGCACCTGCAGACTGCCGCTCTTATTGAAAACACATGGTGGCAGTTGGAAGAAACATAAAATGCTACTCTATAGTTCCTGTTGAGAATACGCAGGGACTCCAAATGATCAGTATTAGACCAGAGATGCCGAAATGATTCGTGATCCAATAGTACACAGTTCTGGTACAAAGTGTATGTTTTTGTCACACACTTAGGGACTTGTGCAAATCGGCATGTATTTAAAAATTGACTTTGGGCAGTGTTGTATTGCCATCAAACAGTTGCCCCGCATAATATAATGTATACCAGCAGACATTTCTGATGACCCAGCTAGTTCATAATTGGAAAAGGTTAGTCCAGTCTTTCCTGGCCACCTGTGTGTTGGCTTTTAACTTCCCAAATGGAAAGAGCAAAGGTAGATTCTTCTAGATGCAGGAAATCCTATAAAATGGACCACCATTATTAAAGAATCTTCTGTCTTAAAAAGACCACTGTAGGTTTACAGGATAAAAAAATCTGCTTTGTTTTTGCTAGAAATAACCTCCAGCAAACACCAAGATTTTGTCAGTTCTTGTTATGTTAGGCAGGTATAAATGATACACTTATGGAAGTGGATGGAAATATCTTTGTGTTTCTTAATTTCTACTGACATATGTGGCCAAGATGCTGCTGAAAGAGCTTTCAGCAATGACTGTTGGGGCTGTAACACTAATAATTGCTGAAAGTTCATAAAAAATTAAGACAAATGATAGAACAGCATCACTTATAGGAATCTCTAAGGCTTTCATTACCACTTACTTGTTCAAGAGAAGGAGCTGTTATACGTTAATTTCTCACCATTACCCTGTAGGAAATGCGAACATTCAGTCCTATGTTCATATGATGTTCAGAGTGTTCTTCATGAAAATTTTGTGTGAAATAATAATGCTGGTTATGATGCAACAAGTTTATTATACCATTGTATTACATATGCCCTGTACACTGCATACAGTTGTGTAATCTATGTGCAGTAAAAGGTAAAGAATATATATGGGGGAATCTAAATATATATTTTTAATTCTGAAAAATCTGTATGTATCACAAACATCTATATGTAGTTCCTTAACATCCATATTTTTATGGCTTAAGAGAGCAGAAATATGATACAGAACATCTAATTTCATCATATGAAATATTTCTCAACTTCTATGAGATAACTATTTTCAACTGGAGATGAATAGGATTAATGTTGCAGGCTGAAAAATTTTCCAAGAACAACAAAGAGTGTATATAATTTGAATGATGTTTTTCAGAAAACTTAATATTTGCTTCAGCTGCATTCTGCTCACAAATTTACTGCCAGCCTCTAATCCCTGATGGAGGAACAACACTGAGTAGTGTTTCATTCAGTTTTTGATAAAACATTTATACACATATCATACAGTGTACTGTTGACTTTTATTAAGACTTCTATAGTCATATTTACTAAATAAAAATCTTTATAATAATTTTTAGATTATGAAATATGAATTCAGAAGAGGCAACAAGGATCTCTACACTGCTCTACATTATCAACAAAGCCTCTGATGGATGATAAAATCCTGCACAAATATAATCTTTAATTAATGTATAAGGGTGATGCAGTGCAGAACTGGATTCAGAACTGACAGGCAGAATGCTGAGTGAGAAGGCACCTACAACTAAGCTGGTAGCAAACCTTGAGAGTAGAGGTGTTTCTTAACCCTATTTCTGTCCATAACTTCTGCTTTGAATTTACAGCAATGAACCTTCTCCAGAATGAGACAGATTTTAAAAATTAACCGATATTGGTGTTTTTGCAAATATCAGTTATTAAAATTTTCTGACAAGAACAGAGAAGAAGAGTTCATTTTTTTTTACTGCAACTATATTTGTAGCACCCATATAGGATTTGGGGAACCCAATTGTTTTACCTTTTCTGCCTGAAAAGATTCAGACCCACGTTTTTCATCATCATTCTCATTTGTGTTAGGTTTTAAAACAAGACGCTTTATAGATGTGAGCAATTTCAAAGTGATAATGTTTTTGGCCACTCTTCTGCTTTTCCTCTGATGAATGTCTCTCTCCACTGTGTTAAGAGCAGAGAAAGTACCAAGTTTCAGTTTTGACAAACCAGTATTTTCTGTTGAAACTGTTTTATCAAAGCAATTACAGCCACCTGTTTCCCTAAATCTTCTGTTACATATAAGACTGATATGGAAGCTGAGCAGAGTGGAAAATCACTTTTTTAAGTTTACAATCTGAAAACAGTCAGAAAGGATAAACAGGACAAGACAGGGACAAAATTGAGTGTTCTTCCACTAAGGTGACACAACTAATGCACACTTAGAGCATATTTGCATTGCTTGTATTAAAAACTAGGGTATTAACTTATCCTGTTAAAAGGTAAAGCAGTAAAATTGTGTTCACAATTTTCAAAATTAGACATGTGGGACACATTTGCAAGCACAAATTCTTCAGTTAGCTTGCTAAGTTCTGCTTAGTATTGTTATTATGATGCTTATATTCATTTTATGTTTTACTGTGGATCATACACAGTCTGTCTTAGGGAATATTTTTCATATTACCCATCTTGTGTGTTTTGCTCAGATTGCTCAATCATTTCAGTCTCATTTTAGGACACACATATACAAACCCTAGTATAAATCTGTCACCACTTGCAGTATGAATCTGAATGTTTTATTTTGAATTGGGCTATGCAGCATTTCAAGCATCAATAACTTTCTGGTTTTCTAATTTCCTAATGTATAGAAGTATCATTGAGAGGTTTTAGTACATTACATTAATACCATGCTGTTTCTTCCTATTTTAAAAGAAAATGCGGTTGTCCAATACAACAATAAAAAATATTCCCAGTGTTACTGTATTGTTTTAATCACACTTTTTGCAGGTGGCTTTGGGTAATCTGCACTGCTAAACAGCATGAGATATTTCCCTATGGATAAGATTTGGTGTTTTTTTCTGCTAAATAAATGCAAAGGAAAAAAGAAAATGGATTGTTTTAAGTAAAAAGGAAATGTTCAATGAGCAGAAAAATTTGAACTACAATCTCTCTTAGAAAATACAGCATAGGTGACTTCTATCGCATAGTCTGGTGAATCAGGACCTTGACTATTCTGAGAATGACGGTGTGATTGGTACTTTCAGTTTTCTTTCTCAGGGCACAATTGCTTCTTTATAAATTGCTTCAGATCTATGAAAAGAAAGTGTGTTCTTCCTCAATGTTGCAAATAACAGCAAAGTGTATACAGAGTATCTAATTCTGATGTGTGTAGACCCCTATTTGCATGAACCTCTCCTAAGATATTACAGAAGATGCTCAGGCCAGTCAGTCAAGAATCACCGCTTTAATTCTTGCAGTACTCTTGAATAAGTAGTACCTTTTTTACTTCTCTTGGTATCTGGGCAGCCCCAGGCCTGCGGGAGGGACTTGTGTTATGCCAATATGGTTCTCCCTCACTCTGTGCCTCATTTGTTCATCGTACTTGTCATCAGTTCTTTACGCAAAAAAGGCCTTGGATGTATGCTGCTGTTTTTACTTCTTTCCCTGACACCATGAAATAATGGCATTGCTGAGCAAAGGCACCAAAGAGTAATACCTGTCAGGTGCTGATGAACATCTAGCCATTTCTTAGATTTTCTGATCAAGGCCACAGCATGTAACAAACTACAGTCACCTTCCAAGACCTTGCATTTGAAGACACAGATTGTTCATTCTTTGCCAATCTACTGCAAGTTAGCAGGAGCCTAGATATGCTAAACTGTGAGCACCACACTCCACTAGCAGCAAGAGAGGTGCATTTGGCCAGTGAACAGAGCTATCCATGACGGAGTAGGCCAGGGGAGAACAGACCCTCATCAGGCATTTCCCTCAGTTCTAAGACTGAATACAAAATTCCCACACTCTCTTCTCTCTGTTATTCAGTGACAGAGTCCAGAGGAAAGGCTTATATCTCAGACGTCTGGTCACCTATATTTCCACTAATTTATTTGCTGCATTGGAAGTTAAGGTCAGGAAGAAAATGGACACACACAGGAAGCGTCCATATGGACACGTTTCCACACTGAGACAAAATTTTATCTGGCAGAACATGGCACATTCTCCTAACTTCTGTGTGTGGTTGTTTCCACCTGTAGCTCTACATCTCTCTCCAGTCTTTATTATTGTCCAGGTCCTGACTAGCCTAGGAGGTCAGTGTCAAGGCTCTTCATTTATTACAGCCAGGTACTTATGCCAGAACACCACAGATCTGTCTCATTTCTGTCTCTCTTTGCTGGAAAACACAGTTCCCATGCATGTGTCACTCATTAAAACTCACCAGATTCAGGCTTTAAGCAGAATAACTTCTCTTATCAATAGTGGGAGAGAAAGAGGTAGGCTCTCTTGAACCTGGGCTGCGGATCATGAAAGATCCCCTATCTCCTGTCTCTGGAAGTTCTCCAGGTAAACAGGTCCAAGACCATGACTAGAACTAATTCTGTGGTCTATGTGTAATTTGTAATACTTTTTACTGGCATAGTTTGGGCCTCTTCTTATCTAATGCCCAGGGAATACTCATATACTGTGGTAGCCCCCATTCTTTCTAGCCACAAAATATCACAAGAGAGTCTGCTTTACTGGATCACATCTGAGTTGGCTAACTGCACATGCAAAGCTAATCAAAGCCATGCTCAGACATGCTGTTTCTCACAAAGCTGCACGATGTAAGATGGGACAAAATGGCAATATCTCCATCACACTATCACAGACAACAGATTTCCAGCCTACATGGAGTTGCTTATACATTGGTGCAGAATTCACACTCAGCCAAAAGACTGAGTAGATTAGATGGAGACACTTTCCCATATAGCTAGTCCCAAAATGTACTCTTCAGGCTGCAAAGGGTGGGAAGAGTCATGAGAAGGACACAAATGGGAAGTGGTTCACACTGACAGCATAATAGCAGTACACATTTGCTTTCTGATTGACCTTTATGAAAGATCGGAAATACTTTTGCATGATGAGAGGTCAGATCTGATAGCAGCTGGCACAGTTGGTAGATGCTATGAGTAAGGTTGTGGTTCAAAAGAAAACTTTGAAAAGACCTTAGAAAAAAGATGCCACAGGCATCTGAGGGACTCAGGAATCAGCTCTGTGGCACAGCCTGGTAACTAAGAGCTGTTTTCTTATCTGAGATCAGATGCTCAATTTTTCAAACAGAAGGTGGTGACTGGGCTGCCAGAGCCAATCACCTGATCCTTTAAGGCAGAAAACTAAAGGAAATATGAAGCAAGGACCACAGGCCTACTATTTTTCTCACGTTTTATATCTGTTTTTCTTACAACAACAGCAGCAGGAGCAGCACAAAAGTGTTTTCCCAACACAGTAAAAAATTGGTCAAAATCAGTTTCGGCCCAAAGAGATTAGTATCTTTTTTGCCACCACATTTTTTTGTACGTGCTGGAATGTCTGTCTAGAATTCACATATTAAAAATGTTTGCAGGAAACAGGGTCTGTGTCAGTCTACAAAAGAAAGATCACAATAGTTCGTCATTCTTCTAGAGAGCATTTGTCCAGGAAATGACACTGCAGTGACTGTTTCTTGGTTTCTTTTTTACCTCTTAGGGTAAAAAAACCCCCAAAAAGTAAAACAGGACAGCTGTTCACAGCTATCTCATCTCTGATCTATGTCCTTTCCCGAAACAGCCTTTCCACTTTTGTGGGGCAAATGATATTCCATCACGAATATGCATGCAAATTAGGTATTCTGGGGGACTTTTTTGGACTCCCTCCAGTTTCTCTAACTGGACATATGCCATTGCATTACTCAATAAATGTGCTGACTGATTGATTAATCATATCTCTGGCTTTAGCAGCTCATTTTGCATCTCCTTGTCTGTGTACTAACTCTTACTGTCCTCTCCTTAGCTTGGTCCCTGACAGTTTTTGAATATTCATCAGTTATTTTATATATTGCCTGACCATTATCCCTAGCCTAGCTTCCAGGCAACAAATTATTCCTTAATTCACTTGGAGCATGATCTATTTTCCATTTAAATCAATGGTAGCTTGGAGACATTATTGATGAGAACAATACCCTAAAGATGCAAAAATTTTAGGGTTTTTTTTCCAAACACCTGTTCTAGAATTAGATACCTTTCAACACCAACTAAGCAAGTCATCTGGACCAAAATAAATGAACATAAACACCAGCAGGTGGCTTCTGCTTGAACATCTAAGTTTTTGGGATTCTGAAGTTGAAGGGCAGAATTCAGGTCTAATACACTAGAAACAGTTATTTTAGTTCACACAATAGTCCAATGACCATCAAGTGTAAATGTGCTTGATCTGAATGCAGTTCAGAACAGCCTGGATTTGCTTTACTGGAATAAGTTTCTATAAAGGTGATAAGGATAGGCATTGGCACTTTAAGAAACTTTGAATCATAGACGGTTGCTTGTTGCAAAAAAGTGGTCCTTATACAGAAATAGCAGCTGCGTATGAAAGATAAATAAAGTCATAATTAAGGCCTATTCAGATCAGGTATCACAATGTAAAAAATAGTATGGTAATTTGCCAGGGTAGCCTTCTAATATCACTAACTGCCTTACTGTTTAACTCTACGTAGCATTATAACACAGAGCAGATGCTATTGACATTAATATTTTATCCCAAATCACAACAGGATTTCCAACATACCCAACTTCCCAGCAGCAGCCATTAGGGAAAGTAACCTATGATTAATTTCAACAATGTGACAATCTGTGATAAAAGAAAGTGAGCCCCCAAACCCTAGAAACTTCTATGTCATGAATGAGTATGTGTGTAAAACCTGCTGAGACATACGATTTAAAAGAACTGACACATGGGTGTGCCAGCCAACTAGGAATTGCAGTGTAGGAGGTCTTTCTGAGAGCTTTCAGTAAATGTTATTGTAATACTGTTGTGCTGCCTTGGGGGCTTGGAAAAAGCTTAACATATCTTTGCAGAGTGAAAACAATGATAAGATGAATGAGGTATAACAGAATCCTAAGAAGGAAATCTTTCTCATGTTTGTTTCATAACTCAAAAAGGGTGTGATGGGGTCTTTCTGCAGCAAGCTTTAGGTTAGAGGTCAAATGTGCAAAATGCTAACAAAAGGAAAAAAGACCTTCTAGAAATGGGGTAAAGAAGTTTTGCTTGCATGCTTAGAGCCACAGGAAACCCCAGTCTGTACGAGCTATGTATACCCATTTTGGTATTTCTGTTCACAAGTAAAATATGTAACTTCAGTAACTGAAATAAGAAACTCCAGTAACTCTGAAAATCCATACATATGGCAAATGCGTTAGTATTTAGATGCATTGCTACATTTATATGATATATCTGCTTTGATAAAATGAGCTTGGGAAATCATAACCTATTTTCCTAGGTTATCAACTTTTTCTTCACAAAAAACATTTTCTTCTGCTCTGTTCTCATTCTGCCTTCACCCTCTGTTTATTCTTGTTTTGTGGTGGCAAAAGACTGCTAGAGGGAGATAGATAGGGGAACTTTTATCCCATCCCCCAACAGGATGGGATCATATATAATGATAATATATAAAGAGAATTGAGAAACTTGTTCAGCTTACTTTTATTAAAGTGGTTGTGTGCCACTATGGCTTAAAAATACTACTTAAACATTCATAAATAAAAAGAACAATTTATAAACATGAAGATGTTCCAGTAATCTGAGCTCTGGGTTTCTGGACATGACATCTTTTCTTACATGTAGAAGCTGCATGTCACTGTCTTCACCCTGTGAGCGTATGTGTTGTTCTCACTGTTACAACATATTACACAGAATCACAGAATCACAGAATGTTAGGGGTTGGAAGGGACCTTGAAAGATCATCTAGTCCAATCCTCCTGCCGGAGCAGGATTACCTAGACCGTATCACACAGGAACGCGTCCAGGCGGCTTTTGAATGTCTCCAGAGAAGGAGACTCCACAACCTCTCTGGACAGCCTGTTCCAGTGTTCGGTCACCCTCACCGTAAAGAAGTTTTTCCTCATGTTTATGTGGAACCTCCTGTGTTCCAGCTTGCACCCATTGCCCCTTGTCCTGTCAAGGGATGTCACTGAGAAGAGCCTGGCTCCATCCTCATGACACTTGCCCTTTACATATTTATAAACATTAATGAGGTCACCCCTCAGTCTCCTCTTCTCTAAGCTAAAGAGACCCAGCTCCCTCAGCCTCTCCTCAGAAGGGAGATGTTCCACCCCCTTAATCATCTTCGTGGCTCTGCGCTGGACTCTCTCTAGCAGTTCCCTGTCCTTCTCGACCTCAGGGGCCCAGAACTGGACACAATATTCCAGATGCGGCCTCACCAGGGCAGAGTAGAGGGGGAGGAGAACCTCTCTTGACCTGCTAACCACACCCCTTCTAATACACCCCAGGATGCCATTGGCCTTCTTGGCCACAAGGGCACATTGCTGGGTCATGGTCATCCTGCTGTCCACTAGGACCCCCAGGTCCCTTTCCCCTACGCTGCTCTCCAACAGGTCTGTCCCCAACTTGTACTCATACATGGGGTTGTTCTTGCCCAGATGCAGGACTCCACACTTGCCCTTGTTATATTTCATTAAGTTTCTCCCCGCCCAACTCTCCAGCCTGTCTAGGTCCCTCTGAATGGCTGTGCAGCCTTCCGGCGCATCAGCCACTCCTCCCAGTTTTGTGTCATCAGCGAACTTGCTGACAGTGCACTCTACAGAAGGGCTAAAACCAACCTCAGCTACAGCTTCACTTCCTGCTGTCACCAGAAACTTTCTTTGTCATCTTGATTGTTTTCAAAAAACAGTGATACTGGATTTGACTACACAGAGACACTCCTGAACAAACTTCAGTGTTCTTTCTATAATGTGACATCTGTCCTCCAGAGCTGAAATGGAGTCATTGTTCTGTCTTGACTGAGAGTAGAAACATTCACTTAAGGAACATTTTCAACTTGCTTATCTCTTACATTTGCTGCTTTGGTAGAGTTCCAAGACCATTAATAATTGTATATATTCTCTGGTTTGATCTTGACTGAATACTAGACATTTCAATATCTGTTACTTTGAGGCAGCATATGTTAAATCACTTTTTGTGTGCTGATTTTAGGCAGCTTGTTTCATCAGTATCTCTTTACATTTCTTGGGAAATTTTGTTTTCTTTGGAAAGTTTGCCTTTCTCACTATATATGACCTTAAACTTTTCTGATGATCTTCCTTCCAGAAGGAATTGTAGTTTCTATCTGATCAGCTGCACTGAAGCAGATTGCCGTGCCTTTGCAGTTCGAGACAGTAGGGTAGATAAGCCATGTTTATGTCTTTTTGACTTAGTGCCTTGGAAAAATAAAATATTTCTGTTGTTATTGTGCGTAAAATTACATATCATATTCTAGGATCCTTAGCAGCCTCCCAAATTGTACCTAATGCCAGATATTCTCAAAAACTGAAATCAGTGCTCCTGCTTGTCTGTGCAGTTAGGCAAGAAAAACACACATCCAGTGACATGACTGATGCTTCATATTTTATGTCCTGACATATAAACTTTCATTTGGATACTTTATGAACAATTTCTGAAGTATGTATACACAATGCTATTTTTACCAGATTCCTGGCATGCGAAATCCATAGCAATGAGAATATTTAGCTCTTAATTCCTTTGGCTGCAATTTTTTGGTAACACTTGGCTACCAAGCTTATTATTATTAGCTGCATTATATCATGGTGTCTTTGAGAATTGTTGATAGACATATTTAAAGTCAATATTATATCTTTCATGATGTGTGTACTTCTGTCAATGTACAAGTTGTCTTATACAAGTCAACAAATTAAGGAAAATTAATGTCATCACCCACATATCATAGCCCTAAAACCACTCTCCTTGTGCTAGAGAAATCTGTTTTATTTAATCTACCATAATTACATGTATCGCTTTCCAGCAATTGTTCAAGAATACTCTCTCATGATTTTTCAGGGCCACTGTTACCATTATGTCATTTTGAATGGCAAGAATTTATCTCAGCTTTCTTTCACTTACTTTGAAGTATCATAAACATGTTATCCTGCCTACAAACCAATCAGTTAAATGAAGTGATAGCTGACTTCTCCATTTACTGAGATATTTTCAGTGTATTTAAGACACAATCTTGCAGTTCAAGTCCTTGCTTAGCAAGGTGATATATACTATTTACTGCATGCACTAAAAATCCTTGTTTTCTTGTTTTATTTTTTCTTTTCTGAGAGCAATAATTTTTTTTTCTTAGAAATGTATCAGCTGTTCCTTGGTATTTTCACTGCTCTTCAACTTATGTTTCCAACTATAACTAGACAAAGAGAATGTTTTCTGTCTGTGCATATTCAAAAACAATTTGTATCCAAAACTACAGCAGAATCTATTTACAAATTTCAGAACTACACAGTTTAGAGTACCAATGAATGTAGAAAGTGGTTTTATTTTCAGTGCTAGGCACAAGAAAAAACAGGTATCTAAGGTATCCGAGAATTTCTAACAGGCTGAGGTAGCTAATATGTGATTATTGGAAATATCTTGAAGGACATAATGTTGCATCTCATTAGGATGTCCAGAGGAAGTTGACTTAGTTGTTTTAGAATTATTTTCCTTCTCACTTTTTAGCTGTGTTTTAAGTGCTTCAAATGACTACAAGAATATGAACATTTATTCTGTCCTTCAGTTGATCATTATCCATTTGATAAGATTAAACTGGGAGTATAGAATACAACACACACAATATTCAACAAACTGAAACATTTGTCTGGTTTAGGCCTTTGGGAGACAGTCAAGAAAAAGACAGGAAGAATAAAAACAACTTCTGAACTTGATGATACTATAAAACTTCTGATTTCAGGTTTTGGTTATGTAACCCCTTGCAATAGAGAAAGGACTACTTAAAACCTAAAATGGTCCTTTCCCAGGTCCTGTTTTCTGCAAGGTTTTCAGAAGTTCTATCAAAGCAGAGGCGGTGGAATGATAGACTATTTTAGTTGTAGAAAGACACAGAGGCTGAGAAATCCATGTATAGAGTTAAAACGATTTCACAACCTTTGCAATAGAAGAGAGATCATGAAGAGAAAAAGTAGGGGAAGGAGAGACATGTGATCTTTAGCAAGGCACCTCACAAAGGGAGCTTAATTTTCTGAGCTATTTCCCAACCATGGAAGCTGAAGTTCCATCTATATTGCTAAATAAAAGTCCAGGGATTGATCTTTTGCTGAAAGGGTGAGTGCAGCCAGCTGGCTGGGGTCCACAGTGTTTAGGGCTAACCACCTCTGTGAGAAATTTGTCTTGGAGAGAGCAAGCTGGAGTATTCCAATAAAAAAGAGCCAGGAAGTGCTGTTAACAATTAGACAGTAAGGATGCTGTGGTCCAGCGCTGACCTCAGTCTCTGGCCCTTTTCTAACACAGTACAGAGGTACCCAGAGAGATCTTTAGCCTGGCCTTATCCACTGTGAGCCATCTGACTCTCCAGATGAAAGAGAGACATTTTAAGCAAAGGTCAGTATCGGTAGTATATAACTAGCTCTAGTTTAAGAGTCTGTGTCCAAGCAACATTAATTAGCTTAAAAATAAAATTCATATATTCTTTTGGTTTTAACCTAATCTCAGAAATGTGTCTTATGCCCTTCCTGATTTACAATGTTCTGTTTTTCTGTGTTCTTATTGTTTTTGCTGTTATAACACAGATAATGTTGAAAACCTTGAGCTGACTCCATGCTTAGGTATATGCTTGATTTTCAATTCTTCTGCTGAATGTAATGAGAATATTAAGAAATATTAAGAGCTTTGCTGGATTGGGGCCAAGATTAACATTGCTAGATAGACTAAGCTATATTTTACATAAGCTTTAACTAAATGTTCATAGTCTTTCTCTGTAATGTTGAAAATGGACTAGATTAAGAGAAAACCAGAAAGACAGGTACCCAGCAATCAGCCCCAGCTAAATAGACTACAGACTTTGCACAGTGTACCGCAGCAGGAAGGATAAGTTGAAGGCTGTCAGTTTGCCTAATGCTGAACAAAAACAAAAAGATGCTCCTAAATGCTTGAAATAATAGGACCATCATAGATCTCAAATCCAGTTTAATCCTCTTTGGCAGCATAATACTTTTCTAAAGCCATATAATCAAAGGGTGGGGAAGAAAATGATCAGGTTTAACATATAGACTAGAATTTAGACCTCTGTATGAAATCTATGTGTTTCTTTTACCAGTATTTTCCTCCTGATGAAACAACCTGTCCAGTGTTCTCCCAAGTGGCTGTGTTTCACAGTACTAGCTATGTCAAGCTGATTGTAGGCATATATTGCAAAGCTAGAACTTTCAAAAGGAGAATTATATTTCCCAATCTTGAAAATAATACATTTGGTAAATTTTTATTAAGTGTAACATTTTTTATTATGAATTCCTTGTGACTTGTGATCAATCAGGAATGGGGCCACATCACACTAGGTGCTATAATGCCTTCACTAACCTTATTGCAGTCCAAATAAATAAGAAAAGAAAGATCAAAAGAACAGAAACAAAACACACTGAAAGCTTAGTATTGTGGCAGACAACACCATGCTGGGGGTATAATTTCAGGAAGGGAAATTGTAGGAAGTGATTAGCTAACTGCTTAAATAAAGTAAAAGGAGAAGGGTATGCAAATTAATGAAGAAAGTGGTAGTGGAAAGAAATAGGTCAGAAAGGGACCACTGGAGTGAAGCCAAACCAAAGGTACTCTGAGAAGAGAGGTCAAGGGGAAATGGATTGAAGTGCCTCAGCACGGAGCAGAATAGTCCCTACCAGACCTACAGCCTTTAAGTCTCTGCTTTAGCTGATCATGTACTACTCCTCCTGGCTCAAATTGGGAAGGAAATCCTTCTTTAACTATTCAGCTTTGGAATCTCCTATGTGTGAATTCTTATTTTCAAATGTCTTTATATTAGAAGGGAAATCATTGAGGTCAATACTCCATAATATTAATTCACTTTTGTTTAGCCATCAACAGTTCCAGTATTGAAAAACATTATGCCATCAGTATGTGGACTCGGTTCATTTGCAGAGTTTCAAGTTAAGGACCTCATATCTGCATTGACATGGCTCCTGTTGTTTATTTTTGCCAGTGATCCATGTGAGCAAGGTCTCCGAAAGCATGAAGTAATATGATCATTAATAATTTTTGTACACTTTGTAAATGATCCATGGGTAAGGACAATTTATCATGTATTTTGATTTGATTAGAGTCTAGAAAGTGATGGTAATAAATTTAATGTAAGAAATACATAAATTTCACTTAAATATTTCTGTGGTTTTGATTATGTCATGCCATAGAAAAATAATAATAAAATCTGCATGAAAGAAAGCTCATTTCAAAACATACAATTTGTAACTTCACAGGCAATATTCAGTATCTGTCCTTATTTTCATGATATTTGCTCAAGTCTTGCAAGATTTTGGAAATTACTATTTGGTTTTATATCTTTACAAACTAAATTATTATCATTGCCATCAAAGGGAATTAATACAAAATCTTTTTGTACAAATTCATTGTGATGAATCTGGTAGGGGGAAAATACATACACACACATACAATTGTGTTACATACAGTATATAAACTAATGGCCATTTTGACTTCCTGTGGGAAATACTCCTTAGGTGAGTTAGTTACTTTTGAAAATGGGTCATATTCTACTGAGGAATTTCAGGGCTTTTGAAAACTCTGCTCAGTAAACTGAGGACCCCAACGTACAAATCTAATCTAAGTCACAATTTCAGAAGACTTAAAAAAAGTGTACATATCAAATTTCACACATGACCCAGATCCTGTCTTTACAGACCTATTTTCTAGTGGTAGAGATGTTGTGAATTGATCCTTATGGAGGGCTGTTCAGATCCTCTTCAACTGCATTCAGAAGTGTTACTTACTGAATTCAATTGTTTTGGTAGAGTTTTTCTCATGTAACTTCTCACACTTTTGCCAGATGTGATTCATGTATTGATTGGATGTCTGTTAAACGAATACACAAAGTTTTATTGTTTACCTTATGTAACATGATGCTTATGTCATCTTTCTATAGTGATCTTGTTTGAGACTCAAATTACTCATATAAAATAAATGGAAATTTCATCCATCTGATCCATGCTGCCAATTTAAGAAATAATAGTTTTTGTTAGATGAAATTATCCTTACCTGTGTGCACAGCCTAGTGTGGATTTTGAATGAGAACATGAGTCACAAAATCACAGCATAATTTATGTTGGAAGTGACCTCTGGAGGTCATTTAATCTTGTTCCCTTCTTGAAGCAGATCAGGTTGTTCAAGGCTATGTCAAGTCTTGAAGACCTCCAAGGAGGCAGACCCCACAGCCTCTCTGAGTAACCTGTGCCTATCTTTGACCATTGTCATGGTAAAAAGAACTTTTCCTTTTATCTAATCAGAATCTCTCTACTGCAAGATGATGTCTGTTGCAAAGTCTGTTTCTATCTTGAACTTTAAATGTGTTGGGGACTGTCCTCTATTGCTGAGGACAGCTGATGTGGAACAGACCAGATTTGTAACATTAAACAATCTTGTCCTGCAAAAGTGGGAGTATGCATCCAAACCTTGTTGTGAATGGCTCCTAGCCCATGTCAACTCTTGTCTAGTCCTAGGAATGGTTTGGGAGCAAAACGTGAAGGCCAAATCGTACAACGGACATAACAGGGATTCTGATTGTTTAACAGTACAAGATCAAGTTCCAGTGCTTGGAATTAGCACTGCTTAATTTAAGTAGCTGTTCCCTAGGTCCATTTAATTTAATAATGTAGACATGACTTATAATTCTATAAGAAATATGAAATTGTAGTATGTAATCCATATGACGTGTCACATATACTGATAGGTGCATTTGTTTTCTTCTATAATAGCACAGATTTGACTATTGTCACCCCTCAGAATAACAGAAGAGTCTTCCAGTGACACAGTCAACAGATATGGCCACACGCTAAACTTTCAGTTTCTGAGAGTACGTGAAACATGGCTAGAACAAGGGAACGCAATGTTGTTGCTTTGTCCTCATCTTCATTTGCTGTGTCACATCATTAGTACCATTTGGTAGAATATATTACAGTTTCTCTGACTTGGAGACTGAGTCTTCACAGAGCAAACTCAAGATCTGTGGAGTAAGATCATGTATTTTCAGCATAGAATCATGGAATAGTTTGTGTTGGAATGGACCTTTAAAGATCATCTAGTCCAACCCCCGTGCAGTGAGCAGGGACATCTTCAACTAGATCAGGTTGCTCAGAGCCCTGTCCAAACTGACCTTCAGTGTTTCCAGGGATGAGGCATCTAACACCTCTCTGGGCAACCTGTTCCAGTGTTTCACCACCCTTATCCTAAAAAATGTCTTCCTTATATCTAGTCTGAATTTACCCTTTTTTAGTTTAAAACCATTATCCCCTGTCCTATTGCAAAAGGCCCTACTAAAATTACTGTCCCCATCTTTCTTATTAGCCCCCTTTAACTATTAAAAGGCCACAATAAGGTCTTCCCAGAGCCTTCTCTTCTCCAAGCTGAACAACCCCAACTCTCTCAGCCTTTCCTCATAGGAGAGGTGTTCCATTCCTCCCTTCATTTCTGTGGCCCTCCTCTGGACCTGCTCCAACAAGTCCATGTCTTTCCTGTGCTGTGGACGCCAGACCTGGAGACAGTACTCCAGGTGGAGTCTTACGAGAGCAGAGTAGAGGGGCAGAATCACCTCCCTCGACCTGCTGGCCATGGTTATTTTGATGCAGCCCAAGATACGGTTGGCTTTCTGGGTTGTGAGTGCATCTCTGCTCTCTTTCCGTCTCCTTCTTCTCAGCTGCTGTTGATTTGCCCCTGTATTTTGATTAGATTTTTCAGGTTTCACAGAGACAGTTGCTGCAGCTGGGCTATGTTTTTAGTGTTTGCACAGCTTTACCTATATCCTCTGTCAGACACTGTTACATGTAGATGTATAATGTTTACAAAACTATCCCGATACAATGCTCTCTTCACGACCAGATGTGTGCACCAGGTAAGGAACTTGGGAGAAATTTCAGGGACTGCCTCTTAGCACTTATCAAAATCACAGATTCACAGAATCACAGAATGGTGAGGGTTGTAAGGGACCTCTGGATATGATCTAGTCCAACCCCTTGCCAAAGCAGGTTCACCTAAAGCACATTGCACAGGGTCGCGTCCAGGTGGGTTTTGAATATCTCCAGAGAAGGAGAGTCCACAGCCTCCCTGGGCAACCTGTTCCAGTGCTCTGTTGTCCTCAAAGTAAAGAAGTTTTTTTCTCATATTTAGATGGAACTTCCCATGTTTCCATTTGTGCCCATTGCCCCTTGTCCTGTCACTGGGCGCCACTGAGAAGAGTCTGGCCCCATCCTCTTGACACCCGCCCCTAAGGTATTTGTAAGTATTTATAAGATCACCTCTCAGTCTTCTCTTCTCCAGGCTAAACAGACCCAGCTTTCTCAGCCTTTCCTCATAAGAGAGATGCTCCAGTCCTCTAATGATCTTCCTAGCCCTCTGCTAGACCCTCTCCAGTAGTTCCTTGTCTTTTCTGAACTGGGGAGCCCAGAACTGGACACTACTCCAGGTGTGGCCTCACGAGGGCAGTGTAGAGGGGGAGGATAACCTTCCTCGACCTGCTGGCCACACTCTTCCTAATGCACCCCAGGACAACCTTGGCCTTTTTTGTCACAAGGGCACGTTGTTGGCTCATGGTGAACTTCTTGCCCACCAGAACTCCCAGGTCTTTTTCTGCAGGGCTGCTTTCCAGCAGGTCAACCTCTAACCTGTACTGGTCATGGGGTTATTACTCCCTAATGTCTATTGTAAATGTATCTCTTTGAGCTTTGCCAAACATTAGTAGCTGAGAGTTGGCCAATTAACCAGACACGAATTGATCTTTTTCAGAAATCAGCCAACTTGACGCAACATATATTTGCTTAGTGGGAAATACACCAGTTTTAGTTGAAGCCTGGTTTTAAAGTCAGAGAAGTAATCTCAAGAAATGAGTGATTAAGATATATATTGCAATTTTCATTTCTTAGGAGACTAGTCTGTTGTTCAGATTTCAACTAAATGAATATGTCGTTAAACATCATTACACTCTGTAGCTTTTCAATGACTGTTGTTACTGAAATGTCCAATACCAGCTAGTGATTTCATTAGCCATTTTATGGAAGACAGACTTGAAGTGGAGCTCCTGTCTCAGGACAGAACTCATCTCAATTCCATTTACCTGAAAGACAGATTTTTAGGTTTCCTCTTTCAATAATGTGCCCCTTAGGCCTCATTAGTAGGTGATTCCAATGACCTACAGTAAACACCTATCTGAGTAGTCCAAAATAGTTTATGCTGCAGAATGACCTCTTAAATAGTTTAAGTTAGGCAGAAGAAATTTCATGTGCAGTTCCTATGGGTAAGTCACCCAAACCAGATTTTGTGGAGAAAAACATCTAAAAATGATTCCTGGCTTTCCAGCATGTCAAGCCAGTTTCCACAGTGGCAATCAGTAAAATTGCCTTAATACATCTCTGAAGTTAATCAGGACTTGATTTTCATCATGGGAAAACCAGTATTAATTTAACTGTAGCTTGTCATTCTTTATAACGATCCTTTTTTTCAAGTGAAAATATACACAGAAGACCTAGAAATTTTTTTCTCTAAGTCTAAAAGTCAGAGCTCAGTATAGAGATAAAGTGATGGTCATAAAAAGTTTAATATTTATTTTTTAATATAAGCAACTGTCTTTTGATAATGTACTTCATGTTGCTTTTCATTTGATGAAATGTAACATCAATCTAGCACTCTTTTGAGCATAGGTGCTCCAAATTAGTCTAATGTTGCACACAATCAAAATACATACTATTCAAGATTTATTTCGCATATTTTTATTTAGGTCAAGTTCATGCAGAGTTTGTACCATGATGAATTTGGAAAGGCACCCAAACTCCCAAACTGTCCAGAAATACTCTGTGTTTAAACTGTCTCTAATTATTGCTGGAAACATATTTCTTTTTTTTTTTTCAGCGGAACTTACATTATGAAAATAATATTAATATTGTGTCTTGAGTTCATTTGGCATTTTCAACTTTTTAAACTTATCAAAAGTTTAATATCTGTCTCTTCCATTTTAATAACAAACTTTTATCTGTTATAATGATTCAAAAATCTTTAAGCAATATAAATACTATAGCAGGGATGTTAATTTTTTTACTTTTTAGAAAGTATAACATTGCTAAACTTGAAGCTATTGGTGTAATGAAGAAATTACCGGTTAGGTTCTGTGGTCTATCCGATGCAAAAAGTCATATCCAATTATTGTGTTGTCTCTTCAAAGTTTAAAACCTGTATACCTGTGGGTCATTTCAAAGAGCAGAGCTCAAGGGCTGTTTATGGGTTTTCCATTGAATTACATTCAGTTCCATGTTCCAGTTTTGTCCATAGCATGTGTATGTGCTCTGGATCCAGAATCAGTCCAGAGTCTATATTAAAGGAACCTGTATAAAAGCAGAAACCTATATAAAGGGAAAATTTAAATAGCTTAACCTAATGCAATTTTTTCTGTTACTACCCCATCTAATACAATTAAATCTATGTACATGTGTATGTCCTTCTCTCTATGTGACTTCATTATCCATAGCACGAAGTTTTAATTTCTGATTACATTGTTCCATGTGTCATCTATGCACCTCACCAAGCAAAACTCTATACCATTTGTACATTCAGCAAACTTTCTCCAGTTCTGCCTATTGTAGAGACTCTCTATTGCCTTTCCGTCCTACTGTCAGCCTCTTAAATGCTCTCAAGTCTGAGGGCTGTACACTCAGAACATGTGTAAACCTTTGAAACTTAATGATCATTTTGTTAAAATGGGATTTCTTTCTTCCAGCATGATGGAACGTGTTTTAATTTTGTAGCTGATGCATCAATAATAACAATCGCTGCAATATGTTCAGTGAGTATGCTTAATATTTTAGTTCTTCTAGAGTATTCTGTCTTTTTTGAAGTCTGGCAAATATAATTTAGTGTGCCAGTTGGTGATAACTTTAACCCATAATGAACTTTGTAAGTGTATATGCTGTCTGTACATAATATAGACGTAAAGAAAACAATATCTGCATATATAAATATAACTCCCAATATCCACTTTCTGCAGTGTTTTGTGAGCTTTTGGGTTTAAACATACACAAGACATATGACTGAAAACAAGCAGTTTTCATCCGTGCTCTTTTCCTTAAAATTCTTTGTCCTCCAAGTGTGCTTATTTGACCTGTAGGTTTTATTTTCTTAAAAGCACCTTTAATCCTCAGCTGTTTAGCTTCCTCAAATGGAATTCCAAGCAGTTGGCCATCAAGAATCCTGGAAAAAAAATTCCGTCTACCAATGTGTGTGTGTATGTATATATCCAAACATATATAAATATATATGTATATATGTGTATATCTATATTTATCTCCAAATATATATATATATTTGCAGATAGATATATATATACATATATTCCATCCATCAGTGTGTGTATATATGTGTGTATGTGTACGTCTATAAAAAGTTGTATTTATACATACAAAATCTATGCCTTAGGCTGATATAACTGACACAAGAAGACAGAATATTAGAGGTATTAGAGAGAGGAACTTAAAAATTCCACCATATGGTCAATTATACCCCTAATCAGTGCTTCAAGATTTAAAAGACTTCAGTCATGTGTGAGAGATACAGACACTAGATAAAATAGGGTGTTTTATTATTTTTCTCGTATAAAATGCCACCTGACTCTGAAGGATAAGGCACAATTTGTTCTAGCCAGTGTAAACTAATTATTAGTTCAAGAAATAAATTTCTTTAGTATGTGTGATTTCAAATGTTCAGTAATCTCTATCTTACTCCCTTCATTTAAAGCCGAAAGTTTTTGCCAATATATGCCAGGAAGAAGAGATATTCTATATTTTAAAGATTTGTTATGTATAGCAAAGCTATCATTATTGATGCAATACTGTGTCATTCCTTGTATAGGTGGATACTAAGGAATCATCCCACAATATAGAGATATTGCAGATAAAACTGAACTGGAAAAGACGTGCTACAAAAAATGCAAAGGAGTTGTTGTGGTCTTTTAGGCACTGTATTTTGAGTTTACTATCATTAAAAGATTACTTTGAACACCTGCCACCTTCTCTATCCAACCTGCTTGTTTAGTCATTGTGTCAAGACCATTAATTTGATCCTTAAAGTTATTTTCAAAGTGCAGAGCTGTAGGAAACTGGAATTTTTGGGCAAATGTTTAACATTTTGGCAGACTCAGATCATTAACAGGAGGATTAAAGTAAGAGTTTTAGGTGGTAAACTTTTACTACGAGTATTATCACTCCTAGCATACAGCCTGAAATGCCATGATCTCCTGCTGCCTAACTGGCTTTTTAGTTGTGCATGTTTCACCTAAAATATTGTGAGGTGTTTAATCATGTCTTGCAGCACCCAACAAAGAGACAGGACACCAACCAATAAGCCGTGCTCACTCTTTCATGTCTGTTCGTCTCTCTGGCCCAATGAAAATTTATTTTTTTCTGTCAAAATGGAACACTTCAACACAAAGAGTTTGGTGAGTCCATCCATTTCAGATCCCTTCAGACTGGCTTGCTTAGTTACTAGTGATTCCCTAAGCTACTAGGTAATAAGACGGCTGTACCTCCTTCTTATGTGTACACTATATATGCACTTGAGATATAAGTAAATTCACAACGGATATATATACTCATACTGCCCATATGTATTTGTATTTATAATTATATGTAATTATGTATTTTTTCCTGCATTTTATGAAAAAAGACTAACTGGAGGACATTGATCAGGACTGTGCTTTGCAGCTAGTTACATCATTGTGTAATAGAAGAGCTGTAAAGGAGAAGAGTAAAAACTAACGGCATCCTAGTTTCTATTGACATATTCACCTAAGTGTTCTATCTGTTCTCTGTTCCCTGCTCAGCACTTACTGTGGATCCTTTTCTCTCTATCTCTCTGCATGCACTTAAGAAAAGCTTTTGTTACCTAAGTTAGACCTTCACTTTTTGTTTCTGTATGTCCTCTCACACCTATCTCACATCAACAAAGCTAATTTCATTTCATGAGGTTACTTTTGATTTATGCTGGAATAAACAGAAGAAGACTGAAGCTTCTTGAATCTATTCTTTTGCCTCCAGAATCAGGTTACATTAACTGAGAGATGAGGAAAACAAATACATCAGTTATTACATGATGTATTGACTAGACTCCAGTTAGCATATTATGAACCGTATTAACTGCTATCACATATTGATTTGGATAATCCAATCTGGAACATAAATTTGTATACATTATAATGAAAAAGTAAGCAAATGGTTATTTTCCCCTAGGATGTAAGTTCTGTAAACTGGGTTGAATATGAATATGAATATTAACCTAGACTTTGCACTAGAACTGTGCAAAGTAAGTTCACAGAACTGTAAGTGCACTAGTGTAAGTGCACTAGAACTGTGCAAAGTAAGCTTCAAGTAAGAGATGGGTCTGCCTGGGCAAAAGAAGGAAACAGGTACAGAACTGAAGTCAGAAAGGAGAAAAGATGTGGAAGTTGAAGAGGTTTTCTTGCTGCTTTATCATGTATATTGGTGTGCTGGGGAAAAAAAAAAGGGCACCTATTTACTCCATATTTTCTATATTTAACTTGTTTAGACCTGTTATGGCTCTACAAAGACGTCCTGGGTAATGGCTGTGCCCACTATTGTTTTAGAAGTTCAGTTTTGGACAGCCAAGTCAGTTTCTCCTAGAGCTACAATAGTCCTCATTCTGTCTTCTCTCAAAACCTTTAGAGTACATGTACAACCAAGGTTAAAATGTATGTCTGTTTCATGATGGTGATGAATGTTTGATTTGGAATAATTTTCAGTATTAATTATTCTGAATTTAATCAGAATAAATTCATTAATTCTGAATATAATTCAGAATTAATTATTCAGTATTTAATACTGAAATTATTCAGTAATAATTTCAGTATTAAATATAATTCATATATGCTTCTACTTAACATAATGCATGGTTAGGTTGCAGTCCCACTAGAAAGGAAATAAATACCCAGAAGGAGAAAGCACCAGTGGATTTTGAGTGAGTTTATGATTTTTTGAATGAGTTTATCATTTCTTAAATATGTGATATTCCATTTCATAAACATTAAGACAAAGTCTAAAATAATGCATCATATGAAAACTCCTGTTATCTCTGAATATACTTATATCTGTATTTAGGCTAAGTACATTTGTTATGTTGCAGGCTGGGCATCACCACATGTATAGCCACTTGAAGAGGATATTTTTCTCACTACTGAAACACCAATTCACAGATAGGATTATATATCTTTATTCTTTCTCACTTGGTCTATTACAAATTCATATTAGCATAATTTTATTTATCATTTTGCCTGCTTTCATTACAGTTCTGTCACATACTTTTTCATTATGTTTAGCTCAATTTATATGTAATGGTAAACTTGCTCTTTTATGTTTTGTTTTATTATTCTGGCAAGAAAGCCTTGTCAGTTGTGCAATTTGCATGTTTTTATTTCAATAGAAATCTTTAAGCAATTATTTTTTCTGCAGTTTATAGTTTCATGGAGATTTGTAAAAAATGCTACCTGAGGTTTTTTAAATACATGATTTTCTATTTATGGATGCATTACTTAGTGCATTATGTACAAGAGTATACAAAGCAACATTTAGAAACTGTTTGTTAGGTAAAGACTCAAATCTTTCTGGGTGTACTGACTGCAAAAAAACCCAACAACCCTCCTCTATTTTATTGCTAAATCAAATAAAAGCAAGAACAAAGACATTGAGATTTAATCACTTATATTAAACTTCAAAATTCACGAAGTATGGTAAATTTGTTTGCATATTAATTCAATTTGTTTGCATATTAATTCAATTTGTCAGGGCACCTCAAGGCTAGTGAGGGCTCCCCATGGTGGTTCAGGGCAGGGGCTGGCAGCCAGGGCCCGTCCCACCCCCAGGCAGGTGCAAGGCAGCCGAGGGGCACCGGGACAGCCCCAGCCCTGGGCATCGGGCACCTTCCTGGGCATGGGGAAAGGCTGAGGCTGGGCCAGGATGTGGGCCTGTGGGTGGGCCTGGCTCAGGGGACCCACTGCCAGGCAGGGCAGGGCTGTGGGGAGCTGGAGACCGGCCCTGCTGTGACACCGCTGGGGCAGGGGCCGCTGACAGCCCCGGGGGGCTGATGTAGGGTCCTGGGCCCTGAGCAGGGTGGGGGGAGCCCTGGGGGGCTGTGCAGGGACAGACAGGGCTTATGATGCCTTCGGGACCATGCCAAGAACATGGCTTGACATGTTAAGAAATAATAGTAAATGCATGTAATTTTTCAACAGTTTTTAAACATATCTGTTTAATTATTTGTATCATTGTATTCACCTCGAGTTTTGCTTCTGTCATATTGGTTTAGATGAGGTTGCAGTAATATGGTATTTTTAGAAAAGATCCAGAATATTCCACATATGTTGTATCATTTCACCCCTTTTTAGTTGAAACTTGCCTTCCCTTTCCCCTAAATCAGTCAATGAAAAAATTAGTGATTAGGTCAGTAGGAACAAGATTTCACTAATAATTAGAGCAAGAATGGACATGTTTTGTATCTGTGACTGTATGAATGTACATGAAGTTAAATTTAATGTATCTGTTGTAAAATGAGAATAACATTTTCTCTGCATCGCTGATTTCGAGTCGGATTCCTAGCTGAGGTGCTGTTCAGTCAGCATTATTTGCAGCTTTGGCAACAAAAATATACAGGGAAGTCTAGACACTGTCTTTTTTGTGCGTTTAGGATTTTCTTATTCTGTAACAGAAAACCTTCCATTTTTGTTATTCCATTAAAACATACAGAGTTGGCACGTTCATCAAAGCCGTTAACCAAGAATAGTCTTTGGCAGATTATACTAAAGGAAGATTTGACATGAGAACAAAGTCTTGAACTGAGAGAACAGTTATAAATTAAATGAGCTGAAGACTTGTGGTCGGAGAGTGAATGTGAGGCCACTCTGATAGAGTCAGAGATCCACGGAGAGCTCTGTATAACGCTTTGCAGGACCTCAGAAAACAGCTGTCTCCACATTCCTGTGAGGAGGAGCGATCTCTCTGCTCAAATGCTGCAACAGAATCGTAGGTGGGATAAATGGTTCTTGTCGTAAAATCACAAGAAGTCGAAGGGACAGCATTTAATGGCAGGGCTACAGGAGGTGTGCTAATTACCAGGTTTTAAGACAAAAGGAATATTTTTTTCCCCTCTTAATTTCACCTTTCCATGTATAATGCTAAGAATCTGACTGTTAGCTGTGCATATGGGGGATTGAAACCAAAGCCATCAGTTCTATTTCAAAGGGATTAATAAGTACCTAGGAAAAACTAATGGTCTCAGGCTTTTAGAATATTACTGTCAGGAGGCTTAATTTGAAGATTTGTCTTTGTCTGTATGAGGATGCCCCTGACATGTAAGTCATGTCATATTTGTCTGTAGCAGTTATTTCTAGACAGTTAAAATCCAGTAATTATATCATTTGCACATTAATTACCAGACTTCTATTTAGTTTATAGTATCTTTTGTACTAGTTTTCCCATGAATATCTGCAGGAAAAAAGCTAGAAAGTTGCTTAGGACATATAAAGATTAATACGCTGATCAACTAAAAAATATTGATTAACAATCTTTCCTGAAACTGTATTAGATCTTGGGCCTTTCTTTAAAAGCAAGCTAACAAATCAGCCAAATACAGATTTATTTTTTTGCTACAGTGTAATGTAATTTAAATGTTATTAAAACCTCAATTTCTTATACGTAGGGTTTTTTTGCATTTAAAAATAGTATTTTGAGGATATATAATATAAATACATATCTAATCTGTCTAATTCTCTCTATATAAAGAAATATAGTTCTTTAAAAACATATATATTAATGATCTAACAATTGGCCTAATAGGGTATATTTTGAACTCCTTAGGAGATCAGACTGCAGAACCCAGTCAAGTGGAAAGTGAAAATAGATTTATTGTCTTCCTTCTATTTACTCGTATCAAATAAATTTTACAAGATTAATAGTCATGTAGGTGCTCCAAACTTGTTTAAAAGCAGTTGGACATACTAAGAAAACAAGGAATATACAAAGGCATAGGAGCTACGTGTATTAGAGTAGGTTTCATCTGACTAGGTAAAAGTGTAGTTTAGCTCTACATTTGAGCTTGTTGTCTATAATCTCTCCACAGACAGTAAAGAGGAGTAAAAATAGGTATATTTAGACACACAGGTCTATGGGGCTTGATGCGATCCACCCAAGGGTACTGAGGGAGCTGGCAGAAGTGCTCACCAAGATACTTTCCATCATTTATCAGCAGTCCTGGCTAACTGGGGAGGTCCCAGTTGACTGGAGATTAGCAAATGTGATGCCCATCTACAAGAAGGGCCAGAAAGAGGATCTGGGGAACTACAGGTCCATCAGTCTAACAGAATTTTCAGTTCTAGATCTCATTCCATTTGAACTTTTCAAAGAACACTGCGAGCTTTGAGCAAGATCCAAGGAGGAAACTTCAATGTTTGAATAGAAAATATCTAAAAATTACACACCTTGCCTGAGCAAAGTGACTCAAGGAAATGCAGTTGAACAGCTAATCGCCACAGATAAAGAAGAGAGAATTCGTTCCTCAGATAGATAGCATCTAAAAAGCCAGATTAAGAGTAGGGAGCCATTACTGTTGATAAGGAACATTAAAACCAAAGGTGTGTTTGCTGTTATGGCCACCTCTGAGGCACCAGAAGAAAAGATCTGTAAAGGAGCAAATAAACGCAGACTCAGCTCTTTCACTTTCATGATTAGACTCTGAGTTAAACAAGGAGACCTGTGTTTTTAGTTCTCTGTTGCCAAGTTTGGCTTTGTTTATATTTTGTGACTGCAATGAAAAAGTAGAAAATTCTGTGTGAGTTTAGGACACAGAGTCCTACCAGACAACTGACCTGCCACTTCCAGCTTTACTCTCCCAGTGCTGTTGGCCCTGTGTTCTTGGCTGATGGTTTACCAGGTTGACATCTGGCTCCTTCCAGATATTTTGTATGCATATAATTAAAGCATTCTTCTGGGAAATGAGCCACGAGTATTTCAATATTCTTAAACTGCTTGCAGTCCAGGATCTAGATCTGCTTTTTTCTAAACACTTTTCTGCCCTCCATCACAACTTCAAGTTGTTCTGAGCTATAAGCACAAATGCAGAAATGATTTTCGGTGTTTCTTTTTGAAATCAAAATAATCTAAGTGACCTGGTTTACACTGTGGCCTCATAAGCAATTGTATTAAAGATGATGAATAAAGCATTAGCATGAGAATGAATGCTAAAATAGGGAGGGGGGAATGGACTTCTTTAGCTAACTTCTCCACCAGAGAGAATATATTGTGTAACTGCACCCTTTGTTACAGTAAATGAAGATTTACCAAGCCAAAGATTTGAAATATTTGGCTAATAATTGAATTGATTAGCTGCCTGAAATAATTAGCTGTTGATATAGAAGGATTATTTTACAAGAGATATAGTGCCTAAAATATTAGAATTCCCTACTAGATGTGTTTTTGACTCTATGGGATCCATTTTGACGGCACTAACACATCATTTATGCTTATTCAAATCAATGCAACACGTAAATAGGAAATATTTACCCATAAAAATGGGTTTGATTACCTATTTCAGTTGTATAATAATGATTATTAGCAGAACTTTTTTTGTGTATTTATTACTTTACAATGCAAAGGTCTAAAATAGGAGTAGACCATGAAAGCTCCTTCAAATAAATGATCTATTCAGTATGTTTAACCTTGTTAAAATTTATGAAATATCCACATGCGAGCCCTATAAATTTGTTCATGATAGATTGGATCTCTTTGTCATGAATACAGTTTAAAACACAAATCAACAATTTCCAACAGAAACAATGAACAATTTCCAACAGAAAAGAAAAAAATACTTTGTAATAATTATTACTCCTCCACTGGATAGCTAAAACATTTGGAATGAAGAGAGAAATCAAAGTGAGTTTAAGATGGCTGATGCCAGTGAAGCTGCAACACTTGATGCAGTTACAGTGCTATTGATGCAATTATTGCTTTCTTTTGTGAGAATTTCTGTTAAAGTTGAAAACCACTGATTTTGGGGGAAACCCATTGCTGATTAGGCTGGTTCACAGAGCCATAAAGTGTCTCTCCTTTAATGTGGCACTTTACATATATGCTTTGTCTAGGCATAAATGGCAATCCTGTGATTTAATCTGCTGCCTCCTGTGTCCCTGTTACTGGTGCAATGAGGGAGAAATGTTCTTAAATTTATTCCAAATTCACATCTGTTTCTCCAGTTGGGTAGACTTTTAAGATTCAAATGTGATGGTGCAGCTGTTGGCCTTTTGCACATGTTGCCTCCTCCTTTGAGGACCAAGAATTAATTTTCTTCTTTTATAGAACAAAGATACACATAGTTTTCTTCAGGGGCTAGTTTGCATTAGGCTCTTCAGCACACTCAGCTCAATGGAAAGGCAATTCGCAGAACACTTTTCCATCCTTGTGCAAGGTTCAGACACTGCTCCTTAGCTTTACTTCCAAAAAAGGGAAGGCACCACAGAAGGTCAAAGCCACAACCATCCTTTCACATAATTGTGGGGTAGGCCAGGTGCATCAGAGGGTGGAAGAGCAGAAAATAGTTCACATAGTCATCTGCACATAGAGAACTCTGTATTTATGATGTGAACCTGAAGTTCATTTTGCAGACCACACTGCGCTAAAATACTACTGCAAGCGTTCATGGTCGCACAGAAAAATTTATTTATATATGCCATTTTTGTGTCAAGCCCTCTTGTATATGTGCCTGATCCTTTAGCTTTCTTGGCTTTCAAATATGTGGTGACTTGTGTGTATGTGGGAGGCTCGGGGAGGCAATTTTCACAGTGAGTCACTGGAAAACTGAAAACACGAGAGTGAGTTAATTACAGTAATTCCTTCATTGAAATGTTTTAAATCAACAAAATAATATAAATGATGATTTCACCTTCTTTCAACTTATTAATAATACACAGTAATACTTTCCTATGAAAATTTATTCCAACAGTGCAGTTTGAGAGTGAAAATTTTTACTGCCCTTAATACTTTTTTAATACTGTTTTATAACATTCCTTTGTGTTTTAGTGTGTATGCCAGGACATTGTTGCAATTAAGAATGGATGATTTCAGCACCCTGAGAGAACTAATGGAGATTAGTATAAGTAGTTCCATGGGGCATGAAAAATAGTGAGATTTTGGAGAGAAGATGACAAATCAAGGTTAAATTTTGCCTCCACAGAAGAATGAGGAGTGCAGTCAGATTATCTAGCCAGGGCTGCAGAATCCTTTTTGTGGAAAAAAAAAAAGAAAAAGCTTCTTCATTACATTCCTGTGATTTGTTCTAATCCTGCTGACACAGGCTATTAAAAACCTTGTTTATGTTTTAGAGACTTTTTCAAAGAGCACTTTGGGGCTTTATAGTGTTTGTAGAATGTTCTTTATAGTTAAAATTACATGCTGAGATGGCAGGTTGCTGAACTAATATATTGTTACACTGATTAAATTGATTAAAAGCTTCATTTTTGACAGGCAAATTGTAGAGGCTGAGATCTCTTTATTCCACATTTCAGTAAATCAGCTCATGTCTTGTCCTATCTAATAATCACTTCTCTGCTTCCCTGTTTAGGAATCATCTCAGCAGCGGGTACATTTTCAAACAGCATATTAGCTTTGGATCTGAATTGCATGAGTCACAGTGCATTGGCATTACAAAAGCCTTATTCAAGATAATGGCTTATTCAGTGAAACACTTGAAATATGTTTCTTTATATTTTTTTTTCTGTCTTGCTATACTGTGAACAAAGAAAAGGACCCTTGATTTTTAGATTAGAAAATAAGAGATTGCTCTTACTATAGCTGTGGATTGACAGGAGATGTCATACTGCAGAAGCATTTTATGTCCTACTCAGAACAACATATGCTTACTTACAAATGTGTGACAGAGCAGAACACAAAACCTTACAAGAAATCGCTGAAGATAAAACAGGCAGATAAAGAAGATTCAGCAACTTAAATCAGCTAAAAAAGAGATATTTTGCAATAAATGTGGAAATAAGGTGAGTTTTAAAAAAAAAAAAACCTGAGGAAAACTAAATTGCTTTAAATAAATATAGATGCCTACAGTCAAATCTGTAGGCTTCTGATGGCTGTGCAAAGTGCAAAGTGTTCACAGCTTGCCAACAGGAGAGACTGAAGAAGGTCCAGAAATGTGAGTCAGCTGACAGTTCTACACAGATATGGGCAGTCAGTGCCAGCCACAAACTGCATTTCTGCACTGCACAGTCCCAATTTAATACAGGCATTAATCAGATTGTTTAGCCAGAGATCAGTGCCCCGCCAAGTGACTGTGTTAAATGAAGAATATACTACTTGCCTACCTTACACCATGAAAGGTAAGAAGATAAAGTGTGTCTACCTGGTTCAGACTGAAGCTTCATTAGCTCAGCAGCCTGAATTGCTGATTCTGCTCAATGAACCATACAAGCCAGCTTTCTGGCTATCAAAAGTTTAAAAACTTCTGGAGTGGTGGTGATCTGCCCACTCTATTTGGATGCCACAGATGAAGCTTATCTTCGGATTTTACTTTTTGAAACTATTTACAATATAAGCCACATAGTATCCTGTGACAGTGAATTCAGTAACAGAATTATGTTCCATTTTAAACCTATCATTTCATTTGGAGACCTATTTTTTTTTTATCATGAAGAATTATAATTATTCATTTCACTTCTTACTTTCTTCCTACTGTCCATTATGTCAGAGACCTCTGGCTGTCTCCATATCTTATGTTGGTAAAGCACCCCAGATATAGCAGTGTTTCCAAAACTGCTCTAAAAACACTGGCAGCTGACAGAGAACTTAATGCAAGTGTAAAGACAGCTTAAATGCTGGTATCTTTCCCTCTGCAAACAGGAATCTAAAAGGGGAAGTATACAGGAAAATTAAACAGCTTGGGTTTCTCTTGGAAAGAGGTAAGGAAAGTGTCAAAGTCACATAAGAGTCTCAGTCACATGAAAACCTGTGAGACTGCATCTCCCAGCAGCTAGAAGTTGGCGTCCTTTGGTCTTAACATCTATAAACACCTCTGTAAAGAAGGATAGGGAGATGTAGTACCTGACTGTACTTGGTAGGGCCTGCTGTGAAGCACAGGTCACCAGAATCTGATGTGCTTGCCTGACACTAGTAGAATAGACACTGCCCACAGAAATTCAAGGAAGAAACTACAAAACCTTCTGACTTTTTTTTTTTAAATTGTTTTCTAATGAGCAATGAAAATTAAGGTGGGAATCCCATGTCATAAATGTGCATTAGATGTGATACGCAGGTTAAGGGGTAGCATAATGAAAGCAATCAGTTTAGATTTCATACAGGGCAGAAATGGGGACCTGTAGAGATGATGCTCATCCTAGCAGCATTTTGACTAGTACCAATAGCACATTATCAATCCCCAGAGATGTAGCACCTAAAATCAGTCCTACATAGTGCTGGGAATTATTTACAGGAAGTTACATTATTTTTCAACCCACTCCGTAATCTGCACGTGTGTGAACAAGCACATCAGACATTTTTGATCCCATCTGCAAAAGATAGTCTCCACAATATACAAATTTGGAACTCCTTAATCAGCTCAGCTCTCAGCCCAACAGTGAATTACATGCCTTTCTTTCCTGTATCCCTATGAAAGAACTCGCTTCATATCCTGTAAAGCAAATAAGGGGTTATTTTGGAATTACTTCATCCGATAGGTCTTCAGCAGGTCATTTTCTGGTAAGTCTGAGCCAAGATACTGGTGCATAATCTCCTGATATATCTCCTTGAGTGAAGGACATTTGGGTGTTTCTAGAGGATAATTTGACCTGCTATATAGCCCTTGTCAGCAGCTAGGGAAACCCATACAGCATTTATCTGTTGTTAGAAATACAGCACCATATAAGACTAAAAGAAAAATACGAAGTGCAAAGACAATATATGTCCAATAAGGCTAACTTTTCCTTCATCTGCCACTGTAAAAGACTACACATTGAAGCTTTTTAATTTAAAGAGGTAAAGATTTCACTATGCATGCTGGCTCATCCCATACACTTGGGATTTCAAATTCCTATTGACTCTTCACCATTCCCCTCCCATAATCCACAGATTTGCTTCACACCAAGAGTATCCTTGTGAATAAGGCGTGGTGTTTTAGCCAATACTTCAATTTCTGCATTTTGTGCTGTTTCACACCTGTAAAAATACATTTATTATTTCATTAAGGAGACTCAAAGCAGAGCCAGGGAACCTTTAAGCAACAGTTACTAGAAATTCTGTTCTTTTGTAGCAAATTAACCCCCCTCTGCCTTTATCCATGTTTTGCATTATCACTTGTCAGTCTGCTTTCAAATGGCAAAGTTTACAGAAAATGCAGGTACTACACAGTCAGGGCCAGAAGGTTTGCTGTTATGTTCCGCACCAGAAGTTTGGTACAGTGGCCAATTTTAGGAACAGCGAAGACTCATATTCAACCACAAAATTATTCCAGATTATGTTTTTTTTTTCAGTTTCACCCAATCTAATTTTTCTAAAATCAGAAATTTCACTGTGTTTGTTTTGCATATTCAGGCTACGTTCCTTTTGATTGCTGTGAGGAATCCCCACAGCCTAATTTTAGACTCCTAACTTTGGCTTTCCCTTACTTTCCTCCAGATATGGTGATTCAGGGCAGGAACATATTTCATAAAATCATAGAATCATAGAATCATAGAATGGTTTGGGTTGGAAGGGACCTTAAAGATCATCTAGTTCCAACCTGCTTGCCACGGGCCGGGACACCTTCCACTAGATCAGGTTGCTCAAGACCCCATCCAATCTGGCCTTGAACACTTCCAGGGAAGGGGCATCCACAACATCTCTGGGCAACCTGTTCCAGTGTTTCACCACCCTCACAGGAAAGAATTTCTTCCTAAAATCTAATCTAAATCTACTCTCTTGCAGTTTAAAACCATTCCCCCTCGTCCTATCACTACACGCCCTTGTAAAAAAGTCCCTCTCCCACTTTCCTGTAGGCTCCCTTCAGGTACTGGAAGGCTGCTATAAGGTGTCCCCGGAGCCTTCTCTTCTCCAGGCTGAACAGCCCCAACTCTCTCAGCCTGTCTTCATAGGAGAGGTGCTCCAGCACTCTTATCACGAAGGTGATAAGGTGATCACTCCAACAGCTCCGTGTCCTTCTTATGTTGGAGGCCCCAGAGCTGGACGCAGTACTCCAGGTGGGGTCTCACGAGAGCGGAGTAGAGGGGCAGAATCACCTCCCTTGACCTGCTGGCCACGCTGCTTTTGATGCAACCACGCTGCTTTTGATACCGTTGGCTTTCTGGCTGCAAGCGCACATTGCCAGCTCACGTTAAACTTCTCATCAACCATTGCCCCAAGTCCTCTTCAGGGCTGCTCTCAATCCATTCTCCACCCAGCCTGTCTTTGTGCTTGGGATTGCCCCGACCGTGCAACTTGGTCTTGTTGAACTTCACACAGTTCGCACAGACCCAGCTCTCAAGCTTGTCAAGGTCCTTCTGGATGGCATCCCTTCCCTCCAGCCTATCAACCACATACTCTACCTCTTTTCAGTGTCTGTGTGTGGATACTGGTAAGACTGATCTCCCGATTTAGACCTATAAATTGGTTTCCTACAGATAGGTTGTATAAATACCCCTTTCCACAAAGGACTGGCTTTCTAAAGAAGTGCAGAGTTACTCTGGGAATTGGGGTTCTACTGAGGATCTCACTGGTATACAGTAATGTGTTTTGGATTTAGGCATGGGATAAGTGTATGTGTGTTTGATTGATCGTGCCTTGCTTTCTTTTGCGCTGATGTGTAGCTATTGGTACCATCTAAAATTATGAAATCTGGACTCAAATGAAAGGATTTCCATAATTCCTATCTGCTCATCTCATTCCTTACAGTTTGGGCCCTTGCCATTTTTAACTGATGTTAGCCAATGCAGAGGAAATACTGCATTGTCTTGGGATCTTGATGATTGTTAATACTTACAGAATGATGAATATATTTCAACAAGTGTATATCCAGCTGGTTCTGGACACCTTGGGAAACAATGACGGATATGTGGAGAAATGAGTGCAAAGATGAAACACAGCAGTAAATTGTACATTACATTCGTCTGAAATAGTCTTACTTTCTGAGGTCAACCAATTGGAAGTAATTGTTGGGACTGTGTATGACAGACCTGGGGAAGGATATGGGGAAATTCAAATGAAGAAGATAACATTCCTTGAGTTCTCTGGAGCTGAAGTGACATATTGTCTCAGCAATACTCTAAGATGCCATTGTTAATAAGCCCAGTGTCCTGGACACCTACTAATCAGCTTGAAGTTGCTGGATGAGCTATTGGAACTATCCTTGAAAAGATGTGGTTTTTATCAAGAAGGGGCTGACACTCCTGGATCATAAATCTTGCAAAGACACAAAAGAAAAATCGTTGTCCCAGATTATTTGGGTCACTGCTGGGATCCACGTACCTTCTCTTTACCTACCCATTTCTCAGCAGAGCTCAAAGGCTTAAGAACATTGCCATTACTATATGTATTTATCAGTGTTGAGGCAGAGTGCTACAGAAGGTTCCAAGATTCCATTCAGACTAGATATAAGGAAGAAGTTTTTTACAATGAGGATGGTGAAGCACTGGAACAGGTTGCCCAGAGAGGTGGTAGACGTCCCATCCCTGGAAACATTCAAGATCAGGTTGGATGGGGCTCTGAGCAACCTGATCTTGTTGAAGATGTCATTGCTCACTGCAGGTGGGTTGGACTAGACGACCTTTAAAGGTCCCTACCAACCCAAATATTCTGTGATTCTATGATTATTTCCAGTGAGAAACTGAAATTATGCTAGTAGAAGTACTATGAACATAGTAGGTAATCCTGCTCCGGCAGGGGGATTGGACTAGATGATCTTTCGAGGTCCCTTCCAATCCCTAACATTCTGTGATTCTGTGATTCTGTGAACATTAATTTCTATTGTGATTCTTCTTCTAAAGACCTCTGAAACATGGCAACAAACTCAATTTATGTATCACATAACTACCTCTAAGAGCTTTTGATGGATTTTTGGTGGAGGATCATCAACCTATATTTAGGGCAGAAGTCCAGCCCTGAGGAGGCCCTTAGGTCTTGCAATGCTTGTGAATCGCAAGCTGTCAGGGCCTGAGTTAGATTCTGGGCTCTGAGAAGGTTCTTTACGATCCCAGAGAGCGACATTAAGACACAAACGAGGTCAGATTGCTGCCACTTAGACCGCTTTATTGAACGAGACGTCAGAGAGAAAATGAAGTGATAGGAAAGTTAGGAAGAGAGAGGAGAAAACTAAGCAGGAGAGCGGAGAGAGCAGCAGGGTTAGTCACCACCATGGACCCAGCGGTGTTCCGTCTGTCCTCTGTTGATTCTCAGCAGTCGGTGGTGGGCACACGCATGGTGGGGCAAAACGGCCTCTTTTATAGAGAATTTTTGCAGAGTTGTGCTGACGCGGAGCCGCCAGTCACAGTTCCGGTTCCCGTGCCGCAGGATTGGCCCATTGCCAGGCTGTCGCCTGATATCCCGGATGGGTCTCTCCGGAGGGGGTGGAGGGCTGCAGGACGGAGACATCACTCACCCCTAGTCGACGACTAACTTCTTGCCTCAGAAAATGTCGTACACGACTGCAAACTTTGAGACATTCATCTGCCATTTTGTTGTCCCCCACACAAGCCACTGAGAAAGATCTAGAAAGACAGCTTCAGAGACAGTGCTGAATAAATGGAAAAATATATGGACTCCTGTTAAAGTTCAGTAGTACTTTCTCATCTGAAGCTATGTGGTACACTCTTGTTGATAAACAGCGATAGAGATTTCCTTGAATTTGGTACTACTGCTTCCAACCTGAAAACCTCCTGGAATTAAGCAAAGATCTGGAATGAATACTGAGCCACTGAAATGTCTTTTCATGCATTTCAACAAAGTTGTCTTTGCTCAATTCTTCACAAAAACAGAATCTGTATTTATAGAGTACTTGTAAAGAGCTGATGTTTCTGAACAAACTCTATGAAGAAAAGACTTCAACCATAAAAAAATTTAAAAGACATTGGAATGTATTTTCAGGTCTAAAAGAAATGCTGCAGTATTACCTACATACTCGGTTTGCTCCAAGTCTAATAATGATTTTATCCCATATACCTATTGCAGTCTTAACACTATCTCTATAAGGACTTCATTTGGTTTTCATTAGCTTAAGATATGACAGGTACAGAGTTGACAAGGTGGTCATGACAAAAATTAGAATTAAGATTTTATCTGGGTGAAGTGTATTTGTGCATGGATCATGAACTTCATGACAGTGAATTTAATGGTGACACTTCAGCAGCAAGTCCCACTAACTCCCTAAAAACATCTCAAAAATTTTTCCAGAATGCATGTGGTTATGATTTGCGTTGATCAGCTCAGTAACAAGAATTAGAATAAGGACAGCCATAAGCAGAAGACTGTGAGATACAAACCAGCATGTAAATGGAGAAAATAATGACTGCAAGTCTAGCTTAAATTTCAAGAAAGAAAAAAACCCCTTTACTGCTTTTTTCTATTTATATAGATAACTCTTCACACAAGAGAATAACAAGAGTTTTCTAAGATTAACTTAAGGATAAAACTGATGTATGACGCTAAATCAAAATCTTCATGATTGGGAAGTTATTCTTCAGTGAGTACTGCTTACATTTCTCTTAGAACAGTGTTAGAACAAAGTTGTTTTTTTTTCATGATACAGGCTAAAAATCAGAATTGCTTGATATTACTAGAGTTGCTGAGGGAGGGGAACCTCAGTCCATCACAATTCAGCCAGCTTGACGCCAGGGTCAGCAATAGGTGCCCAGAGCCTGGAGAAGGATGGCAGGTCAGCAGGAGAGTGACAGAACAGCAGCGGAAAGGAATTTCAGGCAGTAAGTCAGCTTCGTTGGGGGCCCAACTGACATGCCTGTATGCAAATGCACAGAGCATGGAGAACAAACAAGAGGAGCTAGACACATGTGCATACCAGCAAGGTTATGACCTTGTTGGCATCATGGAGACCTGTGGGACAGCTCTGATGACTGGAGCATTGGAATGGAGGGATACAGGCTTTTTAGGAAGGACAGGCAGGGAAGACAAAGAGGAGGTGTTGCCTTCTATGTCAATGACCAGTTCGTGTGCCTGGAGCTGTGCCTGGAGATGGAGGAGGAGCTGACTGAGAGCTTGTGGGTCAGGATTAAAGGGAAGGTAGGGATGGGAGACATTATATTGGGTGTCTGCTACAGGCCACCTGACCAGGAAGACCGAGTGGATGAGGCCATCTATAGACAGATAGGTGTTGCCTCACGTTCACAGGCCCTGGTCCTCATGGGGGACTTCAACCACCTCATATCTGTGGGAAGGACAACACAGCTGGGCACAAGAAATCCAGGAGATTCCTGGAATGCATTGATGATAACTTCCTTCTCCAAGTGATAGAGGAGCCGACGAGGAGAGGTGCCATTCTGGACTTTATTCTCACCAACAAGGAGGGGCTGGTGGGGGTCGTGAAGTTCAAGGGCAGCCTTGGCCGCAGCGACCATGAAATGGTGGAATTCAAGATCCATAGGGCAGTAAGGAGGGCGCACATCAAACTCACCATCTTGGTCTTCAGGAGAGCAGAATTTGGCCTCTTCAGGGACCTGCTTGGTAGAGTCCCCTGGGATAAAACCCTGGAGGGAAGAGAGGCCCAGGAAAGCTGGTTAGTATTCAAGGACCACCTCCTCCAGGCTCAAGAGCAATGCATCCCAACAAAGAGGAAGGCAGGTGAAAATGCCAGGAGGCCTGCATGGATGAACAAAGAGATCCTGGATAAACTCAGGCACAAAAAGGAAGCCTACAGAGGGTGAAAGCAAGGGCAGGTAACCTGGGAGGAATACAGAGAAATTGTCCAAGCAGACAGGGATCTGGTTAGGAAAGCTAAAGCCCTGATATAATTAAATCTGGCCAGGGATGTCAAGGGCAACAAGAAATGCTTCTAAAGGCATGTCAGTGATAAAAGGAAGACTAGGGAAAATGTGGGCCCTCTCCAGAAGGAAACGGGAGACCTGGTTACCCAGGATCTGGAGAAGGCTGAGGTACTCAATAACTTTTTTTGCCTCAGTCTTCACCGACAAGTACTCTAGCCTCACCACCCAAGTTGCAGAAGGCAGAGGCAGGGACTGGGAGGATGAAGAACCGCCCACTGGAGGAAAAGATCAGGTTTGAGACCATCTAAGGAATCTGAAGGTGCACAAGTCCATGGGACCTGATGAGGTGCATCCACGGGTCCTGAGGGAACTGGCAGATGAAGTTGCTAAGCCTCTATCCATCACTTTTGAGAAGTCATGGCAGTCTGGTGAAGTTCCCACTGACTGGAAAAGGGGAAACATAACCCCCATTTTCAAGAAGGGAAAAAAGGAAGACCTGGGGAACTACAGGCCAGTCAGTCTCACCTCTGTGCCTGGCAATATCATGGAGCAGATCCTCTTGGAAAGTTATCCTGGTTTGGCCCAAACCAGGCCAATTAGTCTTAGAGAAACCAAGGTCACTGCTAAATTCCTCACTGCTTACGAGTGAAGAGCCGAAGGGGGGTTGCACCTGCAGGGAGGAGCAGACGGGGCAGGTGGCCCAGAATTGACCAACAAGGTATTCCATCCCATACACGTCATTCTCACTTTCCTATTTATCACTAACCCACTGCCTCCTGGAGGTGGGGCCCAGGAGGGAGGGGCCCTCCTGTCTCCCACTGATTGGTACCAGCTTTGCCAATTCTCCAGTTAAAAGCCTGCCCATGCTGGGGGAGCAACTCTGCCTGAGGAGGATTTCCAAGCTCTCGATCTTGGTTTTGTATATATTTGTATATATTTGATTATTTCTATTATTCTTATTATACTCTTTTTCATTACTATAGTTTATTAAAACTGTTTTAACTTTCCAACCCGTAAGTCTCTCTCCCTTTTCCCTTTCCCTTAGGGTGGGGGGGGGAGAGGGTTAACAGAAAGCGTCTGCCACCGGGTTAATAGCCGGCCCAGCTTTAAACCGTGACAAAAGTATACTGAGGCACATGCAAATCAAGGAGGTGACTGGTGACAGCCAACATGGCTTCACTAAGGGCAAATCATGCCTGACAAATCTGGTGGCCTTCTACGATGGGGTTACAGTGCTGGTGGATAGGGGAACAGAGACTGATGTCATCTACATGGACTTATGCAAGACATTTGACGCTGTCCTGCACGACATCCTTGTCTCTAAATAGGAGAGACATGGACTTGATGGATGAACAACTCAGTGGATAAGGAATTGGCTGGATGGTCGCAATCAGAGTTGCAGTCAACGGCTCGATGTCCAGGTGGAGTCCAGTGACAAGTGGCGTTCCTCAGGGGTCAGTATTGGGAGTGGTCTTGTTTAACATCTTTGTTGGCAACATGGACAGTGGGATTGAGTGCGCCCTCATCAAGTTTGCCGACGACACCAAACTGTGTGGTGTGATCGACACGCTGGAGGGAAGGGATGCCATCCAGAGGGACCTTGACAGGCTTGAGAGCTGGGCCTGTGCGAACTACATGAAGTTCAACAAGGCCAAGTGCAAGGTCCTGCATGTGGGTTGGGGCAATCCCAAGCATAAATACAAGCTGGGCAGTGAATGGATTGAGAGTAGCCCTGAGGAGAAGGACTTGGGGGCGATGGTTGATGAGAAGATCAACATGAGCTGGCAATGTGCGTGTGCAACCCAGAAGGCCAACCGTATCTTGGGCTGCATCAAAGGCAGTGTGGCCAGCAGGTCAAGGGAGGTGATTCTGCCTCTCTACTCTGCTCTTGTGAGACCCCACCCGGAGTACTGCGTTCGTCTCTGGGGCCCCCAATATAAGAAGGACATGGAGCTGTTGGAACGAGTCCAGAGGAGGGCCACAAAGATGATCAGGGGCTGGAACACCTCTCCTATGAAGACAGGCTGAGAGAGTTGGGGCTGTTCAGCCTGGAGAAGAGAAGGCTCCGTGGTGGCCTCATAGCAGTCTTCCAGTACCTGAAGGGATCCTACAGGAAAGCGGGAGAGGGACTTTTTACAAGGGCATGTAGTGATAGGATGAGAGGGAACGGTTTTAAACTGAAAGAGGGTAGATTTAGATTAGATATTAGGAAGAAATTCTTTCCTGTGAGGGTGGTGAGACACTGGAACAGGTTGCCCAGAGAAGTTGTGGCTGCCCCCTCCCTGGAAGTGTTCAAGGCCAAATTGGATGAGGCTTTGAGCAACCTGATCTACTGGAGAAGTGTCCCTGCCCGTGGTGGGGGGTTTGGAGCTAGATGATCTTTAAGGTCCCTTCCAACCCAAACCATTCCATGGTTCTATGTTTCTATATCATATATGTCAAAGTTTATAACAGATTGCATAATGGTAAACTATATCAACAAAAATAAATGAATAGTTAGTGAATGTAAATCTTATCTAAAACTATAATGACAAAGGATGCAATATGGAAAGATATAACATATATTGGTTTCTATATTGCTGACTTGATATTTTGATTTCAGCAGGCATAATTACTCTAATGAGGTTTAGCTGTATCTCTGAATAAAATGCTAACTTGACAAGAGATAATAAGCACTGTTGAACGGTTGAGTCTTGATAAAGGCCAGGTATGAACGATTTATTTGAGGACTGTTACATAATGAGATTTTGCATTTGTGTGTGACACTGTATAAACAGATTTGGGCAGATTGGAGAAAACTGCTAAATAAATTCTGTTAAGGCTAAGCTTCAAATTCAAATCAATTTAATTATGATTTTTTTCTTTCTATTGCCATCATTTTGCTTATTTCACAGAATCACAGAATCACAGAATGTTAGGGATTGGAAGGGACCTCGAAAGATCATCTAGTCCAATCCCCCTGCCGGAGCAGGATTGCCTAGACCATATCACACAGGAACGCGTCCAGGCGGGTTTTGAATGTCTCCAGAGAAGGAGACTCCACAACCTCTCTGGGCAGCCTGTTCCAGTGTTCGGTCACCCTCACCTTAAAGAAGTTTTTCCTCAAATTTAAGTGGAACTTCCTGTGTTCCAGCTTGCACCCATTGCCCCTTGTTCTGTCATGGGATGTCACTGAGAAGAGCCTGGCTCCATCCTCTTGACACTTGCCCTTTACATATTTATAAACATTAATGAGGTCACCCCTCAGTCTCCTCTTCTCTAAGCTAAAGAGACCCAGCTCCCTCAGCCTCTCCTCATAAGGGAGATGTTCCACCCCCTTAATCATCTTCGTGGCTCTGCGCTGGACTCTCTCTAGCAGTTCCCTGTCCTTCTTGAACTGAGGGGCCCAGAACTGGACACAATATTCCAGATGCGGCCTCACCAGGGCAGAGTAGAGGGGGAGGAGAACCTCTCTTGACCTGCTGACCACACCCCTTCTAATACACCCCAGGATGCCATTGGCCTTCTTGGCCACAAGCGCACACTGCTGGCTCATGGTCATCCTGTTGTCCACTAGGACCCCCAGGTCCCTTTCCCCTCCGCTGCTCTCCAACAGCTCTGTCCCCAACTTGTACTGGTACATTGGGTTGTTCTTGCCCAGATGCAGGACTCTACACTTGCCCTTGTTATATTTCATTAAATTTCTCCCCGCCCAACTCTCCAGCCTGTCCAGGTCTCTCTGAATGGCTGCGCAGCCTTCCGGCGCGTCAGCCACTCCTCCCAGTTTTGTGTCATCAGCGAACTTGCTGACAGCGCACTCTAATCCCTCATCCAAGTCATTAATGAATATATTGAATAGAACTGGTCCCAGAACCGACCCTTGCGGAACTCCGCTAGACACAGACCTCCAACTGGACTCTGTCCCACTGACCACTACTCTCTGGCTTCTTTCCTTCAGCCAGTTCACAATCCACCTCACTACCCGATCATCCAGACCACACTTCCCCAGTTTAGCTGCGAGGATGCTGTGGGAGACCGTGTCAAACGCTTTACTGAAATCGAGATAGACCACATCCACAGCTTTACCATCATCTATCCACTGGGTTACATCCTCATAAAAGGCTATCAAGTTGGTTGAGCATGACTTCCCCTTGGTGAAGCCATGCTGAGTGCCCCTAATGATCCCCCTATCCTTGATGTGCCTAGAGACAGCACCAAGAACAAGTTGTTCCATCACCTTTCCGGGGATGGAGGTGAGGCTGACCGGTCTATAGTTACCCGGGTCCTCCTTCTTGCCCTTTTTGAAGACTGGAGTGACATTTGCTTTCCTCCAGTCCTCAGGCACCTCTCCCGTTGCCCACGACTTAGCAAAGATGATGGAGAGTGGCCTAGCAATGACTTCCGCCAGCTCCCTCAGCACCCGCGGGTGCATCCCATCAGGGCCCATGGATTTATGGACGTCCAGGTTGCTTAATTGGTCCCTGACCCAGCCCTCATCAACCAAGACAGATTCCTCCTCTATCCTGACTTCTTCTGAGGCCTCAGGGGTCTGGGGCTCCTCAGGACAGCCTCCAACAGTATAGACAGAGGCAAAGAAGGCATTCAGTAACTCCGCCTTCTTTTTATCCTCTGTCTCCAGAGGATACTTGCGGTTAACAAAGCATGCTGCAGTGAAAAATATAATTGCCTTTTCTTTATGGCACTCATAATTCAGAAAAGTTGTTTGAAGAAACTCTACATGTAATGGGTTATATGAATTAATGATAAAGTGAATTGAGATATATTAACTTCAGTATCATTTTCAATAAGAAGCTGAAGGTTATGATAATTGAAGTATATGGTTGTTGGAAATAAAAATAGACACATGATATACAAGTTTGAAACATAGTATAAGAAGGGTTTTTTTTCCTGTAACGTGCGATTTTATTTAAAGTTTTGCCATTTATTTTATTAGTTTCTAATTTGCATTCAAGAAAACATGGTCAAGGAGCTTCTGGTGACTTCTGAGGTAAGAGCTGACTACCACTCTTTTGAGAAAATGGTGCTCTCTGCTGTGTCATCATGACATGATCTGGATGGGTAAAACACTCTGCAGTTACCCTTGCGCTGTGTATGACAGTGAGATGGCATCTGACACCTGAAGATGCAAAGAAGCAGGAATCAAACAGCGCTTCTCTGACTTACCTATTACGTGATTACGGAGAAAGTTGTTTTGGAGTCAGGTGGTATAACAGACCGGTAAAGGGATTTAAGTTCCTTGAAGTGTGGCAGATATCTGGAATAAACTTTCTAGATCATGTTGCTTTGGGGGAAAAAAAAAGCTGGGGTAGGAATTTCCCAAAATATGAAAGTCAGGTGACTGAGAATAAGAAAAGACTTAAATTAATTGGAATTTTCTTCGGTCTTGGAGAGAGAAAGGCCACGTCTTTTCTGCAAAATGAGAGAGGCCGTGAACCATTCTATGGCTATGAGGTGAAGTGGCAAACCGTGATTCACACCCACACAGCTATAATCTCTCCCCAAACATAGTAGAAACATTTGAATTGCCTTTCCAGAACAAACCCTGAATGCACAGGCATTGTCTGGGACATGGTTAGTTACCAGAGAGGCCAGAAATGTACGAGAAAGCTAACGCAAAGGCAGGGTAAGGTGTAGTGTGTTAGAATTCTTCTAGAGTAAGCTGATTGTATGGTTTGTTGCTGTCTGGCTTAAAAGAAATAAAACCTCTGTAGAGATTACTCCTGAGAAAAATCTCTCACTTTACATCATTTATTCTGTCCCTAAATGAGGAACAAATATTTTAAGTTTGAAAAACTGTCTACTTTGTTTTTTTCTTAGCCTGATCCTGCAAACAGAGTATAGTGACAAAAGAAGTGAATCCAGACTCGCAGTGGGTTCAGATTTCCTACATTCTTTTCTTTGCTAAGTTTATGCCATTTTTCATTTTTGTAGCTTACCCTTATGCATTATGTCATAATTCATTCATAAATATCCTTTCCAGTTAAACATCAAAGGGTACTTTAGGCTAAAGAATTTGTGTTTAGTGGATCATATATTTAGATACAACTGCAGTTATTAGGAAGCTCATGATTCAAAATAACAGCATAAACTTCTACTTTGGTTTGTATATTGGTCTTTTGTCTGTTTGAACAATAAGATGTTGATTCACAGCCCCAAGACAGACTGTGATGTTGTATCTTACTAGGGAGGAATAGTTATTGGTTACTTCTCCCAGCAGCAGAATGATATTGAATGGGTGGAACCTGAGACAAGGACTATGATGCAGCATAAGGTAGATAATTTTGTGTAGGACTGGAAAAGATTGAATTCAAGAGTCATTTGAGTTTCTAGGCCAAGACAATAACTAGTAATTGTCTACAAGAAAAAGTCAAAACTGTGATTTCAGTCATTATGACGGAAATATCAAGTGTGTTTTTAGAAATCTTCCTTTCATCCAGGCCATTTAGCAATTCAGAAGAGTTTGGAGCAAGGCTGTTTTACTGCCTGGGATCAGTAGAACTAGCAGATGCAGGAAAGAAATTTTGTCTCAGTTGACCAATGCATTCATTTTATTTAGCTTTGTTTAGTTTCTTGCAGTATCTCATTCAAACTGCAAGTCAGATGTAATCTCTTTGGGTACATTCCTACTCCTGCCAGCCAGCAAGAAACAAGCAATGTCTTCTCTGAAGCAGTCAGAGTGGTTATTGATAGTGTGTCACTTAGTTGCTATGCTCCCACTTATAAAAGGTGGGAGGAGAGGCTTTCATGAATCAGACAGAGAGATACCACACTGGAAGAAAAGAAAGAAAAGAAAGGCAGAATAAATGAACTACAGGGAAAAAGGAAAAAAATTGTGAAATTTCTTCAGAAAGTCTCTGGCTCAGAATTATTTGGAAATGGGAGCTCAGGGGACAGGGAATCATCCTCTCTAAGCTGCTGGGAAGCACAAAGAGATCTCAGAGGAAAATAAGTTACAAAGCTGAGAAATGTCACTAACAATATATTGGTCTGTTTTCCCCCTCTCACTCCTACTTTGTCCCTGTTTCCAGTGATTTAAAGTGAGCTGTGATTAGCCTGGTGACCCTGGTGGGTGATTGCCCTGGAGAGAAAGTAAACTACAATATTTAAATGTAGCGTTTGATATAAGCATGAGCCAAGCCTCATCTTTTTATGACTGGAAAAGAAGGAAACACAAGAGACTTATGATTTCATTTTAACGGTTGTGCTAATAGCCAGATCGGCTGGTCTCAGAGTGTGCTTGAGACAGGCCTCAGCATTTTTCTGGTGTAAAGAAAGAAATCACAAGAGACGTTCTTTTTCCCTGTCACAACCAGGTGTTTGTTACTTGATCTTGGTAGGGGATAGAATTGTGTATCCTCTTTTTTTCCCCTCTTGCATGTATTGAGTGTTTGATCTCTCTCCACTGAATTGTGTTCTTTAAGCTTTATTCTGGTGTCCATTGAATGCTAGAAGAGTGCAAAAAGACTTTTAGCTAAATACTAGCTATACTGGAGAAGTTACCACTTTGTGCTCCACAAAAATTAGTTGCTAACAGTCCTCAATATACTTGTAAATTATGAAAAATGAAGAGAAGTATTTAGAAACGTAGGGCTTGCCACACTGAGTCTGGCTTGAGGTCTGTATAGTCTAGTATTTTGTCTCTGGGAGTGGCCAGAAATTAATTAAAGTAGTGTTTTTACAGAAAATTTAAATGTGTGATTCCCTACTCTGTTGCCAATATGACATCAGTTTTGGCAGAGGAAATACATCGCATCTCTTAATAGGCAAGCAAAAGGAACTTTATGGAGGAAACTAAAATAATATGTCTTTGGCTTTGTTTGTGTAAAGTAATTAATGGCTAATTCTAAGCAGATACTACACTTAAATACTGGGTTACATCCTAAGCTGATGTAAATCTTATAGCTTCAGTGCTACCAGCAGGGCTATTCTAAGCGACATATGATAATGGTGTGATTCATAGTGAGAAAGACCGTGTGTGATAACTGAAATTCCAGTTCAGAGTTAAGTTTTCTTCACTTTTTACCTCTTTTGAAGTCTGTTTAAATGCCCTTTCTTCTCTCAATTCAAAAAGTTATACTTAATTTGAATTTATAAAGCAAGCTAAACGGAAGCTTAATCTTGATTTGATTCTTTGCTGTCCTGTACCCTTTGTAGCCACTTCAGAATAAATTTGAAAGGTTTCCACTCATATTTAATGGTATTTGGTATTCATTTCACTCAAGTATAAATGACAAAAAAGATAGAAGGCAACACAGGATAGAAGTACAAAGCCCCAGTAGAACCAAAGGAAAGCAGTGGCTGTTCCTGTTCATGATTCTTTGATAGCAGTAGATTCATCACAAAAAATAGATGTGTTTCATGAAAAAGAGGTGCACAGTATGTTCCACTCCATGTCAGAATGCTCTCTGTATAGGATTGTTTACAACAGATAACTAAAAGAGGCACAAAACTGTATCAGCCTTGCATGTAAAATGTCAATGTTAATTACATGTAAATTAGTATATACTTCCATTCAAATTACATATCCAAAAGTCAGACTGGCTTCAAAACCCAGAAAAACAGAGTTGTTCACAGTATAACCTCAAGTGGTTTCATACATTGAACAAGACTTTTAGCTATATTTATGTTACAACTGACTTTAAAGATATTTTCTAGCAATGCCATACAGAAAAACTCCACCACAATATGAAATACAAATATTCATGTAGATGAGATACAAAGTTAACTTTTGATTTCTTGGTGTCTTAAGCAGATCATAGTTTTTATCAAGGCTGAGGATTTCTAGCAAAACAAGCTATTTATCTGCTGTCAGCTTTCAAAATATAATTTTTTATTGCTTTTTGCATTGTGTACCAAGCATATCAGATATTCCATCACATGCTAACACTATGAATTTGTTATTTCAGACCTGTTAAGAGACGTATACTTTGGCAAAGGAAGAGAAAACACTGCTAGTAAAAGACTCAGCAAATATGGAGAATATTTTTCATAAGTTCTGAAGAAAAGTTAATTAACAAACCATATGGGAGTAAACAAAAAGAAAAAAAGATGCTGTGCTAGCATGAAGACAGAAGACTGAATAAAGGTAGTCTGAATAAAGTGCATTCCAGAGGAGAAATAAAAGCAATCTCTTTTCACGCAGGATGCACCTCTGAGTCTGATACAATAACTCTGGTAATAATATCTTAGTGACTTATGATCAAATTCAAAACGGTGTTAGGCTTTTGCATTGAAAAGTATGATCTAGAGAAACTTTCCTCAGTAACTCCCTGATGAGGGAAGCCCTCTGTCAACTGAGGTCCCCCTGTGCCTGCAGCTCAACTGTAGAAACATTACCAGGGCTACCTGGCCTCAAAAGCTGGTGGTTTTCTAGCATTCATCTAAATCTGGCTATATGTAAAGTAAAACTCTAAACCAAACTCAGTCTGGTCACTTGAAAAAAACGTCATCAATATCCATGACATTATGCCCTGAAATTGAAAGCTCACAGAAAAAAGGATTCTTCTCGGCAAATTACAAAATAGAGGGGAATATATGTCATTGCATAGCTAACACTAGTCAGCTGCTATTAGAGAGTCAGCATGTGAGAAGGGATATGATGCCCCATCCAGTTACAGCACTCTCACCAGAGCTGGGGCATCTAACATCAACGGCCTTGTAATGGCGTTCAGCGCAGGTATGAGATTCCTTGAGTCTGGTTCCTGCTGCCAAGGTTGTGGGGGTTTTATTGTTGTTGGTGGTGGTCGTGGGTTTGCGTGTGGTGTTTTGTTTGTTGGATTTTTTTTTTAATTAATGCAAAGACAGAAAAAAAGCAGGGAACTGGGAGGTGGGAGATCTGAGTATCCTGAGGCTGAATCAGGAACTAAAACCAGATTTTTTACTTTCTGGACAAAAGGTCTAAAAACCACACTAGTACATTAGAAAGGTTTCTGCAAAGCTGCATTTTAAGTGAAGGAGACAATAATAAGTATGGGTTTATTTTATTTTTTTTTTACAATCCCTCAAACACCTATCCTCAGGAGTAACTTCAACACTTAGACAGAGCTTCTCACATGTGGCTAGGAGCCCGACTACCTTTGATTAATTTCCACTAAGTGCTTAAACACTTTTGAGAGGTAAAGACTGAAGATCCCAGTTCCTATTAAAAGTCAGTACAATGTAGCATCCTAAATATGCATCAGTTCATAAAAAGGGATTGCTGTCCCCCATCAGAGACACCCAAGCCTTCCACGTGCTCATTCCTTACAAGTGACAAGTGAATTTCAGCACAAAGATTCACCTGGAAACACAGACAGCATTTGCAGTATTATATTACAGCAATCACTGAAAATACTTAGTGAATCATATGGTACTCATTTATGGTGGTGTTACCTATGTGGATATGGAAAGGAGCTCATATAAATATTTAACGTATACCATTAACTAAACCTATAGAAACTCCATAAAGCATATGTTTTACCTGATTCCATTATGAGTAATTAGAGTAGTGCCTAGCAACCATAATTGAAATCAGGGCTTGTTTGTATGAAGCAATGTGCAGGCATTATGGATCAGCATTCTTGCTATATATTATAATGTCTTACACAAACTTCTCAAGGGCCTCTTTGAAATTTCAAGAAAGACAGAAGAGCGTATTTTAGAATTTTTAAAACTGTTCTATCCTATGCCAAACCTTAGCTGGGGTATAATTAAAGTAAGTTCTGCTCCACGATATTTACGAGTTAAGTGCAAAGTTTATTGGTAATATTCTCTGGCACATTCATGCAAGGTAAAAATGTGTCCATTTGCAGCTGTGCCTATGAAATACGTAAGTCAGATCTCCTTTGGGAGCCTGAAATTGTCTTTGAGACAGTGCACTGAAAAAGTGTTTCGGGTACGATGGTCAACAACCCATTAGATGTAATCTGTAACACCTTTGTGCAAATGTTTGCAGTCAGTAGTTTAATGTTCTAAATCTTGAGGAACTATCAGGGGAACTTCAAGTTTATTTCCTGGAAACATAACTGCAGGAGAAACTCATCTAATGTTGAAGCACAAAACCGAGGTCAGGTTAAATTTCAAGTTCAAGGGCACGTAGAATATATTGCTTTCTAGATCAGCTTGAAATTCTATCACAAAGTCCCCCAAAACTTTGATACAGGGAAGATTTCTCTTGGTGTGGTTTGGAAGGGAAATGAAAATTTCTGTGGTGTTTTTTTTTTTTTCTTCTTCTTACCACCTAATTCAACCATGCATGTTAGAAGGAAATAAACATTTGCTGCTTCAGGATCAGATGAGACAGAAAATACATGAATGGCTAAATTACATATTGCGGGAGCATGAGGGAAGAAAGTTTTGAAAAACTAGGGCAGATACTCACTTTGGGAACTGCTGTGAGTGCTGCTTGGTCAATGTCTCAACAACAGGCAGAGGTCTAGTTGGACAGGTCTGTAGGAAGGCCAGAGCAGAAGCCATTCCTGTCCAGAGCAATTGCTGCAGGGGGAGGTATCATATTGTGTGGCTGGTGTGATCTAGCCACCTCCTTTGCTTCTGGGTATAGTATCATGCTCTGGCAGCAACCCAGCACAGCCCAAGGGGAATGGGCAAGAACTTTTCATTAGGCCAGCAAGACATTGCACTTCTTATACAGCCCACACCCAGAGACTGCAAGAGGCAGAGTCTAAGCTACTGGTAAACTGGGAACAGAAGCAAATGTGTGCACAACTCGCTTCCCTGTCAGGTTTTACTAAGCTGGGGGATGGGGAAACACTGTGCTGTACAGCTAGCATTCGAAGAAGTTTATAGCCTGTATATGTAAAGAGCAAGGACAAGGCACAGCAAGGGTGGCAGCAAGATTACAAATGCAAAACCCTCAGTAACATTTCTGTGTACTCTGCAGTGTCTGTGCAGCAGTTCTATTTGTCCCTCTCCAGTGTTAAAATATCACATACTGCAGCATCAGGAAGGGGGCAGAAAACCTTCAAGCCACATAGTGGGGAAGAATCTGATCACCCTGGGTCTCTGTTTTTCTTCCATTGTCTTGGCATCACTTGCATCTTGGAAGCTTGTAGGAAGGCCTGGACTTAAAGAGGCATATGGGTGCCACCGTGTCTCCTTGATTCTGAAATGCAGCTTTCACAGCAGAACAGATCTCAGAGGAGAAGAATTCATCCTGCTGACGTGGACTTTTCAGTTTCTGCTTTTTTTTTAAGTTTTTTTTCCACTCTGCTTTTCAGACCACCAGTGACTGCCCCCTACTTTGAAGTTTTAAATGACCTGGTTTGAGTATATCTGCACTTTGCTATTGTAACCACTTGGGAGGGTAATTTGGGAAGATAACAGTGTATCGCAATTGTGCAATTCTGTCTCATTTTTACTCAATTTAGGTAAATACTAACCAAATTCTTCTGAGTATCATGAGTATTTAAAAATGCTGAGTGGCACATAAAAATAGGTTTTAAGGCTCAATTACAAATAAGACTTTCACCTCATCTAAAGACCAAAATTTAAACATGTGATTAATGTTAAATTGATTTTGCTGAATATGATTGGCTTGCTGGATAGGTATCTAAATAACTTGACTGAGGAGTTAGGTGATTAATTCCTTCAGATGCTGCAGCATAACTGATACTGGCAGCAGTGCTGCTCAGCTCCTGTTGAAGGCAGGAAGCAAGATCAATCACACAGGTACCAACGCAGCATCATTTCAAGATGAGCAACCGAAACGCAGCCTAGGAGTGCTCTGGATAGGAATGCCAGGGAGCATCAAATGCAGACAGAACACTTTGATCTTGTCACATTGGAGAGTAGTAATGCAAGCCACTTCCCAGATTAACATGGTATCCAACTTGGCAGAACAAATAAAGAATAAAATAGGTTTGGAGACAAGGAATTCACAGGAAATTGTAGTCCAGCAGGTTTGTAAGAAATTATTTCTTTCTGAAGTATCCCAAAGGAAAGGCAAGTTCATATAGAATTTCTGGAGTGAAATGGTGAAATGGCTACTAATTCTATCGGGCTCTGTCTGAGAATCTAGGCATAGCATTTGCTCAAAATAAATAAAAACCCTCAGTAAGTTTGCAGACGACACCAAGCTGGGTGGGAGTGTTGATCTGCTTGAGGGTAGGAATGCTCTACAGAGAGATCTGGACAGGCTGGATCGATGGGCCAAAGCTAACTATATGAAGTTCAACAAGGCCAAATGTCAGGTCCTGCACTTCGGTCACAACTCCATGCAACGCTACAAGATTGGGGCAGAGTGGCTGGAAAGCTGCCTGGCAGAAAAAGACCTGGGGGTGCTGGCGGGCAGCTGGCTGAATATGAGCCAGCAGTGTGCACAGGAGGCCAAGAAGGTCAACGGCATCCTGACTTGTATCAGAAATAGTGTGGCTAGCAGGATGAGGGAAGTGATTGTTCCCCTGTACTCAGCACTGGTGAGGTCACACCTCGAATACTGTGTTCAGTTCTGGGCCCCTCACTACAAGAAGGACATTGAACTGCTGGAGTGTGTCCCAAGAAGGACAACAAAGCTGGTGAAGGGTCTGGAACACAAGTGTTATGAGGAGCGGCTGAGGGAACTGGGGTTATTTAGTTTGCAGAAGAGAAGGCTGAGGGGAGACCTTATCGCCCTCTACAACTACCTGATAGGAGGTTGTGGTGAGGTGGGAATCATTCTCTTCTCCCGGGTAACCAGCAATAGGACGAGAGGAAATGGCCTCAAGTTACACCAGGGGAGGTTCAGACTGGACCTTAGGAAGAATTTCTTCACTGAAAGAGTCATTAGACATTGGAACAGGCTGCCCAGGGAGGTGGTGGAGTCACCATCCCTGGAGGTGTTCAAAAAACATCTAGATGTGGCACTTCAGGACATGGTTTAGGGGGCATGGTGGCATTGGGTCGATGGTTGGACTTGATCTTTTAGGTCTTTTCCAACCCTAACAATTCTAAGATTCTGTGAAAAAGCTGCTTAGAAGCTTATACAGTTTAACTGCTGTAGTTAAAGGGCCTAAAATAATAATAGGAGAAGAATAAACAAGAAAATAATGCCAAAATTTCCAAATGACTCCCTCTGAAGTATCACTTTTTTTTTTTTGTCTTGAAAAGTCAGCTTTTTCTACATATACTAAAACGCTGAATAGCAAGAAGAAATTCAACACAGAAGTATAAATGGAAAGTCAGTTGGTGCTAGATTATAAATCATGACAGAATTTGTAGTCAACAATGACAACTCCACCAGAGCTGTAAAGTTAAATCTTTATTTAAGATACTAAGTTGAAGCAGGAAAAAAATAAAAGCATGATAAAGTCCAATCAAACAATATTGCTAAAGAATATTTATTATAAAACGAAATGTCAGGGTAAGTGGTTCAACTGCACTGAGATTTTTTTTTCTTATTATTTTTTTCCTTCTGTAAGATTAATATGTTACTAGCACTTATTACTTTTCCAGACCCAGGTGGATTACTGGTATGCTTTGTTAAGCCTTATTTGTATTGTATTTTCTCATAAAGCTTAAGTAAAACTGAGAAATGAAGATTGCAGACAAATCTATAAATTGTTGTCCACTGCGGATGTTCTTGGAACTTTGACCTTAATAGTGGCCAGCTACAACAATTGCTCTTTTTATTAGCTTTGCTATTCTCATTTTGCACCTACAGCACTGCCAGGCCTTCCGTGTTGTCAGGAAATTGAGGAAACAATGCTCCTTGGAGTCAATTAGAGCTTTTTGTCACGTGTTTCTACAATACCTGTACTACCTAATCTGGGATTTGGGTTATCTTCCAGGCAAAGAAATACTGAAAAAAAAATTTAAACTTCCATAGGACAGATAGGAATATTCAGTGAGAAGAGTGAGAATAACTCAAAAGGTCACTGAAAAATGAAATGGGATACAAAAAAAAAAAGAAAGGACATGGAAGATCACAATGAAAGAAATTTGAATACAATTACAATGTGTTAGCAGAAGTTTGTTAGCATCATCACCCTGTCCCTCAGGAGCTCAGCAACCGTGAAGCTTATAAGAGATCTCTATGAATTCATTCCTTCAGCTATGGGCTGTGTAATCTTGGTGGTTTATTTCCCACGAGTGCCAAGAAAAATGCTGTGAGTAACAATGGCAGTTTAAAAGCCCATCTGGTCAAAAGATAAAAAAGCTGTGTTATGTTGAGTGTTAGTGTATACTAACCTATTCAGAGAAGGTATGTATTGTTACTGCTCTGTGCTTACATACTTGTTCTTTATTATGGTTATAGCCAAGCTTTTTCTAGGAAATACAACTTTCTGCCACACTTACTTACACTTCAAATTTACTCAGCACTGAGTAGAAGGTATCCCAGAATGGATGCATATGCAACTCCACTGGTAACGTCTCTCCACTGTAACCACATACAAATCAGTGCATAAATTTGATTCTCATTTATTAACTGCTCGGTTTTCATAACAGCTTTTAATAAAGGTCTGATAAATGACTTTTGGACACTCAAGTCGGCTATATCAGCTGGGTTTTCCTTATAAACACTAATGTTGACCTCTTTGAAGAATGACAACATATTTTTGAGGTAGAACTGTCAGAAAGGTATGAGAACAACTATGCTCACGATTGCCAAGGAAACTATATTATTCTGTGTCCATGATTTCTAATTTTACTATAAAATTTCATATTTGTCAGGTGTTTATTTGAATTGAAGCTTGCTAAACTTCTTCGTAATTATTTTTTATTATTATTTAATACCTCTTCTGTTTAGTAATCACCCAGTAAAAATTTGCTTCCAGAATTCAATTGTTATGTAAGAGGATATATTTCAGGATAAATTTCCTTAATTTTCTTTCCATGTATTTAATTTCCATGGCAATAGCCCCATCCCACTATGTTTAAGTGAAGAACTCGGTGAGTAATGTAACTTCAATTTCTATTATGATTTTTCAACAATAAGAAATTAGTTTTGAACTTAAACAAAACATTGTTTACAACATTTAAGTAACACCAGTTGACACATTTGTCATCATTATTTCTGTTGTTGAATCTGAGGATTATAACTCCTATTAAAATCACACCAATTTAATAAGCTACAGCTAAAGCCTAAAGCTTGCAAAAGGAGTATGTGCCATAATTTAACCTAAGGTTTGCTATTAATAGTCATAGAAAGTGTGATATACAATGACCTGTTAACTGGTTCTTTTTCCCTTGAATGGTTTGGTTAACAATTTTTTCCAGAAAATTGGCTTGTTTTTTAACTGGATTTTGACATAATAAATAATGACAATTTCATAGCACTTTTGGAAGCTGCTATTTATTTTTAAGGTTATTGGCATAAGGTTGTTCCATATTTTCCAATATGTGATAATGTTATTAATAGCATGAATATTGTGATATTTGTGTATTTTAGTACAGTGTTGTTTTAATATATAGGAGGAAGATATTTTTTCCTCTCTCTGTCATCCATCTTTAAAAAGAATGACCTGTGTTTGTCCATTTTTTGGATGTCATTTCTGTATCTTAATTTTTTTTCATCAAGGCATCCTGAAGAGATAAAACTATCAGATTCTTTATGAACACCGAATTTGTGTATCATATAATTCCATTAAGAATAGATCTAAAAAAACCAGATTTGATGCAACAGCCAACTTCCTTTTTTTTGCAAAAATGAGATCTGAGGTTTTGATACATCTTTTGGAAAAAGGGAAAGCATAAATCTTGCCAACCTTATAGTGCACTATGAATACAACAGCAATGCATTTGCCAGGGTGTATCTCCTCACAGCTGAGAAGAGACTTAAATATTTACAAATGCACTATTCAAAATGTTTCTTTGCAAATACCTTTCAACCCATGGGTTATTTGAAAACTCTTCACTACAATAGCTAGTGTCAATATTTCATATTGTCTGTCTGTCCTGAAGCTTATTCTTGAAGCTTCATGAAGTGAGGTGTCTCCAGCGAGGATGGCCTTGAAACCTTTTGTGACAGTGTCAGTGACACACTGGTCAGTCTCTGACTACATGAATTCTGGAATTGTAAAGTGACTCTGAGGTTGTCAGCAGTGTGATCACCATAGGAAGAATGGTGTGTATTCAGATTATCCTAACCAGGAGAAGAGGAACAGGGCAAATAATCTCTCAAAACCTTTTTTGGCTTGCTTCTTGTGATTCTAAGGAGCTATCTGTGCAAACATGCACCTAAATATACTTTCACACAAAAGTCACTGATTCTTTTTTTTCTACAAACGTTCTTGGGGAAGAAGGAATAAAAATGAGCAGAGAGAAAATGTTAAACAAATATTTTTTCCAGCCTGAAAAAATGTGAATAATATTTTGTGCATATTTCAGATTCATTCATATTGCGGTCAAATTCAGTTTTTAAAAATAAAAGACATTATGTTATCTCTGTTTCTTCATTTCTGAAATTTATTTTTTGAGACTTTGTCACTCTCTCTGCTTGCCATCTTTTGAGATGTGGCTAACTGTTTTATAGCGTTCTCTGTTGACAAAAACAATATTATAGAAATTACCTTTAGACTTATCTAAAACAGCTTTCCAGAACATCAAGGTCTGAAAAGCATGTGGCATACAATACTTCATTTGAACATTATTAAGCATTAACTTCAATTTAATTAAAATTCACTGACAAGAGTGGGTTTGTATTGGTGTACTGCTTTAAAGAGCACAACAAATATTTTTGAAAAATATGTCACAACTAACAGGATAACTTGTTCATTATATGCAATTCCAAAAAGATGTGTTTTAATGAAAGCATTTGCCTTGTTAATATTTAAGTGTGCAATGAATATGCCATTAGAAAATTCAGAGTGTTGTGAAGAAATAGAAGAATCATGGTTGAAATTCTGGGCTACTTTATGTCAGCAAGAAATCAATCCCTGATTTTGATAGAGTGATAATTTATCATATGTGCTTTTTTCCTGTGTCTCTTCATATGAAATAAGTCCTAAGAAGAATTTAAATGGATTTTTTTTTTCCAGAAAAAAGCCCTAATCTAAAGTAGCTTCATGGGCACCATCACTTTGAAAAGAAACAACATCAGTGATAGCTTTTGTAGATATTACAGAAATTAACCTGTTGCAAATCTGGAAAGGTCCTGTGAGCATTTCAAAGAAAAAGAAAGGACTACTTTTTTTTTCCTGAAAATAATCCAATCCTGAGAGATGTAATTCAATTTATATACAAGATATTGTTTTAAAATGTGAGTTTGAACTGTTCCCTGTTTTTCAGGAAGAAAAACTGTCTTCAAATAAGGTGAAACTGAAGGATGTATTCCAAGTATTTCATCTCAAGGGCTTGAGATAGGAGTAGAAAATAATAAGGCACTGTATTGTAAATAAAGACAGCAAGTGAGATACCATTTAAAAAAAAAGTGTATCAAACTAGTATACCATTATATATAGTGACCACAATATGATATTTTTCTAATTTTTGTTGCATCTTCTAATTTGCCCATATAAATTGTGGGCTTATTTTAATGGACTTTTATTTCAAGTGCTGTAAACATAAGAATCAAGTATTTATTATTATCTAGATACTTTTAATTATAGAATTTAATTTACTGCTAACAGTAAGAGTTTCAGAAAATATTGTTATTATAGTTGTGCTGGAATAAAGAGAGGTATTCCTATACCTCTTAGTCATTCTCTTTTTCACAGATTGTCTTATAATGATAAGATTCAAGATATTATTCTTGCACTTGAATGCTTATTACATAAATTTCTACGTATAGCTGAAATTTCTGAAGTTGATTATCAGAAAATGAGCTGTCTGATCTCACATCTCGTTAGTCACTTCTGGGAGGGAAAGAAACTTAGCTAAAGTGCAGAATTTACTGTCTCTCATAGAGTAATTTGAAAGACCACTTGAGACCTTTGCTGCTGCCTAAAGACAGTCTTCTACATTTAACACCAGTTACAAGGACTGGAGAGAAGATTAGCATAGATCCTCCCATCTGCTGTTTCCTCTTCAAATTGCAAAAGCGGTTCATGTCCATGTTCTCCCAGCACTTTAAGGTTCCTTAAGCCTAAACTTATGGTTTCCCACATTTCCCACTGGATCATTAATTTTCCAGGCAAGGAAACTCTCTAAAAAGATGGTACTGGCTCACATACAAGGTCAGGTAGTGTGGACTTCACAGGGCAAATGTAGGTGATGCTGAGGACTGAAGCTCACCCTCCACACAGCTAACAAAGACAGCTGCAGCAGAAACAAGGCTGTCCACAGATCTCCTAATATTTCCATGTTCAGTGGTCACATCAGGGACAAAAAATGGTGCTTTAGCTCCCTTCCACCATGTGTCTGCTAACTTGACTCGGAGGAGGATCAAAGACACACAACAGGCAATACTCCAGCCTGCTGAGTTCAACACAACGTAGCAGTAAAGAGCTGCAGGTCAGTCGAGGAAGAGAAGAAACTCCTCTTGGCACAGCACCAAATCCTGCGGCCTTCATTCTTGTAACCGTTTCCATTAACACCAGTGCTCTCTGACCTCTGGTAATAAATCAGTGTTACTCTTTGCCCTGCAAAATCATTATTGTTTGCATATGTATGCCCCTGCAAAAAATACTGCTAGATGAATCAATATATACCCGACCATGGGAATTCTTTTGAATTTTGACAGCAAACAACACATTTTTGCTATTATTTCCTGTTAGCACTAATGATTGAAAAATTACTTTCAATGACAAAGGTTTTTCCTGTAGTGATAATAGTCACCATTCACCTTATTTAACTATTTTTATCGTTATATGAATTTTCGATATTTCTCAAGTGAGATTTCTATCCTAAGTCCTTAAATATGCTTCCTGTATGTGCTACCATATAGCTCCCCAGGGACTGAATTAATTTACACAAGTGGCACTGATTGCACCAGCCAGGGTCTTTCTCATTTTAACTGTATCCCATGAATGTTGATACTGTGTCAGCATTTTCACAGTTAGCTCATTCACCAGCTATTTGTAATTGAGTGGCAAAAATCCTCTGAAGATTCAAAACTGAAGGGAAGAACTTCAGGGTAGAATTAACTGTGAGAAGTGCCAGTGAAATAATGTAACATCTTAAACTGCTTTGAGGGAATGTACAGTGTATGTATATGTGTGTAATTTGCAGTGGCAGCTATTTTCTGATGTAGTTTCATATGGGACAGCAGTCTTACTAACTTTTTCTTTCCCTTTTTTTTGTTGTCCTAACTGTGATGTTTGAATCACCCTTAGACAAAACAATTTATGACATTTCACAGTGACATTGTTGGTTAATATTGCATGTTCCAAATATTTCTGATGTGACACTGCTATCAAGTTATTATGGTAAACCACTTCCCTTAAGAAATCTGTCCTGACCAGCCTGTGACTTGTATCCTTGTTCAGGGACAGCATTTTAAGTGGACTTAGACTCTGACCAAAGTTGTGGTCTTCAGATTCTTCTGTAGAACTAGGCCTTTTGCTACCTAGACATTTTGATATGCCCCTGTCTGTGAAATCTAATGAGGTAGTCATAACTATTAATGCCTGCATCTTTCCAGCCTCCCAGGAAGGAAGCAAGCTCCCTTAAGGTTTTGCATAGCCAGCATTACAAAGTCACCATTGCTTAATCTATGTTTTTAGGAAGAAGGCTGAAACTTTCATGGGCAATACAAATAACTAAATTGCTCATGTTAGGAGAGATCACCAAGAAACATTTCTGCCACTGCTGTTTGTCATTCTGCTAACATGACCAGCAGGATGACATTATTAGTGAATCAGCAAAGTGTAATACAAATGCTTCTGTATGTGCTTTTCTTACCTGCAACTGATAAAACATATAAAAATTAGTTCTTTCCTATAAGAGCTTCAAGGTCTCTGTTCACAGCATGGCTTTTACCACTGCCAGTGAGAGATTTGGATGACTGAGGAAGATTAAAACTATCCAAAAATGTCCCATACTGAGAACAACTGGAATAAAGTTTGGCCTCAAAAAGTTACTTCTTACTATCACAATCACAGAGGGTGGAATGGTATTGTGAAGGCCAGTTTTTCATAGCAACTAAAGACATAGATGATTTACATCTTTGTGATCAGTTCTGATTTTGTGAAAGTTTATTTGATCCTTCTCAGAAAACTTCTGCAGAAGAATAGGCATATTTGACAACCACAGTTCTTGATCAATGAGCTTGCACCTGAGGTTTTTGGACATAAAAGGTGCCATTTACCTCACCTAAACCTGGCTCTAAATTTGAATCAGTCATCAAAGAAACCTTCAACAGAGGGAAGATCTCAGGAGACAATTTATCTGACCTCAGTGTTTTCTTGAAAGTTTTTTTTTTTTTATATATATATATATATATATATTTTGGAGGCAATGGTTTAGATGAATCTGAAAAATTTTTCCTCTCCAGTTGTGAAGAAGTCCTGAAGGGACTAGCTCAGATGATTAGATGAATATCATCAGCACTGTCTTTTCAGGGGAAACCAAAACATTCACAGCATTTTCCATAGGGATGTTTATCAGATACCATTTATTTTTGTCTGAACTCTGAAGTGTTGAGTTCTGCCTGTTTGTGACAGGTTTGTTACTGTCTCAGAGGACTGTAGGATGTCCCAGAGTACAGCAGAATGATGCAGAACGGTACTAATCCTACAGAGTTACCTATAGCTGCCATTTAGAGTCTAATCTCAAATGGAGAGTAGGTTTTACATCATGTGCTGGTGAGTACTTTGTGTCATTCACACAGTGTGTACAAACAAAATCTTACTGTCTTCTTTTTGGTGGCTGCCAGCTACATTTAAATGGCTTGAAAACTGCTCACCTATTTTGATATTAAAACTTTCAAATATCTATCCTAAGTGTGTGAAAATGTGCAGAGCATTTCCCCCAACATGCTGAGAATCACCTGCTGTAAATATGAATTTGTATTTTTCCATGTGGATGGAACTACAAATGTATTCCATTGCACTTTTTTTTAAAGATTAAAAAGACCAAAAATATTCTTTTAATAAGAAGTGAAATTTGCACAGTACTTCCAACCAAAATATGGTTTGTTTGTCCTTTTAAGAAACCACTGAATAAGCACATTTTGCCTTTTGCTCTACTGATTGTATTATTTTTTTCATGGTCTTTTTAGCTCATGCCCAGATTGCATCAGCTTCAGAACACAGCTCTAATGAAATACAGTATTGTGAAAGTGTTCTACATAGCTGTCTGTAATACATTTCCTAAATAAATACAAATTAAAATCATAAGAGTAGACTGTGCATCAAAAGCCTTCTTTCTCAGTTCTTGGCATTTGTGGGACTTGGCCGGTCTTCTGTTTTGCCAGTCAAATCAAGTAAGAGTCGGTATAATGATCCAACTCAGTCTGACCAACATCTTTTGTGTGTCCTTGGAGGTTTTTCTCATTGCTTATGACTTACAGTTGAACAGGGAAGAATGGTACTTTTTGCAGCCCTCAGACACTGTGCAACACGGTGCTTGGATGAATAGTTCTCTTTAATAAAAAAGATCAGTGCAATATTTTCTTCGTATTCATATCTCCCACATGAAAGCAAGAACTCGCACTGTAACTTAATGCTGTTTCCGAGCATAAGAACTCCTCTCGCTGATCAAAGGATTTATCCTGTTTATTCTTCCTTACAAACACAATTTGTTGATGGTAAAGTTAAGGCTATATTGTGTCCTATCATCAAGTAAAACCTTAATTTGTATTGCAGGAATTAAACAAGTCGCTAGATAGCAGAACTTAGCCCATAGGTTATAAACATCCAAATTAATGCTCTTCAACAGCTTTTTATAGAAAAATTTTAATGGCTAAGTGATAACCGTTTTGTCTAAGTAGCCTCATGAAATGCAAACTTACAGATACAATTTATCAACTCAAATCACAATGATTTTAAAGCATCCCCACTCTCTGTTTTTTCCCCCAAAAACTTAATTGCCTCTGTTCTTGAACAGAATTGAGCAAAGTTCACTTCATTGCTGACTGTGGCAGTGCATTAGAAATTTCAGCTATGCACATGGCTGATGGACTCAGTAACACATCCCTTCCTGAGACAAGGCGAACTCCCGCTGCTCTTGTTGCCATGTCCTGAGTGGCCAAACTTCCCTCTTCTGGATTCCAGAGGTAAATGCGAGATTTCATTCACTGACACTGTCATTGTCTAACAACACAGCAGGAGCTCATGGAGGAGTTTCTATGAAGAATGAATATTGAGGAAGGAGGCTAAAAGGGGTCAAATTTCAGTAAAGGAGGAGGATAGAAATGGAGATAATGCCTAAGTGGAGCAAGAGATAAAGCAAGAAACAGTGCCTTCCTGGAACTATTTCTTCTGAATCTGACATAAACTGAGAATTATGAGGATAATTTTTATCAGCTTTGCAAATTATGGTCGGATTTGCATTTAATGTCTGTTAATATTTAAACAGGGATTTGGAATTGATGATCCTTATCGGTGCCTTCCAACTTGAGATATTCTATGATTCTATGTTACAGGCTTTAGAAGCATAATGCAGAAGCTGAAACTGTAAGTATCATTATGCTTCAGCATAATGAAATGGAGTACTCCCTGGTCTTTCAGAAGAGGATGTCCTAAGCAAACTGTCTCACCTGCCCTACCCTAGATGCAAACAGTAAGAAAAAAATGTAAAACAAATGTGAAGAATTGGCACTAGGTCATAAAATGCTCAGAGCAGGATCAGAGCATGCCAAGTGTTGTCTGTGAATTCAAGAGGGACTAACCAGGGTCTAAGCAGTTATAAGTGTTCAAACCTGTGTTCTGCCCTCTCAGTGTCCAACGTTTAGCTCTCTGTGCCCAGGCACCACTGGAAGTCTGTATAGTCCAGCAGCTATGCTGTTAGGGGAAGGGCAGGCAAAACCACAATAGTATGAGATAGCTGAGATGCAGAAAGACCTGGCATTAGAAATGGTAATTGGACCATGGATTGTACAAGAAGGATTAAGAAGTGAGCAAGGTGCGAATTGGTATAACTAATTTTTAAAGTATGCTATTCAGGAAATAAGTTCAGAGCAATGAACAGGGAATTAAATAGAGGACTCTTTTTTAAACGATTAAAACCAAATGGAGTATGATACACTTACGAAGAGCAGCTGATGATGGGCACTGTCAAATAAAACAGACAATTTTGAAGAAAAATAACTTCTTAAAAATATATCAGTCAATATACCTGTCGAGGAAGAAAGTGTCTTTTAAATGTGAAGACAGCTCCAAGTGGGTTGGATGTTATAGTTTCTATGGGCTTGACTCAGGAGCATAGCTAAACTAGATGAGTAGATAAATCTAGTCTTGTGGAATAACAGCATGCAACTTTGTACATGACACAGTGCTTGAGCAAGTGACCTGGCATCAAACGTATCCTTGCACTGGAAGGTTGGGAGTTCAATCCCCAGCCGGGGTTAAGGCTCAGCCTTGGCCCCTGACATGAATTTAACTGAAATCTGTTTGGTCTTCAAGGAGCTAAAAAAGTCTTGTCAGTTCAAGTAAATAATGTAAGATCAAAGGTAGCTACCTTTCTGTACTGAGGTTGCAGGGAAAGACTGGTCATCACTTAGCATTATCTGACCTTTAGGCTGTATTTTCATATATAATCTGATATCACTTCAGATAAAAGGACATTTCAAATCCCTCCAATTAAGAACAAATTTGAACTGTAAAATACAATGCATTTTACAGATATTTTACACAGAATTTACATATATTCATACCTTTGTGTGATGCACAAATCAGTAACTGGAAAAATTCTTCTCTCCTCTCCTTCCTGGGCTACTGTATATTTTTATTGTGGCAAATGTGGTATTTCTGTAAGTTAAAGCTGTGTTCTGGAATACATTTTGTTTCATTATCATTGTACAGCAAAAATGCCTCTTCCAACTTCTGTCTGAATTTTTGAAGCTAGAGTAAAGCTTTAGATTTTTCGTCCACTGATAAAACACGTTTTAATGGGAGAAGAGTCAGAAAAATACTCAACAATTTTGTAATTTCCCAGAGAGATTAAAAGACTTTCCTACACAATATTCCCACCCAAAACATTGGAAACAAACCTAGACCAAGTCACAAAACATTCTTTCTTCTTTTTTTTTTCCTGTCTTTGCCCACACCAAGATTCCTGCTGCAACTCAGCAGTGCGTCTGAGCATTCATATCTAATTTAGATGGATTCTGCAGTTTCCTTTTCATTATTTCAAGAGGTCTTCTGGCTGAAGCACTCATGGGCACCTCTGGAATGCAAGCTATTCTGTTTACTGAGTGCAAGACAGTATCTTGTCAACATACTAAATGTTAAAATAGTGCTGGTCCTTTGGTCTTGCACAGCATAACAGACTTCACAGTGCAATGATTAATTAAATTCATTTAGGATAGCCCTGAATCCTAATCCTGGCTCCCAGGAAAGTTCAAATATATTGAAATTAAAAAGTATAACTGCTTTATAAGTTGGATAGCTAAGTGTATTAGGCTGCACATGCTTCTACCTTCTTTTCCGTCCACGCAATGAATCTCCCATGTGTTTCTGTGCAACATTACAGGCTCAAGAACTTTATTGAGATGTCTGTCTTCCAGCACCAGGAGAGGTAAGAGCTTGAATCAACATAAGCAGGGAATTTACTGCATCTCTGCAGTTTCCCATGAGTGGTAGGAAGGACCTTTATCTGCAACATCAGCTTTTACTCTAGGTGTATTTTTAGAGTGTGAGTCCTGATCAGTTTAAATTAAACAGTGCAGATCTACCTTGCTAAAGTGATGACCAGGCTATGTATGCCAAGGCAATGAATATGCTTCCCAGCTGCTCTTCAGGAGGGAGCAGAGCAGAAGGAGGCCTGGCCCTTCCTCAGGGACCAGCATGCACCACACTGAGGAGCAAGTTCTCAGCTTGGCCTCTTTCACTCTAAGTACTCTGTCTGAGAAGCATAAGCTTTTGCTTGCTCAGTGTTGATACACTTGAAGGCTTTAGTAATTACTTATCTATTCTACTATCTTGAAAATTGCAATGTTTTGGTTTTTTTTTTTACCCAGTGCCTCTCATTTTAAAAACTTTTCACCATTTCCCAGCTGAGGGTCTTTCCAGGCTAGCTGAATCTCATATCTTCCCTTCATCACCTCGCTTATGACTCCATAGAGAGAGCTTCTTGGCTGCCACATTTTGAATAGTTTCATGTGCAACAGCACATTCATGTGTAATATTGCTCAAAACCTCAGCAATGTTTAATGAACACTCTTAAATGAACTGGCCAATGTACACCCTGCTAGGTTTTTGGAGACAGGGAAAGCAAATAAGTGAAGCAATACGAAAAGAAAATCTCCCAAGCACAGATAATAGAAGCCAACTCCAATATATTCAATAGCAAAATACTTGGTTTCACACTGTATCTGCCCAGCCAAAAACTTTGTTTATGAGCATGCCTATACCACTTCAGAGTTTGTGACTTGGAGTTAGGTCTGAACTCTGATGTTTGAAAAAAACAACATAAAAATCCTAAAGAAGAGCAATAATTTTTTCCTTTTAATTATTTTCATATTTTAAAGCTGTCAGGTAATTGAAAAATACATCTTACTATTTCAGCATAAAAAAGCAGGAAAATACATACCCCAAACAATGTGGAAGTTTCTGTACTGCAAAGTATATATGTATCATATAACATCTTTGATCAATCTAATTCCTGGAATGTTTTTAAAAGCCTATCTTTAATATAATATATTAAACAATAGAACACATTTTATCATTTTTTTGCTGTTTTTATTTTCTATTTCTAAACAGATAGATAGTTGAATAATCTTGAAAGGAAAACTCATATCATTCCTTGGTCTTGCTTGTTCTGGCTTGCTAGGATAAAATACAATAAACAAGTATGTTTTAAAAACTTATCCCAATTTCCCCTTCTTTTCTCAGAAAAAACACTCCTACAGTTTAATGAGAATAAAATTACATCCATTCTGCAAAAACCATATACACATGTTTAATGTTATACACATGACTAGTTTCAATGAAGATAATGGATTGTAGTTGTTATCAGAGGTAAGCGAGAATTCATTATACAAGAAGGCTTCTTCTATTTAGAGGAAATAAAAATTAAACTACACAGTCTAGAAGTAATGGGCTTACTATAAATCAGCTATTTTATTATAATGCTATAGTTGAACAATTGAATTAAAACCAAGACCCAGAATCTGCAGGAAATCAAATTTGATGAATCAGATCTTTAGCTAGTGCAAACTCATACAGATTAAGGGAAGTCAAAGATGCAGTGTTTGAACCATATGACTCTAGTGAAAAGTTTCTATAGCAAAACAAACTAACTTTTCCCATTTCTTGAATATCTTGTAATTAGTATATATTTGCATGACCGTGATATCCCATTATTTATGCCTAGTTTTTACATCCAGGTAATAACCAGTAGAGTTACTTGATCTAGAGCCCATGCATGCCTCGAGTATTTCTCTTGCATGACATTTACTCCCTCAAAGAGACTATTCTAATATGCAAAATTCTAAGTGACTCCAAATAGCAATATTCATTTTGAAAAGACTGTGAAATATATTATCTTTCTTCACAATAGAAGTCTATTAAATTCTCAACAGAATAAATCTGATCTTGAAGCTCCAGAGATTTTAAATTCATGGACAGTGACAAATATGGCCTTGAAAGTTTCCGCATACCTAGAAAGCTATGCTTCCATGAATACTTTTCCTTCAGACCTGCCAATGAACCCTACCTATGACTCACCAAATCCACATGCTTGAGGGTTGCCTATTATTAGATGCTTAGTGGATCCATGTCCTCAACCAATTTCCATGAAAATCCTTCTTTTTTTTTCCTTCAAAAATATGAAAGAGCATGTCAGTAAGTTTGATCATGTACAAATCATTCTTGGTAACAATACAGTTTAACAACAATTCTGCATTTCTGAAAACAAAACCTTTAAACATTTTACTAAAAAAAAGGTAGTTGTCTCATGCCATTTGTCTGTGGTGTTTTTAAGAGAAAATACAAACATGGCTTCTAACATTATAAACTCAGGTGAAAGATCATAGCATGGTGTTATACTATAGACAGCGGGTTATCAGAAATATTTGGCTTTGAAGTATATGGTGTGGTTATCACCTCTGGAAGTGAGGTGTATATGGTATGAATATATATGTATCTTTGAGCACACACACTTACGTGCAGACTACAAACTTCAGCCAGATATTGTTATTGTTGGTTACGGGGAATGTTTATGAATCAAACACTTAGAATAACTACTCTTTCTGAGGTTGACCACAGCATAAAATGGGAAGATTGATTTTCAGAGTGTTAATGCTTCTTTAGAGAAAAGCTGCAGCATATTTGGAGAAGCAAAATGGTTTATAAAGAACTTGTGTACTTAGTCAGTCCGGACATTAGGGATCTTTGACAGCTCTTGTTTGCTCAGTTATTGATGAGAAATCAAAGTAAGCTCTGCCAGAGGAATGACAGCCAACATGCAATACAGACCCTGTGTGGCATTAAGAGTACTCCACTGTTAAGGCTCCCTGAGGAGAGAAGGGAAGGGAAGGGAAGGGAAGGGAAGGGAAGGGAAGGGAAGGGAAGGGAAGGGAAGGGAAGGGAAGGGAAGGGAAGGGAAGGGAAGGGAAGGGAAGGGAAGGGAAGGGAAGGGAAGGGAAGGGAAGGGAAGGGAAGGGAAGGGAAGGGAAGGGAAGGGAAGGGAAGGGAAGGGAAGGGAAAGGAAGGGAAGGGAAGGGAAGGAAAGGAGGATGTGCCTCACCTAGATGACATGGTTAGATTTTCTGCATCCCTTGGGTGAGTATTTATGGAAAGAGGGAAATCTCCCTCTGTCTCTCTCCCTCCAATGACAATCATATCCAAGGAAGCTGTTGTTCCTAAAAGTAGCAATGGTTGTCCATAAGACACAGATCCCAAAAACCTCACCTAATGTCTTCACTGGTGTGGTCATGAGTAGACAATGTAGGTCACAGAAAGCTACCCTGGGGGTTATACAGTTGGAAGCTTCATGTTCAAGCAGGCGTGTAGCAAAAAAGAGTATTTCCATAGACTTATCCTTTCTTTGGTGGTCATGTGAAAGCTTTAGTCATTTTTTATTACTTTCAATAAATACAAATGACATCATACCTGGTATGGTAGTTTAGAATAATGTTGCATGGTTAGAGAGGTCCTGTAATTCAAACACTGCAGGAAGCCCCAAAAAGGCATGAGGCGAAGACTTCCAACAGATGAATCACCTTCCTGTGCCCCATCTAGCCATTAATAAAAAAAATTTACATTATTATTAATAATAATGACAACATTGCCCTGTATTTTATTTGTTGATTATTAAAGCTAAGGTTTTTGGGGTATGACTTGTTTCTTATTTATGTTTATATAAATGGAATCAAGTGAACAGAGTACATAATAGTTAGTCCCTTGTGTATACAGCTAAGCTTACTTTTTATAGTTATATTTATACCTTTGATAAGTGGAGGTCTTTCTTTACTGAACACTACTGTACACTAATTCTTTCTCCAGCATTCTTTCTTTCACTTCCAAACCTAAAGATTTTTTTTTAACCATATGGAAAAGAAGTCTACATAAACATGCTGCTTGATTTGTTACAGAGAAATCACCAGGTGCAGGCCACACAGGTCTTTGTAACAGAGGCATCACAGTACTGAAACTATCTATATGCTGTACAGCTTGTCATTTTCACCTTGGCTGATGCCACTTCTCCCACCTCAAAAAGACACTGGGAACTTTCTCCCAGAAAGATAAGACGCCCATCCTCGCCAGCCTTTCACTGTGTCCTTTGTGTGTTAGTTAGGAGGCACTTAGTGTTTATGCTCCATAGCTGCCCTTGAAGACCTCTCCTGACCTATGTTCCAGTGAACCCAACATTTACTTGGGTATCACAGAATGGTTATTTAAAATCTGTAGAGTTCATGTCCTTTAAATTTAATTTCCATAGGGATTTGTTTAAAACTTATATTTAGCACTGTGATTCATTTGACATTGCTGCTTGGTATCCATTTCTCTCCTTTTATCTATTGTAGCACAGTTGAAGCACTCATGAAATAGCAGGGAAAAAAGACATTTGGCTTATGTGACAGACTTCATGTCCTGTATCTATGCTACCTGTGATTTGCGCATAAAGGAGATTTGAGGATTTTTCAGGGCAGTGGATTAAGCCTGCCCCACCAGTGAGGTCTGTCCAATGCCCAGGAAAACAGGCAGGCAGGCAGCTCATACTGGAGCTATCTCAGCTGATTTCAGGATTACGCTAAGCAGAAGGAGACAGAACTATGTTTAACCTATAAGCACAGATTATATAATCACATTTTTAAATTTAATGTCACAGTGGTGATCACCCAAATACCATGCCATTTAGGATTATTAACTTTTTAATGACTTACTGCTTGCATTAAGTTATGAGAAAGTTTGATCTCACACTCCTACCTTAATTTGAATTGATTTTTCTGTGCCTTTAAAGAAATTACCACTTGAAAAGGTCTCTGTCAGGAGAGTGGAATGCATGTCAGTTTAGCAGAAACCAAAGGAAATAAAAAACACATCTATCTGCATGTTGTAGGAGTTTGGCACTGAACACAATAGTATCACTACTGAGTGGTTGGTCACAAGGGCTATCCAGCTGTAAAAAAAAAAAAGTTCGGATTTGGCTTTAAGTCAGGACCTACTGTTTTTCAGCAGGACTGGAAATGTACAAAACATAAAATGTTTTTGATGATGCCAGAAAGGGTTTAATTTATGCAGAACTCAAACTACAGGTATGGGACCCCTCCCAATGTTTTGAGAGGAGATGCAGTTGATGCAGTTTGTACCTTTTGCAGTCTCAATGTTTGCAAAAGGTACAAAAAAATTAATCAGCTTCAACAGCCAATGGGAATACTCCTATTTTTATTTTGCATTATTCATTTAGCATGAAATAAGAATATGCTGGAATAAAGCATATTGGAAGCAATATTCTGTCCACGAATGAAGTTGTTATTGTGAAGTAGGAAAAATTTTCCCTGAAGCGAGGAAAAATACCACATTTTTTTCATTATTTTCAATGTCTTTCTCCTTTTTTGTTATGCATCATCCTAAGAATGCATAATAGTTTGCTATCAGCTTTATTTCTGTTTGTTTTCAAAGCTAATAATAATCTTCCTGTAAAAATCTTACTGTTTTGTTTTTCTAGACTCGTTTGTTGGAGAGGTACAAGAGAAATCCCTACACATGTATTTCCAAGAGACAGTGGAAGTTTTATTACTCTTATTGCTACTGCTATTTTTAAATGGACAAGTATATTTCTAAAACTAAAAATAAATCACCTCTTGGTCCAATCTTTTGCAGACTGTTTTGATGAAGACAGAAAACTACTAAATAAAAGTGTGCATGAACAGCTCATGTGATATAAACATTTACACTCTACTGGCGTGTATCATCTTTCTTTCTCCTTAGTTCTCTCTTTAGTCAAAAGTTTTGTCTCAAGGCATCCAGCCGTACACTCCTGGCTGGCTAGGTCGTTCCTGCATTAGAACTCGGTAACTTCAGTTCTTGGTAACTGCCACTTCTCCTCCTTCTGCAGATCAGTTTGTTGCTAGCTCTGTCCCCTCTAATGTTCATCGCTGCCACTCTTGTGTGAAATCAGTCATGGAATATGTAGTCACCTGGCCTTCTTTCTTACACTTTCTGAATTTACTGTCCGATTTGGTATAGTGGTCATTCAAAAAACTTTATCTTGTTCTTGTTTTCTGCTTTTAATGGCAGTATTTGTATATATTTTACATTAAATCTTTCTCCCTTTTCATGAAGTCTTGCTTTACTTTGACCTTGCTTGTGAGAAAGAACTGACTACACATGTGCAGATCATTTGAGTGTATTAATGTGGGAGCTTATTCTGCAAACGTTCTTTGCCTGATGGCCACCCACGTGCCTGATCTTTAAAGAGGAACAAATTCTTTAGGAAATTATGCTTTCAGAAGGACACTATAAAGGTAAAGAAAGCTGATGAATGCAAAGCAGATGAAAGCAGAGATTTGACACAAAACTGGCTGTATTTTAGATTACAGACCATTTTTTTTTTCCTGCACTAGTCTCTGTTTCTTTGTGCTTTGTCTCTTTCTAATATCTAGCTTAGGAATAGTAAAAAGAGATGCCAATACAGCTCATATGCTGTCACAACATAAAAAACATGTATTAAATGTGATTATAAGTTTCCATGGCCCAGTATAAATTTACTCATTGTTCTGATCATGTACTCTGTCTGCTCTTGGTATCTGAGTGTGCTTGAGAGCCACTTAAATTTTCCACTTCTGAGCCATGAATTTCCCAGAATCTGTAACTGTCCTATGCTTGGCTGGAGTAAGAGAAGTTCTCAGGTGAAGCAGGATGAATTCAGTGGGGCAGCAGCAGCTTACAGCAAGTGGGATAGCTGAGATTTTGAGCAGGGTTGGGAACTATCGTACAGCCCTGAGGCTGTGATAGATAAAGTAGAGCCATGTCACAGTCCCTGAAACTTGCTGAGATGGCTTGAGGCTCGGTACAGACTTGCTGTCAGAACCCTTACCTAGTTTTTCAGGCAGGTTTGGCAGCACAATGAGCTCTGTGCTCTCATAGCTATATTGCTTGCAGCATCCATCACTCTTGTTTTAAAGTTAAGGCAGGCATGTGATAGGCAATGACAGCTTCTCAGCTGCCTCCGGTTGAAAAAGAAAGAGCAACAGAGAGATATCACGGGTAGGGTGACACCTTTATTTTTATTTGGGTCCTGTACCTATAGGATCCAAGCCTGAAAATGCATGCCCCACAAATGGGTGAATTTACACTGATTTGAATTATGTTGAACTATTTTAAAAAGATGACAGTGCAAATTTGAGATTTCCTTTCTCTGTTTATCTAGTGATAATGCACTACAATTATCTTGGCATACTCAGAATCCGTGCATTTAGAACAGGTAGAAGCTACCTCTTTTTCCCAGCTGATGACATCAGATTGAATTTACTTGTACATAACATACTGTGAGAAAATAGGAATTTAGTAGGAGTCATTTGATAAAAGCAACTGAAGGATCAAGGGCAGAAGGGACTTATCTATGAAGATAGCTAAATAATGTTATTAATAATAATGAGGGAGCACAATGAGAGCGAGTGGTAGAAAGAGGGACTAGGTAAATATAAAGTGGGAAAATAAGGAATCAGAATATATTATATAGGTTATACGTAAGGGATTTCCATATGAATAAAATCTTCCTGCCTAATATTGACAAGTCTATGTGTTTGCCTCCAAAGCGATTTACTAGAAGTGTTGCTGAAAAATTAAAGGAAAAGAACAAAAATATTTCAGATATATGATAGGGACATGCCAAAATGGCATTCATCTTGCAATGAGACCTAATCTGGCAGCACCTTTGCAGCCATAGAGACACTGCTGTTTTTATAAAAATTTCAATGAAATTTAGGATGATGATCGTTCTGTAGGAGTCTGGTACCTGTTGCACTATTCTGCTGAGACTCACTCCTCAAACTCCCTGAAAAAGCCAAGTATTGCCTTCTATTTAACACTATATCCCCAGAAATGTCATTGATTCCTCATGGTTCTAACATCAAAGCAAACAATGAAAAGTTTGCATTTTCTTTATGAAAAGTAAGGTCATGAAAACTTAATAAAACCTTCTGAGAGGAATTCTTTCCCAACATCACATTTTAGCCTTTTTGAAATAGTGTTCTATACAAAACAATATTCTTTTTTTCTTATTACAGGAAACCAAAAGCTGTAACTACTAAGCTGTGGTCCAATAACAACATCTCATCTATTATTTTCAGACATGTATGTAAAAGGACAAGTAATAAATAGAAAGAATTGAGAAACATTGAATGTTCTGAGCATTGAAAGGATTCAGTGAGTTTTTCTCTGGCAATAGGACAAGATACTTGTTTTTTCTTTGAATCTTTGAAGCTTTCAGGTTTTAAACAGGTTAAGTCAGAACACAACCTGAATCCTGTCTAAAACACTTTAATCTTTCACCCACATCTACCAGCCTGAATAACATAATCAGCTTAAAAGATCTTTAGTCACAGTTAGGAAAGAAGAGCAAAAGTCTATTTCACTTACCAAAGCAAGTATGATTTTGCTTAGATTGATTTTTCCCTCGTCCTAATGTTTAAATGTATGTTGAAATTAATAAATGTTTTATATTCCTGCAAATACATGCACAAATATCACTTGTATACCTCCTCCTTTGCCAAGTAGAGAGACAGGTATTTTGGGGGAGATTTTAAATCTGCTTTGAGACTTTGAGGGTTTCACTGGAAATCTGTGATGTGCATGATCTTCAGAACATGCTAAAGCTGTCTTGTCAGCAATTCACTCTCACATATATTTTTCATGTGAGAAGAAAAGGAGGAAATAACAGGGAAGTGTCAATCATTGTAAATCAGATAAATATATAGTGTGCTGTTGAGCCTCTGATATGCTGCATATCTCCCTACTGTCCATGTGCTTGGGCTTTTGTTTAGGGTGAGGAAAAAGGTGTACCAAGGACTTGCACATGTCCTGGCTCTGTCAGAAAAGCACCAGGGCACCCAGACTGGGCTGCTGGGAGCAAGACAGAGGCATCTGCCACGTGCAGGACACAGACCTCGTGAGCTGTGGGAAGGCAATGTGAGGTACGATGGATGAAGAGGCACTGGCTCAGGGGGCTTGATGGAGAGATGGATATATTATGGTAGGAAAGGATGAAACAGAATTACACTCTGAGAGGAGTGGGGAGGAAGAATTTTTAGCTTTATTTTGGAATACAAGACTTTTTAAACTCTATTACAGTGAAGATTTCACATGCACTGAAGATCGACCAAAAATGTTCTTTATCAAAATTCTTTTCTAAAGCAATGCTGAAGGCTGTCTTGTACTCAACATTTTTGAGGCAACTCATTTGGTGAGTAAAATGGAAAATAATCATACACTAACAGCAACAAAAATTTAGAAACATACAAAAATAACTGAATTCAAAACCCTTTTCGACCATTCCTACTTTCTTTGGCAGAAAGAAAACAGGGAAAAGAATCAATATTGGGGTAAGGATAAATACTTTGGTTGTACATTAAATTGATGTCATTTAATAGGTAGCCTAATTGAGGACAGTGACTATGACAATGTCTCTGTTGTTAAATAAAAAATGCCAGGGACTGATCCTTGTCTCTAAAGTCAAATAGCACCAATTCTTTTACCTCAAACTGTTTAGTTCTTCCTCTCCAAAGAAGCTTAGGGTCTTATTTTTTTTTTTCTGGATCTTGTATGATGTTGTGTGTCCCTAAAGTGCTTTTATTTTCTGTATGCTTTTTGCATTTGCAATGTCTGAAATAATGAGAGGGTTATATAGCTGCTTATCAGAGTGGCATTTTTTTGCTGTGAAGCATAGCATGTGTTACAAAACTGGTGCAGGAAACTGCTGTTTGAAAGACAAAGCCTTTCTGGGATAGTGTTGTAGGGGCTTTGGAGAGCAGGAGAACTAAATCTAAAGCACAGCTGTTGAAAAAAGAAAACCTTGTAGGAGTAGTTCCAAAAAGAGGCAATATGTTAAATAAAGTGAAAAGGTGCTCCTGAGGTCTCTTTTGCTTAGTGGTGCAGACGTACCCAATAAGACTATGTGTTAAGTAAAATAGTGAGTGGGATTCATTTCACCTAACCAAATATGAAATGCTTCTTCTCTTATATCAATGAAGGAAAACCTCTTGGAATGTATAATTCACATCATCTTAACACACAGAGCTAAGATAAGTCAGATAAATCATGCCTTGCAAATAAGGTTTCTCTCAGTTGACTTACAAGTCAGCGAGATTTAAAGCTTGGACCTAGGTAACTATATTGTAGATGCCTAAAACTAGGTTGGATTGTCGGCGTTCGTGAGAGGGCTCGGAGTAACTGCACACAGATCAATATGATCGTTAAGCAGATCTCGTTTATTCGCGTATCTGAGGGTACATTTATACTATTCTATTTCCGTGCACGCTCCTACTTTATTATGATTGGTGCTTAATAGCAATCACGCCTTAGCAACCCGCTTATGATACGTTAAGTCTTTTTGTCCACGCTCCCCCCTGCAACCTCCCATTGGTCAGTCCTTTCACTATCCCCCTGTGCTGTACCATGATCCTGCAGGTGCCAAGTCCAGCACTGTGCACAGTGATGTTTACTGTCAAGTATGCAGAGGCTCCGTGGGAAGCACACAGGAGATGGGCCTGTGGCCTTGCAGGTGCTAAGTCTGTCAGAGGCTCTGTGGGAAGCACACAGGAGATAGGCCTGTGGCCTTGCTTGGAGAGCTTGTTGACTTCAGCTCTTGATTCTTTCCGTTAGCTGCAACAATATCCCCCAACATTGGATGAATTCTACTACACCAGAGAAATGTATCAGAAGCTTTCCTTCTGTAGCATCAGTTTACACTATTGTGTAGATTATTTTTCTCCTGTTATATCATGGGTTATTAGTACTTCAAGTAGCACATAACAAAGGGGTTACCAGAGAAAGTATTAAATGTTCATTTCCATTTACATTAGACCACCAGTAACTCAAAGAGTACTACTTGAACATCAGTGGTTGCCTCAGTCCACTGACTTGTCAACTAGTAAGGTCTCCCTGTGTTCTGAGCAGAGGATATGTTTCAGCATAATACAAAATAGATTAAACAAGATGAAAAATAAAGGAGCAGAAATACCACACATATAAAAATTATTTAAAATGAAAACATAATCTGTGGGTCAATATCTGAGGTTGCTTACTCATATGCTTCCTGCCCATGGAGAGTGTGAGAACAAACACTGTCAGAAAATTACACTATTTGTAATAATGCATGCACAAAAATGCAGGCCAGACTGTTTCAGAACTGGAGATTTTATCTTTTATCTCTGACCTTTCTATTATGATATTGAAGTCCTACTTTCTTTTACTGTTATACTACTGCTACCTTTAAGTTTTGTATTATTCTGAACCCCACAGACATTTATTCTTTGTCATATGATTCACTTCACAGACATAAATTGTTTGGTCTTTTCAGTTAACTTCCTTTAAAGATGAATTTTAATCTTTTCTTTATCAGCATATTTAAAAATCACATTGATCACAGTTTACCTTTCTACTTTTTCAGCACGCATATTGTAAACAGATGCTTGAACTATAATTAAGGAAATAATTCTGCTGATCATTTGCATGCAGGTAAAGAAATTCTCCACAGTACTTTTCAAGCCTTGAGACATTTCAGATATTTATGGTTATATTGTAAGTTAGAATAAGAATGCCATTTGCCTTGTTCTGATCTGTAAAATACTGAACACTCATTGCACAACTTGTGGGATTTTGAATTTTTTGGACTTTTTTTTCATAAAACCATGTTAATTAACACTGACTATAACATTAAAAATACGTGTTTCTGAATGGCTTTCAGAAGTATCTCCTGTAAAAAACTGAGATTAAATAGAACACAAAACCAAAACAAACTCCCCCATACAAATTCCACGGTTTGGAAAGTCCCCCTCCGCTTTCCTCCTCCCACACAGTAGATTTGAGAGAAAAAAAACCCTCCCCATTTTCTGTTGTCTCTGTTCATAATTCCTTGCAGATCCCTCATTGTCATTCACAGTAGTCTTCTATTTCCAGAACTTTGTAATTTTGTTCACTGATAATTAATGCAATGTTAGCTAAATATTATTGTGCTTTATATATTCTTGGAAGTCATACGGTTAATACAAGTACTCATCTAGAAATTACTTCCAGTCTTACACAGTACTCATTAAACCACAAAAAGGGAATGTTCCTGTATTAGCAACAAGAGATGTTTTAACAAAAAGCTACTTAAAGTCACTACCATTATTAACACAATTTAAATTAATTGTGACATCATAATATTCCATGTCACTTTATATACATTAGAAAAGTTCTATTTATTCAAATTAATGATATACTTACAGCATCATTCATTTTAAGAAGATAAAAAAGATTAAAAATGCCAACTAATTGAAAAAAAATATCAAGTGTTTTTCTTTTTTTCCTGCTAGAAGTTTGCTAAAATGCTTAGTTGAACCCTGAGACTGTTTTGAAAGTCCTCCTAACAGCAAGGAAAATGGGGTGCTTGTGGTGTCAGATTCAAGACTGTATGGTAACTTGTTGGGCAATGAGAAGACACTAAGCAGTAGGCAAATGAATTGATTATGAGTTCTCAGGACCAGTAATTCTACATACAGAAGTGCCTGGCATGCATACATGAGCATCCCTCCATGTTGTAAAACTGGAGTTTTCACCAGCATAAGTCTGAACCCTCATTCTCCAGGAACAGTAATGAGAGCAGTGCATTTATTATGTCTTTATGTAAACATGCCTTTTCACCCCTGCTCATCAAACCACTGAACAGCTACACAACTGACGTGTCCACCACCTAAATGAATGACAATCACTGTTACATAGAAGGGGAGCATGCAGAGTCCTCACCAAGAAGGGAAACTGAAGTAGCCACATCTACCCTTAAGGAATCTGTTCCACTTTAGCAGCTACCTACCTGCTCTACTGATCTGCAGCCCTCATGCATAGTCTTAAAAACTCCCAGAAACATTTCCATGGTCACATAGTAAAAGTTTTACTTAAAATTTTAAACTTACAATGATTTTTTTACAAATTACATATTGTGATTATTTGCTATTATTGACTTTGTCTCACTGATGTCACTGAGTACTGACTCAGTATTTTTAACTGCTTTGCATGGACGTCCTTTGAATGTACCCATTGAGGCCTTTTCCTTACTGTGGCGTTTGACTGTAGTCCCACCTCCAAGAGACTACAATTCCACCTCCCAAGGCATTGATCCTCCTTTGTTTGTGGTGCAAAAGAAAGAATTGCTCTCAGCCATCTACCTGAGTTCAGCTGGAAACTTTAGTAATGAGACCATCAGTGAATGTCAGCTAACACCTCCCCCGTGCACACAAGTGCATTGGAAGGGAAGACACTTCAGGAAGAGAGGTTCCTGCAGTAGATGGTCTGCATGGAGGTGCTTCTGAATGCATTTTCCCCGATCCATTAAATATCTATGTACATACACCGTCTATGTAAGAATTGAATTGAAATGTAAGTTCAATCATGTTATTTGAGCATCCTGCTATTCAGGACTTTACATTCTTTGTCCACTGCATCCTCTGACAGATGCCTCTAAACTTTGTGCCAGTTCTGTATATTTTAGATAGCTTCATATTAACTAGTCCTAGAGGCTTAGTTATCTATATAAACCCGTATGTTAATGGAGGGTGGCCTCATTCACGTTATGATGGACTGTAAACCTGACTTTCACAGTGCTCATATTGAGCTCTTATGTTGAGGTTAGATAAATTTCGTATGGCTCCAGTTTTGCACTGTGGTTTATTTATTTTGTTTAATAACTGTTTTTTATTCATATAACAGACATTTAGGATTTGTGGTGGGACAGAGGACTTATTTTATAATTCAGCTTTGAAGAATCTCAGACATAATAGATGAACTGATTGATATATCTGTAACTGTTACTTTTTTGTCCTCTTGTTTGTAAAATAAACAAGTGGAGATTAGATGATTTCTACAGAGCTGTATGCTTTAAGTCTGCGGAATATCAATGCAGTGCATAAACCAGTTTGTTTTCTTGCTCTATATCAATTCCTGAAGCAACAAATATTTCCTGACAGGAACAGAGAAGATCCTGCAGCAAACTGTCAGTTAAAAGATTGGTGATATGTATCCTTAGTTAAAGTATGTGTGTACTTATATGTTTAGTTATGATCTTTATAGACTTTTCAATATAATTCCCTGAGTTGATGTGGACATGGTTTACAACAGAAATTATTCATACTCAACTGATGGAGAAAATCTTTTGGCTATCTCAAAACACATCACAATCTGGCTGGTTTACAAGAAACTGCTTTCAAATTACCTCTTAATGCTAACAATCTCCAGGTTCACTGGATGTCTAAATGTCCAGATTGCTCATAGTCCACACTATGGACAGCAATGGAGATGCAGAAAAATTACTTTCTCCTGACCAAAGAAAGGACAATATTTTATATTATGAATATTTTTCATTCCAATTCTTCCCTTTAAAATGTAGATATTAGTGAAACATTGATTTTTAAAAAAATCTAGCCCTTTTAGTGTATTCTTAGAGAATGGGTAGAGGTTGCATAAAGGGCTTGGTGAATACTATCATATCACCTCATCAAAGAAGTATGTACTTTTATTGTGAGGCTGATGCACAGTCCTAGTTACCCTTTGAACTTTTTACTCCCCTAGAATTTCTTGTCTAGAGAATGAGATTAATTAAAGAGTCAAACCACATAGCCAGATGATTTTTTGGCTGTGATAATCCAATCACTCAAATTCCTGTCTGAACTTGTGTAATTCCTTATAGCTTATGCCTGAGCACACAATCCTTTCAAATGTTTCACTAAGTACAGAAATCAGCAGTAGTAGTATTTTCCATGTAGTGTTGTACCTGTGCTCAGATCCTTCCATTAATTTTTGGACCTTCTGCAGAGTGATTCAGCTCATGCCGAAGATTCACTAAATTTCATAACGCAATCAACTCTTCTGAAGATTGTGTTCCACAGGAGCCAGGTGAACTTTATAATATCATACACTTTAATGGTGAAATTGTAGCTATGTGGGACAGGGCTATCTGACGAACAAATCCTAGGCTCTGAAGCATTACAAGATGAAATATAACAGGATATTTGCAGACTCCCCAACCTCAAAATGAATGTAAAAGCTACTGTTTTGATTATTGCTTCTGTAGCTACAGCTGGGTGTCTTCAGGGAGAAAGCACATAAAAAAAGAGGAAAGAAAAGAAGATAAGAGTAAAGAGAAATGAAAATAAAAGTTCAATAAAAGTAAGAGAAACAATGGTGAAAGTAAGCAGAACAGAACAATAAAACCCATAGGAGTGGTATTGACTGTAGACCAGTACAGAGGAAAATGAGGCAACCTGGCCTACTTTTGTTATGAAAATATCCTGATGTGTGAACTGAAGATATAGACAAATTAAGAGGTAAGGAAGAGGCATAAACAAATCTTATTTGTGGTGTCATGACCCACCCTGTACATAGGATTTGTTCTTAATTCTGCTATTTGAACTGGCCTCTCTATGACAGAGTTGCTGTCATACACAAGCTTATAGCAAGTGTGTAACAAAAACAGTCTCTTCTTCAAATAGCCAAAATGTAGAAGATGGAAGGAGTATATAGAAGCAAGAAAAAAAGTGCAATTTTCAAATCGTTGAGGTAGGAAACCGAAAGTTTGCATCTTGCCCCATCTTTATTCAAATATAAATTGTACGGTCCTTACTCAGATTTGTTGTGTTGATTCCCTGTGGGATTTTTATTCCAGCATCTCTTCAGCTGGAGCAACCCATTCATGCTATCAATTCTATCAGTGAGCCATAACTAGAGTAATTTTATCTAACTGACAGTCCACTTACAAAAAACTGTAGATTTATAGACACTTCTGTTGCAAAACCAAGGAGGTAAGCAAACGAACTAAGCACACAGCAACTCTTTAACTATCATAGTGCTCTGCGAGGACTGTAATTACCATTGCCCACAATTTAGGGGGAGTACATTACAAAAACGCTCAACAATTAAGTGACTTTGTCAGGGGTGAAGATGGAGTAAACTTTACCTAATCAATACATAGAATTCAAGAACTTTTGGCTTCCAATTCCATTTTCCAATTCCAATGTCGTATTCTGTGTAGATAACCACATGAAGAGGTATTGTATATTTATTACTGAGAGACATTTAAAAGTTCAATACCATCTTTCCATCAAAATGGCAGAATATCATCAGTTTCCTTAACCATTTTAATATGTTCTAGAAACAGAAGATTTAGTCTTCAAAGGTGAAAATAAACTAACTGTAGCCTGAACAGCCCAAGGGATGATATAGTTTCACAGAAAAATAAACTGCAATTTAACAGCCTTGTCTGATCTTGTGTGAAAGGGCTACAGTATTTGGATAAGTCTGGGCAAAATGCCGCCTTATAATTATGCATGAGAAACCCACATATTTCAGCTTAATCCATGCATCACTAATACCTTCTTTTACAATGTTTGGATTTTTCACTGCATTAAAATGTTCATTTCTGGAGGTAAAACAGAGAAATATAAATGCTTTTTTATCATAGACAAAGTAATGGTATGTGCTCAGTTCCAGCTGTTGTAAGTCATGAGGGTTCTCTGAATCAAGGGGCAAAGAGGGAAATAAGGCCTTAGAAGATGAAATACCTAAATGAACACAACAGAAACCTAAGTTGTGTGATCCTGTAACATGCTTAAGTTATATACAGGTTTTGTAGCATTTGAAAAGACTGTCACTTTCAGGAAGGAAATAAATGTGCTCTTTTCCCACTTCAGAACTCTGTAGCACTTGTAGATGATAACATAAAAAATGGAAATCTACTCATATTCTGACCTGATATATTCTGTAACTTTGCTGGGACATATTTTATCCTGGCAAGATAAACTGTTTATGGCCACTGGTATTTATATTGGAGTATATAATGGAGTTACAGTCATCACTGATTCAAAGCTACCCGAGTTGGGGATGGCAGTCTCTCATCATGCAAGATAAGTGACTCATTTGCCAAAGATGTGGAATGAGATTTCCTGGGTGAAGCATCAGACATGAGAAATGATGTCAGAAAGAGACTGTGAGATATCTCTAGCTGTGCATTGGGTATACCATGATAAGAAAATACCCAACATACTAAAGAAAGATCATCCAGGTTGCTAATACTTGCTGGAGAATCATATTACATCTGCAGGTGGAAAATATTCACATGATAAGAGGTTCAACCAGTATTCCTCAGATCTATACAACTGTAAAAAGGAAGATCAAGAATTTAATTTATAAACTCCAGTGACAGGATGTTTACTCACAGAGCCGAACAAATATACCGACTATTATTTATTTCAGCATCATTGAATTAGGCTGTGTTAGTGAGGAGTTAGAAGGATGTGCATGCTTGCAGAGGTGTACACCTGTGCTCAAAACCATCCATTAATCTTTGGACTAACTAATAAAAGAAGTAAAATCCAAATGAGCAAAAGTCAAGAAAATCTTTTACACTGAAGATAACAGGCAGACCAAGAGGTATACACACAAGTTATAACTCATATCTGTTTCCATTCCTTGATTAATATGAGTCTATGAAAGCTTGATTTAAATATCAGAACATTAAAATGGAAGTCCTTTGACCTATATTACAGGAAGTCAAACAAGTAGTATCACAATGATCCATTGCATCCTTTCAGTCCATGATGTTATTACCATTGCTGTAGAAGTTTGAAAAGCTTCAGTTTCTTTGAAAGCATCTAATCTTTAAAGATAAATGAAATATTCTTCCCTCCTTCTCTATGTGAAATTGTATAAGGAAGTGTATTACATTGTATGAAAAGCGAGTAAGGAATTTCGTACTCTGAGGTACATGCACTTCCAGGGATGTCACAAAAATATATTTTTAATTATATTCAGTGGATTGGAAAATAAATTTAAGGGAAAAAAATTTAAGCTGACATATTTGATTCCTAATGTTGTTAACAGTATGTTTCAGAAACAGCAAGAGCCTTTATTGAAAAAGTTCTCCTTACTTGGGGATGTATTGTTTTGTTCAGTAAGAATTGTACTCACTGTTAGGTCAATTTTACTTTTTTATCCTGTATTGATCTTCCTCTATGCAGTGGTCGAAGATTCTCAGATTTTCCCTCCTTATTCCTTCGTTGCTAAAGCTACTACTAATGTCTACTTCTTCATTTACTTATTTTTATTGCTATAGTAAAGCGTTAGATTATACAACTGTGGTATTCAGATAATTAATGGAGAGTTATTGTTTCTTACTCAATGTTTTATAGACTGATAACTGCTACATTAGATAGTTATTGAGAAAGTAAGACATCTGTCTATAATATAATAGGATAAAAATATCATATGTCCTGCAAAATCAATTAAAGGAAGATCTATAGTTGAACTAGAAGCGAAAAAAATCACTAGTATAAAGAATTATAAAAATCCCAAACGAAAATAAAACTACCTTCTTATAAGATGAAATGTTATTTCTTGTTCAAGAGAATAACTGTTGTGCTTTTATTATGATTTAATATGGAACGTAGAATACACAATATAGAACACAAAAATGGAATATTTATTGAAATGATGTATAATTGCAATGAGGAGAGCTCATCCTAAATACCCTGCCGGGCCTGAGTCTTTGAAACTTAGAAGAGCAAAGCCACTTGCACCATCAGCATTAAGACTCCAGTCCAAGCTGTAACCGAAGAAGGTCCAACCTTGTAAGACAATGAAAAATTAGATAGTCAACACTGATCAAAATGTAACATGAGGTAATGTAGACTCAGATCTCCAACAAAAAGAACAGGTATGAAGGGAGTTCAAATCTCCAGGTTGTCTGAAAATGTCTATACTGTTTGGCAAATCTCTTATCAGTGGCAACTGCAATCCTCCTGAAAGACCTTCTTTGAAGAGGAGGAGTAGGAACTTACTAACTTACTGAAAACATGGTTTGTTTATCCCATTAATGACATAGCTGGATCACATATGCAAGATCCATCCCATGACAATTTAGCCTTGATTTATGACTTGTTAATCTTCTAATTTACTTGTCAAATTGCAAGCATGTCAGAATTGGTACTTTTCCCCTATAAACAGTCACAGGCAAATTTCTAGATGAGAGTTATGTTTGCATAGAACACAAATGACAAAGTACTCACTGATTACTCTTATCAGTAGAAGCTAATTCAACAAAAAAGAAAACATGTCCTACAGAGTGAAAAACAAATATTTGTGTCATCTTGAAAGAGAGCTCTGAAAAGGTACTCTTCAATAATCTTTTCACATTTAAATTAGCAAATCTACTATTCAAGTCATTAACTATATATGCTATGCATGACCCCACAGTAAACTGGGGAACCATATTCTATTGATTTAATAGTTTATTTATATTTAAGATATAAATGCTACATATATCTTCCATTAAGTACCTTAAAAATTTTAAACTAACATATTCCAAGTTTTATTATAGTACTGCTACACTAACAAAACCTAAATATTGTTCATGTCAAAGGTAAATTATTCTCCCCTTATTTGTGATAGAATATTCTGGTACATATTGCATCTTAGCCCTGTTAGCTCCAAAGTCTTCCCTTACTTATCTAAAGAAAACTACTAAGTAGAAGACATTTTTATGCAGACTGTAGTTAAAGTGGTCTTTATAATGACTTCAGAAGTCAAAGGCTGAAAGTGTTATTGTTTCATTAATAATTAATTAATAATTATTAGAGATCTTGAACAGCAGCTATATTGATTCTTTTTATCTTTCCCCCTGAACAGTAGCTTTCTTCTTTGTTTTGAACTTTGCTGAGAATACTCTAGGGATTCTTAAATTTTTTAGACTTTATACTTTCTTCTGAGGTTGATATAATAGTTATTTCTTTAAATTTTTTATTAAATAGTGAAACTGATGACTTGGGTGTCGTGACAAGGCTATAATTTTATTGGTGGATGCTTGCAGAAAATTTAAAACCTCAAACTTTAAAATGTTTGATAGAACCAAATTCATTAGATGTAACTATACAAATCAGAGTTTGTCCAGTATTTGATGCAATATGAAGAAAAGTGACAAGGAACCTGTAGAGATATTCAGGAGCTATGTTTATACATCTCATCTGAAAGATCACTGCTCCACTACCATGAATCACTGATGTTTACTCACTCTATTCATGAGTTATGATTTTTTTTTTAAATTATATTCTTCTAATGCATGACATTTCTCTACTATCATTACCCATGTGGTGACAAGATATAAATTTAATTTATTAATATAAAAAGATCTGAAAGACAGAGGAACAGATATAATCAGAAAAGTTACTAAACTGCCTATTATATTTGATATTTGAAAAGATGGAATCAGAAATAAAAGGTATTTTCAGGATTCTAAACTAGATGTTACCTCAGGGGAAACCATCTGGCAAGTTCAGACTACAGGAAGCAAAATGTGTAAAACTGGCTTCATTTAACCTTGAAGACATAAATACATATCATATTAATGCACACATATAATATGTTGATTGACGGTAAAGACGATCTTTAATTGGTATTGTGGTATCTAGTTCAGTCAAGATATGATTATGTGACTCCCTAAAACAAGTTTTAATGCTCTTATGAAGTCTAAAAAAATAATATAGATAGTTGAAAAATAGGGCTGAAAATAATTATGTTATTTCACTGGGATGGTACATTTGTGTTGTATCCCTACTTCAAGGATTTTTCTTTACAGGCATAGCAGTTAAATAACAGTGAAATAACCTTAAAGTAATGCAGTCTAGTAACTTTCAGATAATTAGAAAACCTGAATAATTATAATTCCATCTTTAATTAAAAGAAATAGTCTAAACATGTTTAATTGAAAAATTTTCTTACTGTATTTTGCTTTCAAAATTTTATGAAATAAATGTTCGGTCCAAAATCCATCAAAATAAATGAAATGTTTTACATTGATTTCAATTAACTTTGGATCAAGTTCAGTATGACTTCATTTAGGAAACTGAGAGGTAGTCAAAATAAGCAATCTGAAACTGAAAACAATACCGTGGAGATATCTATAAATTCACCGTTTAGTTGAAGTATCAATTTTAAATTAGAAAGTCTGAAACAAAATTAATCTACTACTACTAGATTTTTAAGTAAGATCAGGGGGCATGAAAAATTTCTTGAAGAAAAACATTATCCAGAGAATGTTATTTAGTAACAATTTTAAAAAATATATAAATTAATTATGGAAAGTAAAGTTATATATTAATATATATATAACTTGGCATTAAATGCACAGATATTAAATATACAATCGTACTGAAACCAAAATACTTAATAGATTAGCTGTCACCTATAATCCTTCTATGCTTTTATCTCTGGAGTCAGAGGTCTTACAGAAAAAGTACATTGGAGATTTAAAATGGAATCTCAGGATAAACCACAATTTGGCTTTAAGAAGCTTTGCACGTCCTGAGATGCATCGGTCAGATTAATGAGGTAATTTATCTGAGATGACAGAAAGTACTTGGTACTGGTTCAAAATTATATGGTGCTCAAAACAGAAAAAAAGTAAATTTTTTTTAGAACAATTAAGACATTACAGAGTACTGAAAAACTGTCTGCAGGCACTGTTCTCATAAGATTTCTAGTCTTCATGATTGATCAGAAGAAGTTTCAATTAAAAAAACCCCCGAATTATTCATCAAAACCAAACTTTTTAGTCGTTTGAAGTTTGTCCAATTTAAGTTTTAGCTATTTCCCATTTCTAATACAGTCTACAGAACTCAATGCGAGAATAGAATTTCTTGAAGATCAACCATTCCATCTGGTCCAGCTTATGTTAGTCCCTCCTATGGTTATTCTTAGACATCCTCTTTCTCCACTGTATCCATACACATATCTACAATAGGAGCAGAATTATATAAAAAAGAGTATGATTTGATATATTTCTTTTTTTCACAAGCAATATCATCCATTATCTTTGTGCACTGCATTATGTGGTACATGCAAGTAAAAGTAAACTTCATCATTACCTTTACAGTGATTTGAAAGACAGGAGATAGATAGGTACAAATACTTAGTGGATTGAACTTCTAATCTTGTAGTCTATCTCATAATTACCATTGCCAGTGGTAATAATTTCAAAATATTTCTAGTCTTTATAACAAGAAATCATTTCCTCTAAACTTTTAAAAATGCACTCATGGAATATTATGTTTGCCATATTTAGTTATTAAACTATCAATTACAAGTAATTTATAACAGATAATACAACTCTGAGTAAGTTCTAAACAAAAGGTTTACTCCTTAGAATATATTAATTTTTCAAAAGTAAAAATTTCCATGGGATCCAAAGTGAAATTCAAAGGTATAAACTGAAATTTCTCATGAAAATCAGAACAAAAGAGAGGGTAAAGCAAGACAAGAGAAATTGCTTAGAAAAAAGGGACATTGCCCACAGTTTTGGAGAAGTGAATGAAACTTCTGATCTGATTTTTGAGGTGTGCTATATATTTTGATTTCTGGAAAGAAAAAAAAATATATCACCCTTCTAAATGATACTGCTTTTCTCAGCGTAGAATGGGAATATTTGAAAAGTCTTTAATTTTTTCTTGGTGGCAAAGGAGTTTCATAAGAGTTTTATATATACTGTAAACCATTCAGAGAAATATCTGCCCAAGGGTGTCTGCAATATATGGTTTTCATCATTTAGTGTTCATAAAGAGGAATGAAACTTTCAGAAATAAGCAAAAATTCCCTTCAGATATCAGAACACTAAAGAATTAAATCTGCACAAAATTTAGTGTGTGAATAAATATCCTATGTGATAAATTTATTTTTTTTGTGATTCTCTCATAAGAACAGTTATACTGTCATACTTGCATGCAGAAAACATTCTTGTTAGACTTGTAAACAACAGAAACTATTTCATTTACTTTGAAACTAGAAAGATGTGAAAATTTAAATCCTGAACATGCATAACCTCTGCCTTTTCTCTAAATGGAAAGCCATTATCATAGCTTTTTTGTATTGCAGCCACACTTCATTCCTGGATCTTCATCTTGACCACTAATAGATGTCAATGCTGAAATAATATGTTACTATGTTAACAAAGGTTTATTTATGGGCAGTCAATTAAAGGGCATGTGATAAAAAATGTCATTTCTAATAGAAACAATAATATGGTTTTGGCACACAGTCTACAGTACATGGCAAGTACATCAAGCTCAAACTGTGTATCTATAGTCCAAGGGGAAAGAATGAACTATTGTATAGCTTAACTTTTCAACTTTTTTTTTTAAATATACCCGTGTGATAAGCATCATTGGAAATACAATAGTTAAACTGTTTCACAATTACAGATTTTGGCGTTTCACCTCTTTTTAGATACATGCATTGTCTGCATCTGAGCTGCACAGACTTTTAGATTACAAATAATCTGATCTATTCTAGACATCTTAGGATAAATTGACTTCTACCCTTTCTTTGTCTTGACTAAAGCAAGTCAAACTAACAAAGGTGAGTAATACATCTGTAGATCACTAACTCATTGGTGACTATTCTCAGATTAATCCTATTCTTCACATTTTCACTGTTCTTGGGTTTCTGTATGTACATATGTGTTGTTCTTGTGAATGTATATATGAATGTGGATAAGTGGACAGTTACCTGGCAGAATCTGATTTATCTGTTGGTCATGACACCATCCATATAGCAGGTAAAAATCTGTCAGCAGTGTGCAATACTTCACGGAGAAGAATTTACCTGTTTTCAGGTCAATCTACCAGGACCACTTTGGTCTCATCATGTTATGGAGATAACTCTTCCACCTGGCATCCGTCAATCAGGATTATGTGAACTCATCTATCCTGTGCAAGAGCAAGTGTGTTTGTTGCTGGTTATCACATGAATAACAGTCTGAAATGACTTTATAACCAATGTAAAAACAGTAATTCCCTTCTGTGCTGTTTTTTTTTTTCTCAAGGATCACTCCAGCACTGAGAATTTTTTGACCTCACTACTTTCTTGAAGAAGTTAAAAGTAATTATTTTAAGATTTATTTCCTTGTACAATTTCTAATTAAAAACTTAAATATCTGAATAGAATCACAGAATCATAGAATGGTTTGTGTTGGAAGGGACCTTAAAGATCATCTAGTTCCAACCCACCTGCCACAGGCAGGGACACATTCCCACTAGACCAGTTTGCTCAAAGCCTTGTCCTATCTGGCCTTGAACACTGCCAGAGAGGAAGCATCCACAACTTCTCTGGATAACCTGTTCCAGTGTCTCACCACCCTCACAGGAAAGAATTTCTTCCTAATATCTAATCTAAATCTACCCTCTTGCAGTTTAAAACCGTTCCCTCTCATCCTATCACTACATGCCCTTGTAAAAAGTCCCTCTCCATCTTTCCTGTAGGTCCCCTTCAGATACTGGAAGGCTGCTATAAGGCCTCCGTGGAGCCTTCTCTTCTCCAGGCTGAACAACCCCAACTCTCTCAGCCTGTCTTCATAGGAGAGGTGCTCCAGCCCTCTGATCATCTTCGTGGCCCTCCTCTGGAGTCGCTCCAACATCTCCATGTCCTTCTTATTTTGGGGGCCCCAGAGCTGGATGCAGTACTCCAGGTGGAGTCTCACGAGGGCGGAGTAAAGGGGCAGAATCACCTTCACAGAATCACAGAATCTGTGAAAGTGATTCTGCCCCTTACCTTCCTCGACCTGCAGGCCACACTGCTTTTGATTCAGCCCGATACGATTTGCCTTCTGGGTTGCACATGCACATTGCCAGCTCATGTTGAGCTTCTCATCAACCATCACTCCAAGTTCTTCTCCTCAGGGCTGCTCTCAATCCATTCTCTTCCCAGCCTGTATTTGTGCTTGGAATTGCCCTGACCCACATGTAGGACCTTGCACTTGGCCTTGTTGAACTTCATGTGGTTCGCACAGGCCCAGCTCTCAAGCCTGTCAAGGTCCCTCTGGATGGCATCCCTTCCCTCCAGCATGTCGACCACACCACACAGCTTGGTGTTGTCGGCAAACTTGCTGAGGGTGCACTCAATCCCACTGTCCAAGTCGCCGACAAAGTTGTTAAACAGGACCGGTCCCAATACCAACCCCTGAGGAACGCCACTCGTCACTGGTCTCCACTTGGACATCGAGCCATTGACTGTAACTCTTTGAGTAATACCATCCAGCCGATTCCTTATTCGCTGAGTGGTCCATCCATCAAGTCCATGTCTCTCCAATTTAGAGACAAGGATGTCATGTGGGAGAGTGTCAAATGCTTTACAGAAGTCCAGGTAGATGACATCAGTTGCTCTTCCCCCATCCACCAGCACTGTAACCCTGTTGTAGAAGACCATCAAATTTGTCAGACATGATTTGCCCTTGGTGAAGCCATGTTGTCTGTCACCAACCACCTCCTTGATTTCCATGTGTCTCAGTATAGTTTCCAGGACGATATGCTCCATTATCTTGCCAGGCACAGAGGTGAGACTGACTGGCCTGTAGTTCCCTGGGTCTTCCTTTTTTCCCTTCTTGAAAATGGGGGTTATGTTTCCCCTTTTCCGGTCAGTTGGAACTTCACCAGACTGCCACGACTTCTCAGAAATGATGGATAGAGGCTTAGGGTACTTTAAATAAAGCATCTACTATAGAAAACATATTATTCAAGTAGAAAATGAATGCTTAAGACATTATTTTGTAAAAATTCAGTGTTTATTTTTTTTTAAATTGAGCAATCTAAAAGGCAGATTGAATAAGGAACATCCATTTTGCTTTTATTTCACTTTGCTCAGTAAAATAGCAAGTTAACTTTTTACTAGTTATTATGATTCAGGAAAATTGCAGTTCCATTAAAATGATCTCAAGACAGAGCTCAGTATTCAGGTACCATACTGCCCTTTGTTCTTCATTGTCTAATAGCAATATTTTTCTACTTTTTTTTTACTTAAACACATCTGTGGGAGTTTACCTTAGATCTTTTTTTCTATATAAAGCACATTTGTGGATGCTTTTTTTTCTGACAAAATAAATGCCCAGCATTGTGTTTTTTCTCAGCTCATAGTAAGGCTGGTGAGACTAACTGTTGCAGCAGGAGATAACCCTTGGGCTGGAATTGGATTTGGCTTGTCATTTGGTGCATTCTCCAAATAAGTATTATTTAATTTAAGCAATGAGAAAGAAACAATTTTCAGGTCTTGGGCTTGGATGTTATTAATTCAGTACCTCAAGCTGACTCTGACTGATCACGGGCTTGAAGCTTTTTAGGCTTAGGAGAATACCATTTTGGTCTGAAGAACAAATTTTTAAAAAGATGCTTTTACTGTAATTACCGTTATCATTTGACCTGAGTACCATCCTAATGGTCTTTAGTGTCAATCTGAAATTCAGTTAGTCTAGGCGAATAAGATAAATTTTTAAAACAAAATCAGTAGTAGTCAGTGGTTTGTTTGAGCCAAAGCAATGTTAAAATGTCTACTGATAGTAATGGAGCTTGCAGTGGCAAAAAGGGAAAACTGAATACTCGAAGCTAAAGGTGACTAAAGCTGGTACTGATTAATGCCATTAGAAACTTAATATGTAGCTGGAGCAAGGAACATTTTTTGTCCATCCTTGTTTATGCTAACTTACATACTAAAAACTTAACATGCGCAACGATTTCAGGCAAAGGATTATACATATCACTTCTGGATGAGAAAAAAAAATTTTTCCCTTTTCAGATCTATTTCTAGATCTTCAGATTTTTATTTCTTTGCAAGTAAAAGGGAACGACTTGTTTAAAGCTGAGGTTTTTGTTAGTTTATTTTAAGGTGACAGCTCTTAATAAGCTATCAAAGTTTAGCTTTCACATTCAAAGGAAAGAATTAATAGGTAGTGCACGTGTGAAATGGTGAAATGCGGGCATAAGTCCATTTGTTATTCAATTACACATTCCTGTTAATAGACGTATTCACCAACTGTGTGTTTATATATGTACCATAAGTTTCCATTCATTGCAGCAGTGTTATTACCAAACACCTTTAAAGTCTGTTTAAGCTAATTAAAATATGTATTAAAGAGCCCAGATAGTAGGCAACAGCAGCAGAAGTAAGAGTAGGTATAGTTCTCTACATAGTTCAGCCAACATGTTTGCAGTAAGACCATGGGACATGTGTGTTGGAAGATGAAAATGCCCTCATAGAATTGCATGTAATTCCATATAGACCAGCCAAATTTATAAGGGAAATAACATTCTCTGGGAAGCTTATATGAAAAAATGCGTTGTCCTGAAAAAGAAAGCCAGACACATGCTAACTCTACACCATTGTATTGCCATGGAAAGTGTAATAAAATTCTGAGAGAAAAAGGCTGGTATGTGAAATTCCTACACTGGTAGCACAAATATTACAAATCCAGTATGATCTTAACTTCTAATACAAGGTCAATGGCAATATCTAAGCACATACCATGCCTCACTTTAATTTCAAATTTCTATTTAAAAGTTTGTATTAAATATGAAATTTATTTTAATTTTATTTTAGTAATGTAAGTCAAACTATATGATGACACCTAAGCAATACGAAAATGACAGAACTGTTAAAGAGAACAGAATTTGATCACTTGAATTTGACAGTAGAGATTCTTTAGAAATTCTATGCTGATTTTTTCTTCATAGCCACTTTTAGCTGTATTAGATGAAGACAAAATGACTGTAAACACTTCTATTTTCCTTTGCTATGAAAGTATATCAAGCCTGTATTAATTTTCTGAGACTATAAATGACTAGACATCCTGGAGTGTCCCAGTCAGTCATGTTCCAGTTTTCAACCTTACATATTATGAATATGAGCTATAACTCATGACCTAGCTACCTAAGGAATTTTATAAGGAATAAGAATGATGATTTATTGACCAAGCAACACTCTGTGGATGGAAACTATTTTGAAATAAAGCTGAAGTAGTTTGGAGAATCTTATGTAAAATACTAATAAAATAATAGATGTTGTGACAAATGTGACCAAATGAATTATTGTTATCACAATGTTCATCAAACTGAACAAAAACCTGGGAAAAACTTATTGGCCACCTTCCATACACCTTTGATATCTGCATCTTTCAGCTGATATTATTTTTCTCCTTGCCATGGGAAGGTTCTGCTTTAATGGCTGCTGTTTGCACTCACCCTCTTAGGTGACAACACGGAGAACACAAAACTGAATAAGTTGATAATCTCAAAAATCAGAAGTAGTATATATGAACAGAAGGAAAAAAAATTAAGAATGTAAAGAGGAAAGATTTTATTCATCAGAAAGGGGAAGATAACAAGAATTAGGGGGAAAATGGTTGACTGACAGCAACTTTGAAATAGGATTTAATAAAAGGGAGAGCGAAAACATAGTGATTCTTTTTTACCTAAATGATTTGTAGCTTTTACTAGTGCACAAAAGCTAAGCAGTCTTTTGGGAAATACCTTAGTCACAAGCCAGTCTGGCAGACTCTGCTTTACGAAAACAGACTTTTTTTAAAAAATGTAGTTGCCTGAAATTAAGGCTTGAATCACAAATAAATCTTAAGAAGTACCAGGAATCCAAGATATTATTGAAGTGATTATGAGCCGTGTATATTCAGCAGATTTTCCTAACTTGTGGATTTAAGACACAGACTTTAGAGACAAGCCTGAAATATTTGGATGAAGTATTTTGTCTCCTTAGCTATACTATAAAACTGGAGAAGAAGGGATTTTCTGAGGTTAGTACAAACCTATCATCCTGAGAGAGTTGCATGCATTGTCAACAGCAAATTGCCTATTGCAGTACTTGCTAGTACACTGTTGAGAGAATTATCAGCATCTGGTGCCTCCAAAGATTAGCAGTCAAATTGCCTAATCAATTTGACTAGGAGACAATCATTAAAGTAGGAAAGGTAATCTGGTGTGCAGGTATGTTCCAAGGGAAAGAAAGGAAAACATAACCTCAGAGTAGGTTTATTTAGTTTAGGGAAATATTCTGATGCTGATCCACCCACACAACGGTAACAATGAGGTGAAGTTTAAAGGGCGAAAGCAGTAGCACTAATACTGACATGCTTTATAAATTCTTTTCAGTTATTTATTTTGTTCATAAAATTGTCTAGTAAGGTCAATATCACAATTTTTCGCTTTCTACAGCAAATACGTTAATTCTGTAATTCTGGGAGTGCAAGGAAGAGCAACAGATGAATTTACTGATTGTCAGGTTGATTGATAAATAAAAAAGAAAGCATTCATAAGAATGATGAATAAATGTTAGAAGAGAGCTTTCCACCAAAAAAAAAAATATGGAACCAACCTTCCTTTTCCACAGATGTTGCTAGTTCTGAAGGTATACATTTCATGTTCAACTCAATAGCAGAAAAGCAAAGCAAGTGACAGTATGCCAGTAGACCAGGCAACATAAATGGGTTGTTGATTTTCTCCTCCTGCATTTTCACCCTGAATTAGACAGGGTGAATGCCATATTATTTGCCCTGTGAACTGGGCAAATAATATGGGATTTACCTGTCCCTTCAACAACAGACCAAGAGGCCTCTGACTTCTGTCTTGTCTGCCTGGACTACCTGAGGTTGTGAGGCTGCTTTTCTTCTTATTCCAGAATAAACCTCTAAAATTTATCAAATACATGACAACAGAGGTGTATTTCTTCTTCTCCACTGACTGCAAGCAGGCCAGCTGTAGCAAGGATTAAAGCCATCTATGAATCCTGGAATTTGGAAATAACAGAGCAAGTCATTCTTGCACTTTATTCCTTACACTTAGTATGAGCAAATATTCCTTAAGGATAAAGTTACCTACTGTGAATCACAACCTAAGACAGAAAAGTAAGAATATGCCCTATAAGTCTTGGAGGTTGTTCTTAGGACATGGCTCCAAGGTGAGAGCTTCATCTCATCCTTTAGGCTACATCTTTCTTTATTCATATTCCCTTTGCTGGTGCTAAAAGATATTATCTTTGTGCTTCTTCTGGCAGACATTACAGAGTCTGATGGTATGGATCCATAAAGTGGGAAGATTTTTATCTCTTTTTAACAATATTCATGACAGGCTCAGCTCAATTCTGGCCTGCAGAATTCTCTAATTTCCATACATGATTCAGAAAATATCCCGTTTAGCCTTTTGCTCACCATTATCTCTGGACACTGACATTTGTGGAGAGAAAGCAATGAACGACCCTTCTGTCAAAGTCATGTAATCTATAGTACTCAGTTTTCTGCTACAAATATCAGCCTCTCCACCATTCAAGCCAGCTTTAACAAGACTAGAACTGGCAGTGTCTAAAGCCAAAGGGGATAATAGTAGCCCTTTTAAGAGCATGGTTATAACAAAATTCCTTAAAGCCCACTTTCATTAATTATCAATGAAAATTGCATGTTGGTGAACAAGCTTTTATTTTGTTGGCAAAAGACCTTTGATTTTATAGCATTCACATCAGTAAGTGAAGCTATGTGTTAAAATAGTTAGACAGTTTTGACTATAATAATTGTATTGAGTTGTATTGAATGAAACTGCTTTTGTTGCTGTCATTATTTAAATGCTTTTATTTAAGACCTATCCCAGAATTAGAGCATGCCATGAGATAACTCAGGACTCAGATTATATATCTAAAGTGCCCCAGGAAAAATTCAGCCAAACTATCAACGTGGGACCTGAAGAAGCTGCAGAAGATGGCCATTATGCTTATCTACAGTCCCACTCTGAAAATTGAGTCTTGTTCACTTCCTTTGGTTGGACTCTGCAGTCCAAGCATTTGTAGTGTGCAATTACCTTAGAGCTTTCCTAGCAGCTTTTGCCTTTGGTTTGGGATCTTTTGGGGTTTGTTTTTCTTTTTTCTTTCCTTCACAGTTTAGCTCTGACTAAAAGCAATAAGTGAGCAGTAGTATATTAATTCTAGAAAGTTTTATAGATCTTAATTGAATTATTTAATAAAACGCTTTTTATCTTCTAGCTATTCATCAAATCATACCAGGATTCAGGAATGAAAGAGAGACAGAGTCTCTCTGGTTGACAGAGTCCCTTGGGAGGCAGTTCTGAAGGGCAAAGGGGTCCAGGAAGGCTGGACACTCTTCAAGAAAGAAATCTTAAAGGCACAGGAGCAGGCTGTCCCCATGTGCTGGAAGACAAGCCGGCAGGGAAGAAGACCCGTCTGGCTAAACAGAGAGCTTTGGCAGGAACTCGGGAAAAAAAGCAGAGTTTATGAGCTTTGGATGAAAGGGCAGGCCACTCAGGAGGACTATAAGGATGTTGTGAGGCTATGCAGGGAGAAAATCAGAACGGCCAAAGCCCGGCTAGAACTTAATATGGTCACTGCCATAAAAGGCAATAAAAAATGTTTCTACAAATACATTAGCCACAAGAGGAGGGCCAAGGAGTATCTCCATCTTTTACTGGATGTGTGAGGAAACATAGTGACAAAGGATGAGGAAAAGGCTGAGGTGCTTCTTTGCCACAGTCTTTAGTAGGAAGACGAGTTGTTCTCAGGGTACACAGCCTTGTGAACTGGAGGCCAGGGACGGGGAACAGAGTGAAGCCTACGTAACCCATGGGGAAATGGTTAGTGACCTGCTATGCCGCCTAGACATGCACAAGTCTATGGGGCCAGACGGGATCCACCCACAGGTACTGAGAGAGCTCGCGAAAGTGCTCACCAAGTCACTTTCCACCATTTATCATCAGTCCTGGCTAACTGGGCAGGTCCCATGTGACTGGAAATTAGTAAACGTGACGCCCATCTACAAGAAGGGCCGTAAGGAGGATCCGGGGAACTATAGGCCTGTCAGTCTGACCTCGGTGCCAGGGAAGGTTATGGAGCAGATCATCCTGAGTGGTATCACAGGGCACATAGAGGACAACCAGGCGATCGGGCCCAGTCAGCATTGGTTTATGAAAGGCAGGTCCTTCTTGACTAACCTGATTTCCTTCTATGACAATGTGACTTACTTCCTGAATGAGGTGAAGGCTGTGGATGTTGTCTACCTGGACTTTAGTAAAGCCTTTAACACAGTCTTCCACAGCATTCTCCTGGAGAAACTGACTGCTCATGGCTTAGATGGATGTTCGCTTTGCTGGGTAAAAAACTGGCTGGATGTCCAGGCCCAAAGAGTTGTAGTGAATGGAGTTAAATCCAGTTGGCAGCTGGTCACAAGTGGTGTTCCCCAGGGCTCAGTATCGGGGCCAGTTATGTTCAATATCTTTATCAATGAACTGGGTGAGGGGATCAAGTGCATCCTCAGTAAGTTTGCAGATGACACCAAGTTGGGCAGGAGTGTTGATCTGCTTGAGGGTAGGAAGGCTCTGCAGAGGGATCTCGACAGGTTGGATCGATGGGCTGAGGACAACTGTATGAGGTTCAGCAAGGCCAAGAGTTGGGTCCTGCACTTGGGTCACAACAACCCCATGCAACAATACAGGCTTGGGGCAGTGTGGCTGGAAAGCTGCCTGGTGGAAAAAGACCTGGAGTTGTTGAGCAATAGCCAGCTGAACACAATCCAGTAGTGTGTCCAGGTGACCAAGGCGGCCAGCAGCATCCTGGATGATATCAGAAACAGTGTGGCCAGCAGGACTAGGGAAGTGATAGCTCCTCTGTCCTCAGCACTGGTGAGGCCGCACCTTGAACACTGTGTTCAGTTCTGGGCCCTTCAGTACACGAAAGACATTGAGGTGCTGGAGTGAGTCCAAAGAAGGGCAATGAAGCTGGTGAAGGGTCTGGAGAAAAGTCTTATGAGAAGTGCCTGAGGGAACTGGGGTTGTTTAGTCTAGAGAAAAAGAGGCTGAGACGAGACCTTATTGCTGTCTACTAGTACCTGAAAGGAGGTTGTAGAAAGGAGGGTGTTAGTCTCTTCTCCCAAGTAACAAGAGATAGGACAAGACGAAATGGCCTCAAGTTGCGCCAGGGGAGGTTTAGATTGGATATTAGGAAAAATTTCTTCATGGAAAGGATTATCAAGCATTGGAACAGGCTGCCCAGGGAAGTGGAGGATTCATCATCCCTGGAGGTATTTAAAAGACGAATAGATGTGGTGCTTAGGGATATTGTTTGGTGGTTGACTTGGTAGTGTTAGGTTAATGGTTGGATGCGATGATCTTAAAGGTCCTTTCCAACCAAAACAATTCTACGATTCTATGAAAATGAGAGAGTCGGAAAGTAAGAAACTGCAGCAAGTCTTTATGTGACTGAGAATTAACTCCAACAAAAACTCCTTAGAAGTCTTTTGGTAAGCTTAGTGTTGAGAGGCGTAGCCAGAGTGTGTATTTGGGACTGATACCTAATATTTGGGCTTGAATTAGTTGAATGAATATGGGACAACATTTTTCTGCTCAATTCTTCATTTTCTTCTCATTCACAAGCTATGGTTATTCTACATTATCTAGATAGCTATGTAAACAATTAATACCAGTCTTAATTCAGTCCCTGGGAAAGTTATGGAATGAATCCTCCTGGAGCTACCACAAGTCAAATGAAGCATGTGATTGGGAAAAGCCTACACGGATTCACCAAATTGTGCTTGACAAACCTGATCACCTTCTATGACAACGTAATCTGCTCGGTTGATGTGGAGGGAGCGGTGGACATTGTCTACCTGAATTTCTCCAAGGCTTTCAATACGGTTTCCCACAGTCTCCTACTGCAGTCTGGGCGGTGGGTGGGGAACTGGCTGACAGGCTGCACCCAGAGGGTTGTGGTAAATAGTTCCTTTTCCAACCAGCAACCTGTCACAAGTGGGGTCCCCCAGGGACTGATATTGGGTCTAAAGCTATTTAATATCTTCATAAGTGTTCTGGATGATGGGATCAAGTGTACCCTGATGAAGTTTGCGGATGATACCAAACTGAGCAGGGAAGTGGACACTTTGGAAGGGAGAGTCACCCTGAAGGAAGACCTGAATAGGCTGGAAGAGTGGGCTAACAAGAACCTTATGAAGGTCAACAAGGACAAGTGTAAGGTCTTGCACCTGGGAAAACATAATCCAGGAATGCAGCACAGGCTGGGATCTAGACTGCTGGGGAGCTGCTCTGTGGAAAGGGACCTGGGGATCCTGGTGGACAACAAGCTCAATATGAGTGAACAGTGTGCTGCTGTGGCAAAGAAAGCCAACAAGATGCTGGGTTGCATCAAGAAGGGCATCACCAGCAGAGATAAAAAGTCATTATCTCACTCTACTCAGTGCTTGTCAGGCCACACCTGGAATACTGTGTTGTTCAGTTCTGGTCCCCACTATACAAAAAAGATGTGGACAGGCTGGAGAGGGTCCAGAGAAAGGAGAAAAAGATGGTGAAAGGACTGGGACGCCTGGCATATGAGGAAAGGCTGAGAGAACTTGCTTTGTTCAGCCTTGAGAAAAGATGGCTTAGGGCAGACCTTATCTCCATGTTCCAGTATTTAAAGGGTGGCTACAAAGAAGATGGAGAGTCCCTTTTTGCAACAAATCACATGGAAAAGACAAGGGGTAATGTGTACAAGTTACTCCTGGGGAGATTCTGATTGGACACCTGACAGTGATTGGACTGTGTAGATTCGATGGCCTGGCACATCAAAACCACAAAGGTATCGAGCCCTGGTAGACACTGGTGCACAGTGCACCCTCATGCCATCGAATCATAAAGGGACAGAATCTATCAGTATTTCGGGAGTAACAGGGGGATCTCAAGAGTTATCTGTATTGGAGGCCGAAGTGAGCCTAACTAAAAATGAATGGAAAAAGCACCCCATTGTGACTGGCCCAGATGCTCCGTGCATCCTTGGCATAGACTACCTCAAGAGAGGGTATTTTAAGGATCCAAAAGGGTATAGATGGGCCTTTGGTATAGCAGCTGTAGAGACTGAGGACATTAAACAGCTGTCTACCTTACCTGGCCTCTCAGAGGATCCTTCTGTTGTGGGGTTGCTGAAGGTTGAAGAACACCCGAAGCAGCAGAAACACCCAAACACAGCAGAGAGAGCAAGGGAAGGCGGAAGGGGCAAGAGAGGGGCGAGAAGAAGGGGAAGGCGAAGGGCCGGGACCCTCGTGATCCCCCCCGCTTTATACTGAGAATGACATGTATGGGATGGAATACCTTCACTGGTCAATTTTGGGTCACCTGCCCTGTCTGCTCCTCCCTGCAGGCGCGACCCCCCCTTCGGCTCTTCACTCGTAAGCAGTGAGGAATTTAGCAGTGACCTTGGTTTCTCTAAGACTAAGTACAGCAAGAGCCTTTCTGCATAACATCCCTACCGGTGCCTCACTGATAACTACAAACTTTGAGTGTTATCAGTCCTGGAAGCAGGCACTGTCTGCAAAACATGTAGTTACTTTCAGAAAGTGCAGTTACTTAGAAGAGACTTAGCTGAAAGTAAAAACCACTGAAAGGAAAATTGGCCTGGTTTAGGCCAAACCAGGACAACACCACGGGAAAATTTTTCACCATGAGAACAATCAGCCATTGGAATAATCTCTCCAGGGAAGTAGTGGATTCCCCGACATCTGACACTTTTAAGATTCAGATAGGTAGGGTATTGGGCCACCTTTTCTAGACCATGCTTTTGCCAAGAAAGGTTGGACCAGATGATCCTTGAGGTCTCTTCCAACCTGGTATTCTAAGATTCTATGAATAAACCATATTAAATTTTATTGTATTCCAAATTTCAATGAAATCATTTTAACAAAACTATTTTTATTGTTTCACATTCTAAGTACTTTTTATCAATTGACATTTAATATTGCAAATAACTACATAACATTTTAGAGGATTTTCTTACAATATATAGACTGATGTATTTCCAGTTATTTACTTTAAGTTGAACTGTTAACAGACAGAAGCAAACTTATGATAGATCAGGTCAAAAGCACAATTTTAATCTGAAATTCTAAACTAAATAATCTAATTATATATACATACATACACAAAAATGTATACATGCCTACACATATAAGATACAGTTTTATCCCTGCTTTATATATACAATGTATACTGCATACAAGAGATGAAGTTTTTGTCTTAGTTACTGTCTGTTAAGAGATAAGAATTAGAACGTTGGTTTTTTTTTTCATAGTTATGTGCCAGAAACTATAGAATACGCTTAAAATGGATTTGTGATGTGAAGATATGAAATGAGATCCAGATTCTATATTTAATCTCTTTTGTTATACGCTGTTCTCTTATGGTCTGTTAATAATTTTTCCTGAGTAAACAGATTTTTATCTTCGTGCCCCATGGTTGCATTTCAGAACAGACTGACATACACCATAAATTTATCACTGAATTTCTAAAGACACAGATAAAAACCACAATTCATTTCCCTGTCAAATCAACTTTTAATGGAATTTTGAGGCTTTGTCCTGTGTGAGGTAAAAGGAAAAAAAAAAAGCAGCAAATCAAGAGCAGGCTGGGATTTTTATTATTTTGGAGAAAACTTCTTAAAACAAGACCAACGAGACTATAACCAGAATGAAAAATTAATACGACATTCTGAATAGAATCCGTTTAAATGGCTTGTATTCAAGAAAATATATTATTGTTATTTGAATAACTATTCATAGTTAAAACCATATGGAAACTTCTTTTACAGTTCCTTAGGCATTGGCGTGTTGCGTAATTCTTTCCCACAGTGAAAAACATAGAAAGGTGACATGTTGTTATCGGTAAAGCCTTTCAAGGCCATCCCTGTTTACAGAGAAAGAAGGGTATTCCCGTGATTGAACTGGTACCAAACAGCAAAATTTTGTCCAAATGCAGTTCTTTTAGAAGTGTGATAGATACAAAAATGAATACAAAATCCCACATGTCCTTTTTCTTATGAAACAGCTCTGAAGAACAGCAATGTAAAATTAAAGAATTTTTAGCTAGAAACTGAATCATTCTCACTAGGTTAATACAGCCCAGTGATCTAGATAAGAACAGCTGGATAATTAAGACAATGTATAAATATATAAATAGCAGCAGTTAAGTGTTCCAATATGTGTTACCATTCCCATTTCACTACATTTACTCTAATTAAAAGGATTATCTTGGCATACTGTGTGCTTTGTTGTACCATGAAATCATAATTGTCAGACCTGTTGCAACAGTATAAAGTTACAAATTAAGGTTAATATAATTGCAATTTAAGATCAAATTCTGACTGGTGGAGAAAGACTATTTGTATAAAATTTTACTGTTAAAATTATATTAAAGGATGGGGTTTTTTTCTAAAAATGTTCAGTTATTTCACATGGCTTTAGGTAAGAACATGATACTTTCACTGGCATGTAGCTTTTGATACTTTCAACCTCACAGGTGTCACCCAGGATTCTTATTTAAAATTAATTTCATGTTCTTGTATAGGTCAAAGTTGATTCTGTCATATTTAAATGAGCCTAAAACTATAGTTTTGCCTGAGTTCACATTTATTGCATAATCAAGATTTATACTCACAAAAAGGGGAAGTGTATTCTGGGTTTTAGGTTTTCGGCTTAGCTGAATATTGTGACTTGAATGTTATTAATTTCTAGTAGAGTCCAGAATTTAAGCCGCAAATTAATCTGCTTCTGCTGTGTCAGAGCACTTCACAGCAGCTATTTCTTGTACAACACACTTCCATTTAAAGTGAATTGCTTGGAGATTACTGATGTTCAAAAATAGTGCTTCAATCTTTCAAGACGTTTTAAAATCATTTTGACTCCTCTCAACATAACGCACAAAATGACAAAGATAGCTTGCTAGCTAGGCAAACTTACAGACATACAGATTTCTGAAGAAATCAGTTTGGCTAAGTTTGGCATTGTTTTAACACATCAGTCTTTAGCTTAAAGTATTTTACATAGACAAAGAGAAGATAATAAAATGGAACACATCTTGTTAGGCTAATTCGTTGTTTTTTAAACTAGATTTACTGATAATAGCTTTGAAGTTGGTTACATAGAATATTTGGTAGCTACTTGGATACAATCTGAGGCAGAGGCTTCAATGGCAAGCTTTCTTGCAAAAGTCAAATAGACTTTTACTGATGGTTAAGAACACTGCCGTAAAGGAAGCTGTTAGCGTTTCAATATGAAGTTGTACAGTGCATATAACTAATATGTATCAGGAAATTTTATTTCACTACATTTAAGATTATATTTTCGCTGCTGCAATGTGTTTCAAGTATAAATTAATGAATACGCCACTTCTTAGAAAGCTATATATTGTATCTGGTAGAAAAAGATACAAATCTTTTTTGTAAGGGACACTTGAGATAGCAAGGTGTCATATCAAAAGCCTAAAAACCAAATAGTGTTTCCATATTCAGCATCACAGTACTCAATCTAAAGTTAAAAGATCTATCATACACATACATACACACATGCAACAATATCTAGCCCAACAGAATTACCTTTTTCATCTGTAATTCCCAGTAGCCTATACAATTTTTACGTTCTGCTGCTGTAATGTTTTAGTGTGATTATGAAATTATCAATAAATTTCAAAAAATCTCTTTGAAGAGTGAAGATTAACTTAATGTCATTTCTGCACTACATCCAGCATTGTGCCCTAAGTGGCAAAATCGTGGAGCTGATTTTATATCCACAGTAAATAAAAATGCCAATATTAGCTGATTTTGGTGGAAAAAAAAATCATATTTCTGACTTATATTTCTGTCCTCTTGATATCCTCATAGTCACTGCATTTTCTGCAAACTTGTCATTGTATGAGCCACACCTCACACCTGCAAGTAGGAAGAAAGAGAAAAGCCCAGGAAGCAGATTTTTAAATTTGTTGTTTTATAAAACGTACATATAAGTATTCCTGCATTGCTTCACACTTACTGTTGTTATTGATATCACATCTCTTTAATTTAAAAATATATTCGACTAATATCTGGTACAGTGATACAGGAACCAGTTCTGTGTGGCTGGGCTACAGTCCCACAGCCACGTGCAATGCCTCTTGCAAGAATTCTGTTTACGCTGCAGCATGAGACTGCATGGCAGAGCTTCTGGCATGGCTATTTACACATAGTTGACAGCTACGTAATGTACTTATCTCTGTGTGAATAACTGATTCTGTAGACAAATTGAAAAATAGCTCTGTTTTGGGTCATACTAAAACAAATGAGCCCCCTTTTTATTGCTGAACCAAAACATTGCAAGTATTTCGGTTTATATCAAATTAGCACCCAGTTATTTTCTTGAATTATTTTTTCTGCTATTGTTGTTTTCATTTCCGTTCTCTTTGCTTTGCTCCTTGAGAAGGCAAAAGTTTTCTTATGAGCAATACACTAAGGAAGCTGAATTTGCTGTGTGCTTGGACCCACTGTCCACTTCTTCTGCTCTGCGACAGGCCCTGCCCTTTCCCAAGTCTCCATAACACCCCCACCAAGCAAGAGTCAGCTGTGCTGTGATCAGTGGGGAGCTCTGCATATGCTGATGGGTAAGTTAATAGGTGCTGATTGCTTATCTGAAGGTGGCTGAGCTCAGCCTACTTCTCCCTCACTTATCCTTCAGACTCAATACTATTGATCACATTACCTTTTTCTCCTCTATCAAGCCATTTTTTTTCTTAATCTGTAGGAACTTCATTATGCTTGAGACATCAACTCAATGTTAAATTTGATTGAAATCTGTCCATGGATACAAAAGGCTATCAAAGATGGACTAAAAAAGGGATTATTGTATAGCTAGTTTAATTTTAAGTAGATTCATTGTCACAAAGTCACCTTGAAATGAAAGGACAAGATATTTTGTTTCCAATTTCCAGGACAAACATTTTGTTTAAACACACTTTTTCAACTGAAGTATTCACTGGTTGCCTGATCGCAATAAATCATCAATTATTTTGAAGCAAAATCTGGATGTTGATTAAATCTGATTTTTCAGCTTTAACTCTCTATATCTTTTCAGCATCTAGCCTGTTGTACAGAGCTTTTCATCTGAACATCTTGAAAGAAGTCTAAAAGTATAATAAACACACACAGAAGAATCATTTAAAGTAGTATTTCATGCCAGCTGAAAAGAGGTCCAAGGAAAAAGAGTATAACTGGTTGCTTGATATAAAACATTTGATGGCTGTCATGGTTTTAACTTGGCAGGCTGCTAAATACCATGCAGTTTCTCGCTCACTCTCCTTTGCCCCCCCAGGGAGTGTGGGAGAGAATCGGAAGGGTAAAAGTGAGAAAACTCGTGGGTTGAGATAAAGACAGTTTAATAGGCAAAGCAAAAGCCACATGCACAAGCAAAGCAAAACAAGGAATTCATTTACTACTTCCCATCGGCAGGCAGGTGTTCAGCCATGTCCGGGAGAGCAGGGCTCCATCACGCATAATGGTGACTTGAGAAGACAAACACCATCACTTCGAATGTCCCCCACTTCCTTCTTCTTCCCCCATCTTTATACACAGAGCATGACATCATATGGTCTGGGATATCCCTTTGGTCAGCTGGGGTCAGCTGGCCCAGCTGTGTCTCCTCCCAGCTCCTTGTGCACCCCCAGCCTACTCCTGATGGGGTAGTGTGAGAGGCAGAAAAGGCCTTGACTCTGTGTAAACACTGCTCAGCAATAACAGAAATAGCTCTGCATTGCCAAGACAGTTTCCAGCACGAATCCAAAGCATGGCTGTTCTGGTCAGAGCATCTCGGCTACGATCCTGACACTTGTGACAATGTTGGGGTGGTTTATCATGTTCCTTCTTCATGGTGATGTATTTCTACTTGTCATATAAGCATGGATGGCATGTATGTCACAGAATCACAGAATCACAGAATCAATCAGGTTGGAAGAGACCTCTGGGATCATCGAGTCCAACCGTTGCCCTGACACCACCCTGTCAACTAGACCATGGCACTAAGTGCCATGTCCAGTCTTTTCTTAAACACATCCAGAGATGGTGACTCCACCACCTCCCTGGGCAGCCCATTCCAATGTCTAATAACCCTTTCTGAAAAGAAATTCTTCCTAATGTCCAACCTGAACCTCCCCTGGTGAAGCCTGAGGCTGTGTCCTCTTGTCCTATTGCTAGTTGCCTGGGAGAAGAGGCCGACTCCCACTTCACTACAACCTCCCTTCAGGTAGTTGTAGACTGCAATAAGGTCACCTCGGAGCCTCCTCTTCTCCAGGCTAAACAACCCCAGCTCCCTCAGCCGTTCCTCATAGGTCAGACCCTCCAGACCCTTCACCAGCTTGGTCGCCCTCCTCTGGACTCGCTCCAACAGCTCAACATCTTTCTTGAAGTGCGGGGCCCAGAACTGGACACAGTACTCAAGGTGTGGCCTCACCAGTGCCGAGTACAGAGGGACGATCACTTCCCTAGACCGGCTGGCTACACTATTCCTAATAGAGGCCAGGATGCCATTGGCCTTCTTGGCCACCTGGGCACACTGCTGGCTCATGTTTAGCCGGCTGTCGATCAGCACCCCCAGATCTCTTTCTGCCAGGCTGCTTTCTAACCACTCTTCCCCAGCCTGTATATATATATATGTCCCTACTATAAGCTCTGTTTCTCGTACCTAGTGTTTGGCAGAAGGGACTGTTAATCTTAAGTTTACTAGGAAGCTGAAGAAGGAAGAGAGAGGAATCTCTCAAGCTCTTGTACTGATGGCAGAACTCAATATCGTGCCTTGCTTTAGTGTTATTGTTGGTGCATTGTCTACCTTTAATTCTTTAGCAAAGTCTACAGATTAATAGGCCTGACTTCTAGAAAAGAAGGGGACCCTCACAGTGGTAAATAAAAGGTATTGCTCACTTGGAGGGTTAGATTAATGAGAGGGGTCTATGGAGTCCTTCACAGAAAAAAAAAAGCAGAGATTAACACACCTAGCATGTCTTTTGTGTTGTATATTAGGCAGATAACCTGAGGAGAAATAAGAATGGGATATATGAGGACTCAAAAATGTCTTCATTGTGAGTTTTAGAAATTACACAGCTAAAGTTCATTTAGTCAGCTCACTCTTTTCACCCTTTTCTTCTGAACTGGAGAACAATATTCCCAGGCCGGATAGCCACCTTTCGTGTATGCACACTATTTTTTTGGCTTGCCATGAATGGCTGGGCAGCCTTAGGCATGCAAGATGCTCACTAACGCTTTCTCACTGCAGGTCTCCCCCGCATTCTCCCACGAACACTTTTTCTCTTGCTCCTGAACAAAATATTGCATACATTGAAACTCTCAGAACTCCATCTTGCAGAAGGACTCTGCACAGCTGCTCCCTCCTTCCACCAACTTCTTTGTAACACGATGCCCACGAGACATTGTTCTGGGAAACACTGAGTACAGACAGCAATTAGAAATTCCTAGTAGCCTGTGGTGAGTGCCAGATGTACATTTACCTTTAGGTTCTATCAACCACATGTAGTATGAAGTCCTTCTTGCAAAGGGAAAATCATACAGATTTTCAGGTTTATGAGGAAGCTTGTAAACAATTTTCTATATTCTCCAAAATCATTTGTGCATTTCTTTGGAATTTGAAGCTTATTAAATAGCTATATGTGATGGGAAACGCAGGCAGAAAGAACCTGGTGGAGGTGGAGGCCATATCGATGAGGAGAACATTCACAGATGCCCAAGGTAAGCTATCTACATTGGTAAAAATTGCGTTAGCCCTCAGCTGTAAGTTATTTTTCTTCTGGTTGATGATGTGGCTTCTTACTACTATGCTGAACATCACCAGAAAGGATTTAATTGTTTAAAATGCAAAATGTCTGTGCAACCTGCTTCTCCAATATTGTCACAGTATTTCTGTAATTCTGGCTGTAATTCCAAATGTTTGGAGCAACTTCCTTATGTGATGGTATCTCATCAGTAGCTCACATTAATGTTGTGTGGGTAAATAAAGACTCCCAAAAGCTGAGATCTGTAAGACTAGGCATGGAAATACTTTTCCCAAAACTTGTTTGCTCTTCACAATATTTGAAATAGTGGTGAAGCTTTTCATCAGCATGCACAATGGCAACATCTTCAATAAGATCACTGGTTGATTCTGTGCAGGTTTCAAAATAGGTTTATTATACTTTAAAAAAAACTTCAGGTCTGAATGAGAGGAAGGGAAGTGAATGCTCTCAGGAAACATTTATTCTTTGTTGCTTCTAAAAAATTTTAAAAGTTGGAGTATTTTCATTCAACATAAATTTTGAAAAATTATGGACAACTATTACATAAAAACTGATAGAACTCTTGCTTTATTAATAGGCGACTACAGTCTCCTTAAACTTAAGCATTTATTGTAATAGCTAAAAATAGACATAACTTGGAATACGTTAGACAAAAGGATAAATCACAAAATCAAACCAACATTGTATTTGGTGTAAAAGATGGTCTCTTTTCTCATAGAACCTTCTCCTATGAAAAACCAAACTAAAAAAACTGTAATCTTTTCACCTTCCTACTTTGGCCTTGGAATTTAGGCATACAACTCAGGATATCTGAGTGATGCTAACTACCAAAAAGTATGAGAGAGACCCATGCAAGTAGATACAGTCAGGTCATGACTCACACATGGGGCACACATACCTCACAAAAATGACTTATTTCCCAACTGATGTCACTTTGGGACACTCAATTGAAACCAGATTCATAGCTACTTACCAAAATTGTAGAACCAAAATAGTTGACTAAATCAATCAGAAAGTTAGGAACAAATGTTTCAGGGCAGAGGAATCTATTAGTTCTAACTCTTTTGGTGTCAATAGGGGGAAAAAAAATACCATTAATCTCAAAAAGTAGCTGGAAAAAAGATTATCTCCCCATCTTCTTACAACAGTCTCCTGTTGTTGGTTACTGTTTTGTGAAGTAGTAACTGGTACTCAGAGCTTTGTGGGTAAGTTTTCAGATGCGGAGAAAATTAGTGTCATGGGTTCATGGAAACCATCTACAAAGGATTTGTCTGATAGCTTATATAATTTGTTAACAGGAATGTTACTAAAGTCTTAGAAGAAAGTGGTCCAACAGCAAGCAAGGAAAGTTTTTTCATTCTGTGTTTTAGACCCTTATGGGGGAGTATGTGTGGAGGGTGCTCCACAGAGAGCAGTTCTTAGAAGTCTAATTGAAGCTTAAAATGGAAAACATGCTCCCCTGCTCCTTGTCTGCTGGTGCACAAGAAAAAAAAAGGAAAAAAAGCAAAAGGGAAAAAGAGAAACGTTTCAGTAGTACCACATCTTAAAATAAAAGCTTGTTCCCTTGACAATTCCAAGCATCATTCATGACACATTCCTTGTGACTGCATTGCGGCTGTTTATCTGATAAGGATATTCAATAAATCAAAAAATATATATTATACTTAAGTACAAGAAATAGTTTAAGATTTTCCTACTGATATAATAAAGTTAAAAAAAAAAAGATTCCAGGAAAGTTAAAAAAAAGTAAAAAATGTTGGTAACTATTATAACTGTCATCTTGCCTGTATGGTAAGAATATATTTCTGGGGAAAAAAAAGGAGGTTACAAATTAGCATAATAAATGCATCCATTGGCTTTTAGCTTGAAGACTAAATGCAAAGCTGGCTTGTAAAACAGAAAAGTTGTCTTCATATAAACAATTTCAAAAAAATATTTGAATAAATTAATGTAATTTAAAATGGATTTTACCGTTAAAAAAAAGGGAAAGCTTCACAGCAATGGGAACACCAAGTTAGAATTGATAATTTGTTGGAAAAAAAATAGTTTTATGTCTAAGTAAATTATTTCTGCTTACACAGTACATTATGACGCTATTTCTTTCAGCCATTTTGTGTTTCATTTTATCTTTCATTCTTTGTGTTGAACTCACTGAGAATCCACAGAAAATTATTATGCCTTTTTGAAAACAGAACTGTAACCCTGGGATTTATTTATTCCTCAGTAACAGTAAAGGAATCATTAGTGCAACTGGTGTCTTTGGATTTTGTATAAAGTCATAGCTAAGATATACAGCACTTATATATGCTCACTTGGAAAAAATATTTTTTCAGTCTTGAGAAACAACAACAACTAATCAAATAAAATATATCAATGAACATAGGAGGTTAATATGTGGCAGGAGGAGGTTAATTTATATAATAATCAAATGCAAACTGAAGTTTCTTTTCTGTAATTGTCTTGTGAGGCCTTTACATCTGATGCTTCTGCATCAGTGGGCTATCACAACATGAGTCCCTGCATATATGAGTGTAGAGTCAGCACTTATTGAAAGTAATAGGATACTTATGTTTTGTAAACTTGCGAAGATATTACTTTAGCTGCTACACTTTGATCTGCTTTTCTAGGCTACATAAGCAATCATAATAATGAGCTGAATTTAAAAAACCTTGCAGAGAATCAAATAGCCAGAAAGACATGATGGTAATATTATTGTATATTAACTGAACCCAGAATTTGAAAATGGTTGGTTTTTTTTGTTTTGTTTTCTTTTATTTTCTGATAAGCTGTGGAAAAACAAACACATCCATCACAGACTGATAACAATGCACCAGAATTCAATGTCTTATCTATCAGTATACTGACTTTGGGTTTATCCATCTTTTTTGGTATAACTCTAAGCCTAATTGTGTTTTACATTGAAAAAAAAGTTGAAAATGCGTGTCTTTTTGTCTTAACTTTCTAATTCTTTAGAGAATAATTAATTTTTAAGTATAGGGGGAAAATAAGATGAAAAAATTATATTCTCTTATTTTGGAGCCTGATACAGCCAAATCAAAGGGATTAGCTAAATCTGCAAATCAAGCACCCACTTTAATACAATTGATGGTCATTAAATTATCTTGTAACATGTTCCCCTTAACGTTATGAGGGGCATTTCACTCAACACTACATTCACAGATGTACAGCCGTGAATTCAAACTACCAGACGAACAGAGAATTCAAAAAATAGCCATGTTCCATGTGATCTCTCTCAAAAAGGTAAGAAATTTAAAATTGCCAAAGAAACGTCTATGAGCATAATCCAAATATTAATTCTTCTGAATAAATCAGAAATTTCCGGACTGAAGTCTACACTTTCCCCTTATTTGTGGCTGTCTCAGTCTGGAATTTTGTATTGAGTTTACACTTATTAAGTCCATTGCAAACCAGAGATGATTAAAATATCAGTTGTAAATCTGAAAATTAATGTGTGTATATATAATTTAATCTTTTATCTTTCTTCAAACATAAACTAACATCCATTTAAGTAAAGTTATTTTTTCCAGTTCCCAAGGGTCAGAAATGTACTGGGTAGTTAGGCCTTGGAGTTCCTTGTAGATATATTTGGCAGTTTCCTCAAGAATTTCTTAGAACCTCTAATGAGAGAAGGATCCCTGTATATACCAAATGCCAGTATAATTCGTCTGGGAAAAACACGCACGCTTAAGTGACTGGTTCTTACATGGGGGTATATTGATCTATGGGGATGTATTTAGGAATAAAAGTATAAAATGGCTTAAGATAACATTTTAATTATATTTTAATTAATATTTAATGGTAGTATTTATACTAAGCAGTAAGTCACCATGTACTAAACTGACATTATCTCAAAGTTTTAGAAATACTTTAATTTTGGGACAATAAGGGTAATAAATAGGTTTTGGAGAAGTCTTCAGTATCTGTATACCTTTTCTTATGGGCTGTTTCTGTCATCCTGAATGGACGTACGCATGTGAAGCTACCCAGTCACTAAGAATAATAAGGGAAGGGAAGGATATTCCCTTTCTGGGGACACTTTGCACAGGGAAGAGTTTGGAAAGATGTTTCTGGAACTCCTACACAAGTTCCTTACCCCACTCTATCTGCCAAAATAGTTTTTTTTCTGTTTGCTTTCTGTCTGGCACCCACTCTAGCACTGGCTGAACATCTCTCCATTGGAGGGGAAAGATGAAAAAAAAATGCTTTTTTTTTGGGAGACCATGCAGTTTTGTAGTTATGACGGTCCCTGGGGAGATGAAAATGTAATCCTCCTGAGTGGGACTGCAGCCTAGAGCTGTGCCTCCCCCACCTCCTGAGTGGGTATTCTGGCCATTGGACTCTTACTGAAAAACCACTAGTACCATATCTTACTTTTCAGCCTTCTTTGAGCAGGGTCACAACATGAGTATTCATCAGATTTTAAACATTATATGAAGACTTACCTATATGGTTAGTGTGGGAAAATAGACATGCTGGACCACTGTCTAAATTTCAACATGCTTTTAAGCTTCTAAGTCCTCTCTCAGGTAGCTTCTCAGTGTGCTGGCTGCCATTTCCCGTGTCGTCTACACATAAGACTGAATAGTAATTCCTACCATGACAAAGTTTTATGTATGTGAAACTATTATTTTTGGATATGAAATTTTCCAGAACTGAGCTCTGGGAAACTGAAAGTTCTATCTGACATTTTGAGTAAAGACAGGTCAGATGAACAGAGTGCAAAAAAATATGCTTGATAAATTATGGAAGTGTTCTTGTAACTTGGAATTAAGCAAGAGCAAGGAAAGTGCTTTCAGTGAAATATATTCGAATATATTCGAATAGTATAACCATATATAGTATAACGAGTATATATAGTATTCGAATAGTATAACCATAGCAGGGCATGGTTAGTGTATGCCTCACCGGATTTTTAACTTAGCACCTGAGGTGTTCCAATAAGCAAGACTGCATTGGGCATCCATGACTAATGTAGATGTCTCATGAAAAAATCACCAGTGGCGTACATGAGTTATCTACAACACTCCGTTCTCATTCCCTGCAGCTGTTCTTAAATGTTCCCAGTTGTGAAGTCTCACACAGTTTTACAGTCATAAGAGAGGGTTTCCCGCTTGTCCTTCTGCAGATGGTCCCAATCCAAAGCAGACCGTACTCTGTGACTCCAAGGTTGGGATATATCTGATCTAATTTCAGATGTCTGCAATGAGACTCATATGAGTCATTAGAATGAGGTATATCCTACCCTACAAATGCTTCTTTCATTCTGTTGACTATAAAGGATGCCTAATATAAACTGTTTCAGTGACAAATTTTTACTTAAGAAAGATGAGTTTCATTGCTACTGACTTCGGCACATTTGCATTAAGGACAGATGTCCACTACAAATGTCCGTGTTTGTTTTCTACAAAACAATGGAAAATATCATATGCAATAAAAATTAGTTTCATGTGGGTGTCTTATAAGCTATGACCAGACAGAAAGAAACTTTTTCATCAGAATGATAACATGCTTGTAGAGTCAGTTTCTCTTCTTATTCTTACCAGTGTAAAGTGGAAGTAATATTACAAAAGTCAACAGAGCAAAACTGCTGTAAAACATGCACAACAAAATGACAAATCAGGTCTGTTGTAGTTATGAGGTGAATAATAAATTTTTTGCAGGTCAAATTGCCTGTTAAGATAAATACCTTATTTTTAACGCAGCATTTTATTTAGAAAATGAAAACTAATCCAAGACATTTCCATTTAAATCAGTCATTATTTCTATGGAGTCAAAAGTCTATGGTTTCTCAAATATTCTGCTTTCTGCAATCTACTGATACAACCTTATACATTTACTATACAAGGAAATATGATTTTTTGTCAGTCATGTATCAATCTAACTTAAAGTTACATTTTGTAAACCATTTTTCCTCAGGTCTTCAAATGTTTTAGGGTTCTAATTCTTATTGTTCTCAATGCCTTTGAGCGTCTGGAATTTGGCAGATATATTCAGGTTTGCCCATAGTTTCCTTCAACCATCAAATTCAGGAGTCAATTAATAGATAAGTCGGTATGTTCATTTTTTTATTATACAGATAAGCAACTTTCTCCTCTTTTCAGACTCATGAAAACTAAAGGGAGTTCCATTTTAGTGTTGTAAAACCTGATTAAGTGAAAGGAAAACTAGATGCAGGTTGTCTCCTTGCCTAGGTTCCCTCCAAACTTGTCTGTCTCTGCTTTGATTTTTACAACCACATTAAAAATACAGTTAAAATTGAGTATAAACCAAAAAACTCTGTTTATAATTCATTTTTAGGGAACAAGGTTTTGAGAAAATTGAAACAATCTAATCAATAGGATCAGAAAAGTTTTTAGTTTTATGAAATTATAGAAAATCTAATAAAACTAGGAAACTAATAAAATTTAACAGTTGTATGGACGGCCCAGAACCTGAAATACTTTAGAATAAATAACAACTAATGCTAACCTCTATGTGTAAATGTTATGTTACATTATGAAGGGAAAGTTTATATTTAAAAATGCTCTCAAGCTTAGCAAAAAGCTTAGCTACACAAGTGAAGACAATACAGGGTGTGTCAACGAAGAAAGATCGAGAAGAACATACATCTGCAAACCACAGATGCCGCAATACACCAAGCCATGAGTAGATTTAACCATCTGGCAAAAAGTAAAGTTCAAATCAAGACGAAAACTGCCTAACAAAATTATTCTGGCTCAAATAGTTCCAGACCTGAAGCTGTCCCCAAACTATTCCCAGATGTCTTAAGCCTAGTCAAACATTTCATTGTGGAGCCATGCTGTGAGCCCTCTCAGGCTTGTTTATTCAGGGCTCCAGCAGGGAAGATGAATTCCAGCATCTTGGAAGGGTACATCTGGAGAGGCAGATGAGGCACTGAGCTGCTCCAGCACTTTCCAGTTTAGATTTCACTAGAACAAAAGCAAGTTTTAGGGAAAGATAATAATACTTAGGCATGCATTCACACAGAACATGGTTCCAGAAACATTTAAATTACACTATTCTTGTGCATTTAAGTTACATTATCCTTGTAAGGAGACAGCTAATGGATAAGTTATGAAATACTTCTCTGGTACATATATAGTGAAAATACCCCACACAATAAGATGAGAATGTGTGTTAGAGCACTGGTATTAATAATCGTTCATACCTTTATCACATATGATCCAAAGCATGACTGTTCTTTCCTGGTGAGAACTAGTAATTAAATCAGTGTAGCATTTCCTTCAAATAAATAAGCATACCTTATTTCAGGTAGATCTCCTGCAATTGCTTGATGATGATCATACTGAAGTAAGATTAAAAATTCTGAAGTGCAAATAAATTCTGTCTAAAATTTTACTCAGTTCTCAAACTTGTAATAAAACAATGTTTTCAAATGGATCTGAACTACTAGTATAAGTTAAGATGGACCAGGTGGAGAAATTAAAGGATCCAAAACATAATTTGTGGTTTTTAATTGATATATCTGTCTATATGTATCTCCATATCTCTCTACATATCCATATCTCTCTCAGGAAATGTCTGTATTATTTCTACAATACCTGTCCCAGTTGCTGTTCTGGGTGACCATCTGGAAAAATGGTTGCTGGTACTGGGAGCTATCTATCTCCTGAACACACCCTCTTTCACCACTGTGCAAGGAAAATGCACAGAAACAAGCTGATCATTAATGTATAGAAAGATCTGCAACATTTCAGTTGTTCCCTCAAAAATGTTTGGACTGAACTGCAGTCAATAATGTTGGTGGTTTTTCTTCCACAGTGAATTTCTGTCCAAATAAAGTGTTTTCTTGAACAGAGGCAGATCTCAAGGTTCTTAGAAGGAACTGGAAAGATAGATAGGCTAGAAAATGTTGAGTATCTGACTATTCCAAAGTCCTTCAGAGGCTTCATCAGAAAACCTTTGCTATTTGTTTAATATAACACCTGAATTGTAATGCTTTTTGTAAAACATATTGACAAATGTAGGGATATGAATTATTAACATTTTTGACAAGGATGACTCATTGTCTTGTATTCTCGAAGGTGTGTGATGCATAGATTGATTAACCTGATTCAGAATGTCTATCTATACCTATAGGTATTGCTACTGTAAGTGTGAAAATAAAGAAAAGTACAGTTATTAATATTTAATGCAGTGAGAAAATCTGTTGTTTTTCAAAATGGATATGATTCCTTCTATTGTGGGCAAAGAAAAATAGCACAATCAGTACAAGTAGTGACCATTTGAGATTTTAAGAGCAACCGCTACTGTCAGGGTAGGGAAATTCAAACAATCACAACATGCATGACAAATGCCATCTGGTCTTACATGTCAGTGAGGTTTACCAAACACTAGTGCCTTGGTATTGAAATAAAAAGGGAAACTTGTGGATTGCACTGTTGTTAACTACTAACTTGAAAACGCATCTTCTGAGACCCCAGGAAATTCAAGTAGCTACAACATTCATTCTTTGCTGTACTGCAGACACCATGGGGGCAGGATGGGGGAGTTATGAGGGGGATATCTAGACTGGTGTAAATAGGAGCGTTTCCAGATTCCTCGGTCTGGATGCACATATAAGTTTCAATCCTGACAGTCTATCAGGATGAGGCTGTGGTATGTATTGTTTCCCTGGGTACTCTTCTGTAAGGACACCTAAGGTTGCAGGTTTGCGGGTTGTGGGGTTGCACTGTGTTAGATCCTAGTCTGAACAGCCATGTGCCAAGACAACAAAATAATCTGGAGTACTCACTGACTTTGCAGCTGAGGCTGAGCTATCAATACTAACCTTTATTTAAAGGAATTAAGGACTTTGTAAAGGCCCCTACTAGGCTGGGAGCCTGATGTAATGATGTAGCCATATGTCTGGCTGTCATCGAGTCCTGAGTTCTGATCTGGGCTTTGGTACTTGTGGCCTCTGCAGTCTTGGGCAAGTTGCTTCTGTGCTCTGTGTCTGCAGAAGGGACCAATGATACTCCTCCTCCTCCTCCTCCTCCTCCTCCTCCTCCTCCTCCTCCTCCTCCTCCTCCTCGAGAGGTTATGCAAATTCATTAGTCACTGTTTGTGAAGGGCTTTGAAGTAGAAAATCACTCCATAATTGCTAAGTATTATTTAATAGCTCTTTTATAGTAGGCATTTCCTTTTGAATTACCCTGCTTGATGTTTCATTAAAATGACATCATGCTCACTTGCAAATTATAGTGGCAGGTCATGTGCTTGCCAGTATAATGAAGCATGAAGAATTATAGACATCCCCCCTAAATAAATTAATTTGCTAGAATTTATCACTACTGGGGTCAGACTGTAGGTCTCTAGTTTCTCACATCCGTGACACTAGCCATATACTTATTCTTGTTCATTTTTACTGATTTTTGTAATATTAATTTGAAACTGCTTTTTTCATCAATACTATCCAGGGCTTTTTTCCTTCTCTGATTAAATAATATTATTAGACTGTATATGATCTATAAATTAAATACCAGAGTTTGAATCAGAGCTATCATTTACAGTAACTGCATTCTGTGCAAGACCAGCAAATAAAGAAGGAGAAAATTACAAGAAAGAAAAAGTAAAGTTGTGCGACTTTGTGTTGTCACGGAGTAATAACAACCTTTTGCCCCTTATGCGGTAATTTTATGAAGGTGAGTGTAGGAGTACTGTGCAGGGACCATGTCAAACTTCTGCTTCAGCGTATTTCATGGTTTGGACTCCAGGGCTGTGTCTGCACTGTTGGATGAGATCGCCGTGTGCTCTTATTCCCCAAACACACCCCATCCAGAGAGCTGTAAGTCCTTCCATGTGTATCCAGGTCTTCACCTGAAAGAGCACCTACACAGTTAGGGGGTAACACTCAGGCCTTGGTTCGATGTGCAGCTATCTAGGGCCAGGGTGAACATCTGGAAGCTAGGACTTTGGAAAGCACCATGTATCCCACAGCTGGAGACACAGCATGATTCCAGTGGCACTGGGCGATAGAGAGGCCTTTCAGAGAGCAACAAGTTTTTTTCGAAACTACAAGCATGGCTATATGACTTCAATTCATTTATTTATTTCAAGATGTCCAACCTTACCTAGCACTTCAAAAAAGTGAATATTATTTTTAGTTCGTCTACCTCTACTACTTACACCACATCTTAGGATAATAACTCAATAGATCTGGCTATTAGGAAGTGAAAACTATTTAATGGACTGATAAAAATGGGCTTTTGATGTGTGATTCTTATCACTCTTTGGAATAATTTTTGGTCCATAAGTAGGAAGTATCTTCAAGTTATCGTTTTACAAATATGGGTTTCTATAAATAACTACAAAACTAGGAAACCTTTCAGAAGAAGTATAACATAAAAATACAGAAATAAAGCATGTGGTTTTGCAGTCTTTTCCTAGATTTTATGTACTATTCCAGTCTAAGGATTATATGTAGTGGGACAAAGAATAGCTGTCAATGTCTGTGTTCTCAACAAAAAGGAACATAACAGGGGAATAATTTCACTTTGGATGAAAAGGCACATACTTGGGACCTGCATTCCCCAAATGAAAACTGATATTCAGGAGAGATAGCAAAACTTAATGTTCTGGACAGTAGAACATGCTACTAAGTGTCTATGGCACCAGCGAAGTGGGAAAATGTCTGGACACGCTATTTGCCAAATAACTGTTATTTGTGAAGGAATAACTCCAGACTCACATCCTACTGCTTTGGCACACTGAGTGATCCAATAAATGAAGACAGACGCTGACCCTGGTCTGTCTTGATCTATGGTATGCAATTAAAGAAAAGGTCTTAAAGAACATTTTCCTAGCAAATTAATTTTTTTTTTTAAACTTTCAATATTACAGTGTATCATTCTTGCTATCCCCAACTAGTCTGCTTTTTTTTTTTTAAAATGGAAACCCACTGAAGTCTGGAGAAAATGGAAGAAACTGAAGCTGGGAAACCTAAAAGTGAAATTTTTTTTTTATTTCCTGAGCTGTAAAAAAAAAGGCAGATGAGCATAAGAACAATAAACATATTAACATAACACATTCAGATAGTCATTCACATTCAGTTGCTACAATTAACTTTTGCTCCCTCAAATCACAAAGGTGAGTTGAATATTATCCTCTTAGCAGGAGGGGAAACCAGAGACACAGAGAGAGTGAAAGAAGCAGCTCTGAGTGTTCAGATGAAAACTTCGCATCCTTAGATGGGCCAACATGGCTGGTCACTTTTCTTTCTTAGAGAAAAAGAGTCTTTCACATATGGCTCCTCTTGGAAATGAGTTTTTCTCCAAATACTCATTTCCTCTATAGCCAAAGAGACTACCCTCTCCCTGAGGGCTGCTGGCAGTTGTGTCATCCAGAGCTCTCAGGAGCCTGTGACTTCATTTGGTAGTCAAAAGTAAGAACTCGTCAGATAAACCAGTGGTCCAGCCCCTAAGATATCTCAGTTTTCCTGTGTTATTGAATTCTTCATAATTGCTAAATCTTGTAATTTAGAAATGGCAAATGAAAAGTATATGTGTACTCTGTTTAGAGTTGGCATTTCGTTGTTTGGAACATGATTCCTCCTATATGAAGTAAAGGGAGAGGCTCTATTTGCCCATTCATGTGCTTCACCTAGTCTTCACATAGCAAGAGAGATTTTGTCTCTTTCTTTCTGTGTAAATTTATTACATGACCTTCTGAATAGCTGTTGTACTCATTATAGCGGGGAAAACAATAATTCTTGAGAATATAAGTATTCCCTCTTTTAAAGTTTATCTGTTATGGATGTTAGAATGGATGTTAGAATACAAAGTCTGCTTTGCTTCTTAATGAAATGCCCATGTTCCACACACCCCCCAGCCCATCAGTTATTCAAAATAATTTCAGGTCTTGCTCAGTTTAAAAATTAATTGAGAAGAAATTAGTCCCACAAGGGTATAGCTGTGAGCTGTAATTTTGACTGACAGTGGGATAAAAGACTGTGTATTTAATCACATCACTTTTTAAAGCTTTTTATATATGTAAAATTTTTTACTTGCCACAAGCATAAACGGTTTTAAATTGATCTTGTCATATATCTATTCATCTGTGTAATGCAGGGGCACTGTAAGAAAAAAAAACTATTGAGGAATTACTTTGAGATACATTTCACTAACCATTATTTCATCAAAGATGTAACTGACATTCTGAAAAAAAAGAAAAATGACAAACCCAAACTCAAAACCAAAAACCAAACCCTCTCCCATTTTGTAACTGAGCTCACTTACTAGACTTAGAGTCTTTCAATGGTCTGAGAAGTCATGGCACTGCATCTCTGATACATGGTATATTCACGATATTCCTAATAATACAGAAGAAGAGATTGAACAGTCAGAAGGTCATCAATATTTAGGAACACTACATGAAGAAAACAAAAAATGGTTCATCAAAGATTCTTCAAACATTGATCTTGACAGACAACTAGAATTGGCAGGACCTGAAGGAAAGTCAGGCAGGGCATTGACTGTGGGCCTTGCTGAACCATCAGGTTCCCCATGGCATCCTAGTCTCAGGTGTTTACAACATGGGGAAAAGGGTAAGGATGTGATTTCAGGTGTGGGTTAACCCTTTAAAGTCAATAAGTGCTTTCTTTCCAAAACAATTTAAAAGGTTTGAATGCACTCCAAAGCCATTTGGAGCAACATAAAGAAAGTATTTCTCTCATGTATAACTGTTTTGAAACATCAGCAGCCTGCAAATTTACTACTAATATGGCAACACCTTATTACTTATCCAGAAATAAGCTAGAACTTATTAAAATACAAACCCCTCCCTTCTCTCACAACCTGGTAATGGCATTTTATTTTTAGTTACTGATTCACTTTGGCTGAAGTGATGATACATCCAGGTGATACTTCGGCCCTGTAAATTTATTATTTTGGGAAATAGGAGGAGAACTAAATGTGTTTCTCTGAGGCTTCCTTTTCTTATCTTTAAAAGGTGGGGTCACTAGGGTGAAGAACAGAAAAATCAGTTACTCCTTAGAAGAGTTACAAATATGTTACTTGGACTTTCTTTTAAGATTTTGTCCTATTGCTTTTCTTAGTCATCTTCCTCCTTCCTCAACATAATCTGCATTAAAATGTCTCCAGTCCAAGCCTGAGGTTGTTTTAAAGATGCTCCACCAGCCTAAGGTTTTAGAGAGGAAGTTCTGCTTTGACTAAACAACTGCGGTGAAGAGTCAGGCTGATGTATTCAAAAGTCAGTTTTTGACATTGATCTTGAAGGACAGTCAGTCTGTCCTTTTAGGGGTACTGTCAGGATTGACTGAGAAAAAATCTTTCTCATTTCAACTTTTAGAATCTACAGTGTGAGCACTGAGAAATATGAGGTTAAATGATGACAGTGAAGAAGTAGCACATAGGTCAGTACTTTACACTAGGACATCAGTATTCTGGCTAGGAGCCATCTGTCAATGGCTAGAGAGTGTTTTCTAGACAAAGTTAACATACACATGGCACAAATGGTCATCTTTCCACTGGCTGTTTCTGTCTGAGTCCAACAGATGTATTAATAAGTGTAGGTGTAAAAATGTGCTAAGCTTAATGTCCTAAATAGGAAATAAAAATGAGTAAATGTTAGAGAAACATTTAAAATGCTGTTTGGCTTTCTAGGGCAATAAGTTTCCTTAAAAAACATGATTTCTCAAAGAAGATCAGGAAAAAATAAAGGTTTCCAGCAAGAAAATTGTTACCCTAGGAACATATAGATATTCTGGATTTATGAAAAGCAGGACAAAACTGTAGGTAACTGTAACTTTAAATGCCTAATGATAGGATTTGTTCATTATTTTTTTTCCCAATTACCCAGAACTCTCTATTTGATGTTGAAGTTTATCACAGAAGTCAGGAAATAAAGAGCAGAAAATTAAATCAGGAAAAAAATAAATATGAGGCTGGCAAAACCTCAGATAGAAAATGGGGTGACTAAACTACATATTGGCTTTCTATTATGAAAAGTTTTAGAAAAGAAAACAAAAAGTCACATGCAGAGAAGTCACAGAACATGCTATTTCCATGGCCATCTGCTATAAGGATATGACTGTCCAGCTGTGCTGTTGTAAGAGGTGAGAAAAACAACCACTCAAACAAGATCTGCAGAGAGGAAAAATTCCCTTGACAAGAAATCTTGTTTCACATCTCCCTCACCACAGGGGTTTTCTGTTCCACCATACTGTTTATTGAATTTGTGTCCCAGGTAAAACCTAGGCTGTAAAGCAAGGTGATGCATGGAAAGCAAACGTTAAGTTACAGTTATCACAAGACACAAGGGAGAGCAGATTAAGTGACAGACCGCAACAAAAGAGTTTCTCTTAATTCTAAAAGTTATCAAAGATTCTGGAAATGTCCTCAGCACTTAAAAAGATAAATACTGTCTTTCAAATCAGTAAAACTGACAGTGCCAGAATTTGTTTACATCAGTTGATTGAAAATGCACTTAGGCAGAATGTCAGTAATATTTATATTGCAACCGTTTAAAGTTACTTTTTACCCACTTTGGTAACTCTAGTGCTTAGTTAACAAAGAAGGTAAAAGAAAGTCTCCAAGACAGTAATTCCAGCATCACAGGGGATATCACAGGGAGTAGCCTCAGGCCTCTTAATGGTTGTTTATTAAAATCAGAAAGATAAAGATTCTCAGGACTGATATTATTAAAGAGCAGAATAAATTAATAAACCACACCTTTTCAGGACCCCTGTAAAATGTAAATAAATGATATTAAAAATTAACAATCAGAAAAAAAGAATGGCACAATTCAGTTTTGACTTAAAAACATACAAATTCTTACAAGTCACCTTTAGCGAAAGTCATTAGAAAAAAATATGTAACCTGTGAGGGTAAAGAGCAATTCCTTTTTTAAGATCTTCCCCACATTAAGTATGGAAATTGCTGAGAGCTGCCATATCAAGCTCCTGTCAGTACCTCTGGGGCTTTCTGTTAAAGCTTTGCTTTTCCTGTCAAATTCATGTAGGAAAAAAAAATCTCTACAAGTGTTGGGATTACACTTTGAGTTAAGTCTCCTAGAGAGAAGAAATGAATTTGGTGGATGATCTGCCTTAGTGGAGCTACAAGTCAAGCCTCTCAGGACTCCTAATTAACCAGGTGTCTTCCAAAGACTGCATATGGTAAGAAACTGAGAGAAGAAAAGGGTCATAAGCAGAAAAGAGAAGATGCTGGCCAAAGAGTTAATCACAAACAGGAGAAGTTTATAAGCCATTTATAGTGCTGGAGCTTTTAGTTTTATTATGCTGTTTTGGAAATAGTGTCATTATTTGCTCTAATGTAATGTGCAAAGCCAGTATTAGGTAGCAGTATTAGGTTGAAATGTTCTGAGAGAGCTATATGTCACCATACAGCTAAGTACTCAGTTAATAGGTATGGGGGATCCACGCTTGCTGAATAGGAACAATGTAATTATGGCAGTCATCCAAGAGCAAATGAAAGGATTGGGATATGGTTTTTTAATGGCTTACATTTGAAATAATTGGTTTCCAGCTCTCTGTTAGACAAAAGGGAAAGAGAACTGGAGAAGGCCACCCTGGAGAAGACCTATGCTTGGTCCAATTCTTGTAATGTTCTTAAATCTTGACATTTCAATGAAAAAGGCATGGGGTGATTTGCAATACACACATATTTTCCCAGTGGCTGTAATAGCTATATCTCTCATTGGATTCTGTAATGAATGTGTTTCACTTCACAATTGACAAGAAAAACTAAATGCACACATGTTGTCTGACACAATGGCTCAGTTGACAAGCAGTCACTCGTCACATTTCAGTGACTTGGTTTCTTTAGACCCTGTGAGCATGTCCTTAGAGTGGTAATACCTAACAGGTAAAAGCATTTGTGTGGTTTACTTCAAAGTGTTCATTTTAACCTTAGATATGAAAGACTACTATTTAGTATTGTATTCACAGGGAATATGAGGGTTTAGGCACTCAGATTTCTAAAGAGAGGGAAAAGTTGTGACTACAGACATTCCGCCTGCATCTTTCTACAAGTCGTCTAGGAACCTGATCCAACAGACGATGACTTGTTTGGTTTCCCTTTGGCTGCAGAAGCCACATTTCTTTCCAGTGTAAAACTGGACATGAAGAGGGAAGGTTGGTGCATGCCCAGGTCATGCCCCGTATGGAAACAGGAGGTAATTGGGGTATATTCCAGCCCAGAGTCATGAATTCAGCAGCATCTCTATGCCTGCTAGTACAGGCATAGTCTCTGAGAATGAAAAGCACCATTGTTTCTTCTGAGACATTTGGCAGAGCATAGTGAATGTGGCTGAATGCTGTTTCCCCACTACGTAAAAGCAAGACAAACTTCCTAAGAAGTGGGATTGGACAAATGCTGGGAAGTCAGTGACTGACTAGGGCAAGAACAGGCAAATTCATAGTTCAGTAAGCACGTAAAAACCAGAAAACTTGCAACGAGCGTCTCCTTTCACCTCAGTTGAAATGTACTAAAGTGGAAACTTCAAAACTGTTAGAGTCATGCCAACAAAGAGGCGTCATTGTATTGTGAAATCATAATTTAAATTAACAATTGCTTTCAACTTGAGTGCAGTATATCACAGGCTTAGCTTCTCTCAACGAGCAAAGAAAAGTTAAAAATAGGTATCTATATAGTATATATTTAAAAATGGGAATAAAAAAATCAATTACTAGCTTAGCATGTTTTCATATTTTGAATTTTTTTTAAATGTTGTCTTTAGTTTTTCATTGAACTGTTTCCAAGATTTTTTATAAAAATCTGAAGGCAAAATTCAAGTGATATCGAGAAAACCCCTAATAGGTAGCTGCGCTTTATGATGTGGACAAACGTGAACTAGCCTGAAAGTAAAAGCTGAGTTATTGTATTAGTTTGATGCTGAGCCCCAGGGCCTTAACTTTATACAGTCTTTCATTTAAATAACATTTCCTCCCCCCACCATATGCTCACTGTTAAATGAATATATTTTCCTTCACTAGTAATGAATCTGACTTAAAGCCTGTCGAAACCAATAAGAGTCTTTTGATTGAACTCAGATCTTGGAGCTATAATTTTGACAATTTTATGTACAGAAAATTGACAGGTGACCACTGTTGTGGGAGAAAACTGCTCAACTCACATGGTTTAAATCAAATCAGTATTGAAGTGCTTTATTGAATTATTAATGACATGTAATTAACCAGCAATCTATACATCCAGGATCAATATCAGGAATAGAACAGATAAATCACAATACTGGGGTCTTATCAAAGGTTATTAAACAACTACAAATTTCTAAACACTCTTTTGCAACTAATCCCCACAAGTTCTAATGACACACATGCACTCAAACACACACATGCAAGTGCACACACATGCAGAAGTAGGTTTGCACGCCCCCAGGCTGGGTGGGTCACCACCACCCCCCATGGGGGTTCCATCATTCTTCCTGTGGGAGATGTGGCTGCTCCAGCATCAAGTGACCCCTGCCACTCCTGACCACTCACTGACCCACACAGGAGGGAAACACACCCAGGGTGTCCCCATGGGGTGCCCTGCACATATAGCCCCTGGCTGGGTGCAGGCATCCCAAGGGACAGTGTTCTGTCCAGGCTGAACACGGGGTGCATTGCCAGGAACCACTTATTCTAGTGCCAGACCTGGTTTCCTACTTCCCTCTCTCCAATTTTTGTAAATTCCCTTTCTTCTTTTACACTTCTTTTCAAGATAATGTCTCTCACCTCCCTCTACCCCCTTCTAAAAGTCTATGTAATCCCCAGATGCAGTTTAATCTGACTGTTGGTCATCTTCCTGTTCAGCATTATCTGCCTAAGCAAAACCCGTCTTAGGTAGGCTGGTGTCTTCCACTCAAGCACAGTTTATTCTTACTTCCAGTCCACTCCTACACAGACTATTTTGCCAAAAGGACACCACATGAATTCCCCAGTAGTACTCATACAATCTGTATGACATATCACTGAATTCGGTCATTTACCGTCAAAGACATCATATGAGACAAGCTCCATCAACTTCTTAAACCCCATTTTAATGATAGTTACTGTTTTGCTGTCATTTATTTCAACTGAAAGACTGTACAAGAATCCCATTATTTCATGCTTGAAAACTTTGTTCTAACTTTCAGCCTAAATGTATTTATAGTGAGTCAGAAAAATTTACTTCTGGGCTAGCGTTGCCCTTTAGTATACACAGATGTTCTGCTCCTTGGTGCTTTCTCTCTTCCTCACCATATATCCAGAGACAGAAATCTGTATCACAAAATTAATTATAGAAACGTTGAATGGAAGGGACCTCTAGGGGTTCTTCTGCTCCAGCCTCTGGTGGAAATTGAGTCAATTGTATCAGGGCAGATGGGATTTTTGCCTAAGCATACCTTTGAAAATCTCCCAGCAAGGAAATTTAACAGCCTGCTGGGCCTCAAGGGCCAGGAAGGGCTCAGCCTTTGGGTTACCTACTGGGCTTGTCAAGCCAGCTCCTTTATCTGTAATACAGAGCCCTGTTCTCTTGAGGCTGCACAGATGCAGTTCCCTCTGAAAATGCTGGTGATGAAGCACATTACAAAACATGTATATGTTTTGTTTAGTATGAAGTGCCCTGTGGCAACTCATGATATAGTTTCATTCTGCTGAAGGGATTTTGAAGAAACTTTCATGCAATATTAGCTTGTTCCTCAGCTGTAATGAATATTGAATATAAATCATTTATACCGATAACGCAAAAGTGACTTTCAGTCAGACTACACACATTCGTCCACTTGATAGATGTTCACAATGTCCTCGGTAAATAGATGCCTGATTCCTGCTGGGGCAGACAGCAATACAGTAAGCAAGTCTTTGTATCTTGTTCTCTGTCGTGCACTAGACATTCATCTTTTGGATGAAATATACTCCTGTGTTGATATTAGCTTCCCGAGGGGACAGGTGTGCTAGGCTTAGGGTTGTGTTTTCTTGCAAGGACAACATTCAACAGGCACAGCACATGAAAGCATCTGGATAATCATGTCTCAGTCAGAAAGAAGGAATTCTATGCCTGAGTTTAAAGGTTCAAGATTTTTTTGTCCCAGCCCAAAATTCACTTGCAAGTGCAGGCTGTTTCAGCCCAATTTTTAGGGGAAGGGAGGAGAAGATGGAGTGAACATAATTATTTCAGCATAATACTTCTCCTTTTTAAATGTTCAAAAGAGATATGTTAAAATTTAGATAGGAATAAGTATCCACTAAGAGAAAGTAAAGAGAAAACAAACCAACCTGTAACTAACCTACTGTATGAAATAATAGAAATTGCTTGTTTCCGTTATATGCTTTTGTCACATAAACCGTGTCTTTGTCATTGTCTTAAAAGTCCCATATTTTTGCACTGCATATATTGAAATTTCCCATCACAGTCAGTAAAACTATCATTGACTTGGCAATGGCAGACCATGTAAAAAGACAGGATAATTAATAGAACTTTCCTCAGTGTGCTGAAGGGTTCTTCTACTGTGCTGCATTATCAATTAGAAGTGGTGGTAGAAAAGCCTCTCACTCTTGCAAAACATAACAAAATATTCTCCAAGCAGGATAAAAGTGCAATTAGTGAACAGCATACTGTGGAATTTGGTTTGTTTGCTGACTGTGTGATGGTGTAGCAGCACAGTTTTAAAGTGTCCAAATGGAAGACTGCAGCCACATATAAATGCTTTGGTTTACGTTTCCTATGTCTTTCTGTGCTTTCTGTCTATCCAGCTCTCATTCAGATGTTGTACTTCCATGCTCTAAGGCAACTCTGAGTAAAAAGTCACTGATGTGCATCTTTTAGTCTCATTTTCCTGACGTACATCCAATTGCTAGCAGTGGAGTTTCAAAGCATATGCTGAAGTCATTTGGGGGCAGCTAGCAGCAGCTCTCAAAAACCTCTCTCTTGTGGCCTATGGTCACATCGTGTTCGAAGGATTTTTCTCTCTCTCTCTCTCAAGTGTACCAGATGGAATTTTTGCGTATAACTTCTCAAGCTCTGTTGCAAAATATTCCTACTCAACTGCAGCAATATGTTATTCCACTGGCAATAGTGATCTGGGCATTGCAGTTAGCAGCATCATCTTTGGCAGAAATTAGGCTCAAACACTATCCTGCTGAATCACTGACCTCTGTTCATCCCTGGTATCTCAGGATATTGGAGGTGGGCAAGTTGTATCCTTGAAAGACATAATAAAAGCATTATTGTGAAAGCCTAGTGTCACAGATACACTTTCCTTCTCTCTGTATTGCATGGATTTCCAGATATCTGGAAGACGGGACACTACTTTTTTTTTCCAAGGGTTTTGCAGTCAGTCAGTGATCTCTGAACTTATCTAATATAATTCAAACACGAATCAGGTACCTTTTGTTCTTGGGGATGATGGTGGAGGCGAGTTGGGGAGGGCATGATCATATTTTTCTATAAATTAGCAAGTGTCCTGAGTATAGTCTGACTAACATAATTCCATTCTGCATTTAGTTTGTCTCTGCAGCTCTATACCAATGCTCTAAATTTAATGAAGTTAAATTTTTCTTGAAAGTTCATGCTTTCTTTGTGCTATTTAGTGGCTTATGTCAGTCTTGTTCTCCACGTTTGTTTTGTGAATATCTTCAGCTTTCAGTAGAGTTGCTGCAAGCTCTCTGAGAATCTCTGGCCCTCTATCCCCAAGTCATTTCCTGAAGACAGAATTTTCTGAGCATTAAAATGCGGCATTACTTGAATTTAATCTGTGAAATCTTCTACCCAAAAGGCATTTTCATCCCAGCAGAGAAGGAAAAGCAGCTCCAAAGATCCTGTGTGCAAACAATAAAGGTAACAAGTATCTCCACTGTACACTGCTTCAAGGTGGTGTTTTGTACCATCCCAACTGAGTTGATTTCCCTGGGTGCCTCTTCCTTGAGTGGGCTCACACTAGCCTTTTCCATAACCATGACCATTCTTGTCTAACTCTGTTTCTCCTCCAGGTTCTGAGGGGGGTCTTTAACATTTTCAGAAGCAACTCTGTAATTTTGTGATAAACTGTGTATTTGCTACACATTCAAGAATGAATTTAGAGAGTAGATCCTCCTCTCATGTGAATTCCCATATATCTATTGTAATCAGGAGTCAATGCTAGTTTTGTTCAGCTGAAGAATCAGCCTTCAGACTGGAAGCTGTTATTATGAAGTATAGGATGAAAATTTTGTGTATCAGGTTATGGTAGTGCAGCAGAACTCCAATATTCTGTGATACTGAGGAAAAAGACTGTCAGAGGTTACACATTTTTAAAAATATTTGGTTTTTATTCCTACAGTATGGAAGGATTGTGACTACTGTAAAAGGTGAAATGCAAAATCAGGTGACCTTGTTAAAAAATCCACAAGATGTTCATGATCACCTTCACTCATTTGCCACTGTAGTGAATGTTAATACTCACTGCAGTAAGGACGACTAAAGACCAACACAGGCAGTGTGAGAAATCCTATCATCTCCACTGTTTATATTTGACAGCAAATATAAGAAGCCTATATGATTTTTTTTTTTTTGAGTCACAAAGGAATAAGCCCAGGAAGCTGTCCCTTCATGAAGTGTATTGTGGGAATACATTGAATAATGCACTGCCATTTCCACAGCTATCCTGTACTGTGCCTCACAGTATATGTTGTGCTTGGACTACCACAGACATCCTTGCTGGAAAGTTCTACCCACTTAGGATGCTGTTTTATCTCTCTTTAGTGACATCTGATTGCAGATGTGCTATCAAAGTGTAGCTGTTTCTTCTAGCATTCTGCACCCAAAAGTCCAAGAATAGTATTTAGCTTAAAATATTCAATAGTATATGGTAAAATGACATGCACAGTAGTTGACATTTGGGGCCTATGGATCATGTTTACAGATGTGCCAAACTTGTTAATTTGGGAAACATCTGTTGCTTGGGGAAATGTGATGCAGTGTAATTGGATTTACAGCAGAATCAAATGAAATTCCTGTAGTAAGTCTATGCTCTGAACTGGACAAATTTCAGTTTTGCTTATTTTGATCCACCCATATAAAATGAGGGAGTGGTGTTTAAAAAATGTATTTGACATTTTCTGCTTTCTCTTCCTACTGAGATCTACTGTAAAATTCTCTTTGTCTTCCACTGAGACAGAGTTAAATGCAGGCTGCGAATTTCTGAGAATTCACCTTGTATGCTCACGTGCTAGGCAAAACAGAAGAATTTATCTCCTAGTTTAAGAGCACAGGATGGTTCTTCTAAGTAGTCCTACAAGACATCGTAACTACATATTTCTTGAACTAGAAGCAAAAACCCTTGGTCCCAAAACTAGCGTGAAGTCTTCCTACATTGAGCAGAGAATTACAGCACTTCTGCAGGTGTCTGGCTTCTCCAATCTCACCCACATATGGTGCATGTACACACAAGGCTCTACTGAGCATTCAGGTGCTTGGACTGGCATTACAGCAGTCTTCTGTAAAACAGGTGAGCTCTACCAGTGAGTATTTGCTTCTAGAGAAGCTGTACTACGCAAGAAATTTAATGTCAACACAAGAAAGCTTAAATGGATATTATATTCTTATATGTATATATGTATACCATTAGGCTTCAGATTTTTTTTTTTCCCCAAGTAATACTCATTCACACAGGGAACAATTCAGTATCATCAGCAAAAAAGTATCACACTTTCTTCTTCTATTATCAATGGAGGTCAGCTCCAATGAGACCCAAACCCAGTAGGATCCATACCCTTTCACTCATAAAAAATAACAGTGAAAGTCATCAAGAAGTAGAAGGTGGAGGAGGCCTCTATAGGGAAGTGGGTTCAACTGGATATTCCTAAAAGCATTTCAAAATAGCAGGATCAGAAAGGGTTAGCTAAGCTATTAATCTCAGTTCAAAGAACATGCAAGTAAACTCCCTGGTGCACAGAGAACTAGACTGAATCCTTATGAACATGCTGACCTGTTGGCTCTGAACATTGTAAAGCAAGCAGAAAGAATTAAAAATAGGAGAAAAAAGAAGTAGAATAAGTATATTATTTTTTATATATAGCAGTAGATTTTTTTGCCAGCTGGACAAATTTGTATCTTTTTTTTTTTCTAAAATAAACAGAATATAAGGGGTTTAGTTTTCCCTTTCTAGTTTTCTCTTGGTAGTAATCTTCATCCATTTGTTGAAAAACTTACCTCTCTCTCTGCAAGAAGAAGCAATATGTCTCAGGAAGCTTTGCTACTTATTCTTTCTGGACAATCTTTCTTCTTATACAGAAGCTGTCTGCATCTGGGTGGTCAGATTAATATCTTACCATAAGTTCAAGTAGACTGGAAACAAAACAGTAGAAGGAAAATACTGTGCCAACCAAGAAACCTTAGAAAGTTTTAAAGAAAAGTAACTTATTGAGTTATATGTAGATGTATTTATTTATCACCCAGACCTCCACAAAAGTGTCAGACATGAATACCTTTCCTGAGTATTTTAAGTACCAACATGTCAGAGTCTTCCAGAGGAAGGAGAAGTAATCCTTGGTCATATCAACACCTTTGTGAGTATAGTCAAGAATAATATTTTGTACCACAATATGAAATACCTTTAGTTTAATGTAACAGTAAGTAAAATGGATACAAAAGAAAAATATTAAAAATTTTATATGTTGGACAATAAAACCCCTGATATATTGTGGTTTAACTGCTAATTGTCAATAAATGAAAATAAAGATAGTATTGTTAAAAAGTTTTAAACTTCAGAAGCTACAGCTAAAAATATTTGGTATTCTATATTCACTGTAATATGAAATTCTCTAGTATGAATCATTAAATTGAAGATTTCTTAATCCTCAGCATGCAGTAATGTCAACTGCAACAAATTACAGCTCACTTCAACAGGCAGGTAGGAAAAAAAAGGAAGGTAATGTAAATCTGTAAAAGACATAAAGTCAAGACTTTTAACTTACAACATGTTTAACTTTTCAACAGATGTTCCCAGGTCCAAAACTGAGTTAATTATAACTATAGCTGTAACTATAGAATGACAACAAGTCCAGCCTTCCATGGCACAATATGCAGTAGAACATTTAAATGCGAAGAGTACCTTAGTTTGTAGTTTCCAATTTTTGTTGTGTCATATGAGGAGAGGTTGAAAGCCCTGGTACTGTACAGCCCGAACAAGAGAAAGCTCAGTGGGAACCTTATTCCTGCCTTTAACTGCCTAATGGGTATTAGGCCAAAGACAGAATCAAACTCTGTGGATAGGCATAACAAAAGACAACAATCAAATATTTTAGCAAAGAAAATTCCAATTGACCATATGGAAAAAAGTCCTCACTGTGAGGGTGGTGAAACACTGGAACAGGATGCTCAGAGAGACTGTAGAGTCTCCATCCTTTGAGATACTCAACACCTGACTGAACAATGTCCTGGGCAATCTAATGTAACTTTGAAGTTGACTGCACTCTGAGCGGGAGATCTGTCTAGATAGCCTCCAGTGATCATCTAAATTACATACACTCAAAATCTAAGATCAAAATTATTGTATGATTTGATGATTTGTGAGCAGCATGAATGGCATATAGGCACAATCATCTGTCTGAAATTCAACTTTTCCCTTGATCACTCTTTCTCTGAACTGCAGAATATTTTATTACTTTATTTACAGTAAGGGCTGGAAAATAACTTGTTTGAGGCTGTGTAATGGATAAATCATCCTGGCTGAAAAATACAGCAAACTAATTTTCAGGACTGTCAGCTCTGTGAATGTAGGTGGTCACTGAGAAAGAGGTTCATCTTATCATATTTTAGATATTTACAGTGCAGAAATCCACATCTGAGCTACTTATCAAGACTCTAACGTAAATGGAAAGAAAAAACATTCTAGTGAGCAATTTATCTGATCTGTTTCAGATAACTGTCAAGGGTAATGAATGATGCCTTCAAATGGCCTATTTCTCTGTCATTGCCTAAAAATATAGAATAGGGAGATAACTCAGTGGTAAAACTGTACTGTGTAGAGACTCAAATGAAGTTAGTCCCATGCTACTTATGTGTAGAATGACTCCTTCATCATCTGTTGTATCTCATGTGTCCTTTGTCAATTATTTCCTCAGGTAGGCTTAGCACTGGGTTACCATAACTGTGTGGCTCAGTTTGTGAGTCAGGGTCAGAGGAGTGACCAGTAATCACCACATCCTGCTGGGATTTTGTTGCAGCTAACACTGTCAAGATGAGGAAGTGGATGAAGCCTTTTTTAAAAAGCTTGAGAAAGTTTCTGAATCACAGATCCTTGTTCTCATGGGGGATTTTCACTTCCCAGTCATCTGCTAGAAGGGAACACAGTGGGACACAAGCAGTCCAGGAGGTTTCTGCAGGTCATTGGGATAATTTCTTTGTGCAGGTACTGGATGGACCAATGAGGGATATGCACAGCTGGATCTGCTATTCACTGGCAAGCAAGAGCTGATTGGGGATCAGATAATCAGTGGCAGCCTTGGTTGTAGCGACATTAAATATAGGAGCTGATGATCCTGAGGTGAGTGAGAAAGGACAGTAACAGAGTGCAGACTCTGCACTTCAGGCAAACAGATTTTGGCTTATTCACAAAACTGATAGGTGGCATCCAGATGGATGCCGGCTCTGACAGGCTAAGGAGCTTGGGAAAGCTGGAAGGCCTTTAAGGACAGTGTTGTCCCACTGCAAAGATGGTCTACCCTGGTATTTGAGAAGACGAGTGTGGTTTTTATAGCTTGCCCTAGACATCTCTCCTCTTCTGTGCTCTTTATTGACAGAGCATCCTCATTTGTGCTTCAGATATATTAATTTGGGGCTATGTGGGCCTAATTTTATGCACAGCAATGTGGACACAGGTAATGTTTTACTAAGGTGCCCAGGGATCTCACTGAAGACCTAAAATTAAGCCATGCAGAGACAGTAGACTCTTTTATCAGATTTGAATCCCATGAAAGCAGGGAATCAGGGAATGGCCAAACAAATAGTGTGTATTGGCATTAAACAGAAAATAAAACCATTCCCGTCAGTAGGGACATTTGTTCTGCTGTTTGGGGTTTTTTTCTTGTATTTTTCCTTTTCTCTGATGTGACAAACCTATTCCTTATAAACACTATAAGGAAATTAGTCTTAATCATTACTTCTCCTCAGCCCATATCAGGCGACTGGCTTGGCTAGGATGGCTAGAGTCCTGATGCAGAAATGCAGCACATGGGCTGGAAGCAGGGACAGACTGCACAGGAAGAATCTGTAGGTATTGCCCAGGCATATAGGGATGGTGTCAGAGAAGTCAAAGCTCCACTGGGGTTGAGAAGAAAGCCCCAACTAGACCAAGCCATGAGCAGCCCAATCTGACCCTAGAGCTGCCCCTACTTTGGGCAGGGAGTTGGACTAAGGACCTCATGACGTCCCTTCCAGCCTCAGTTATCCCCTTCAGTGTTGAAATTGGCACTAAGCCTGCATTATTTTGACCGGCCTGATTATTTTTACCTATGTTTGGCATCTGCTAGATCTCTGTCCATGATTTGGTGCCATTGAGTCAAAGCAGGCATTCACCTACATCTCTGTAGAGTCAACAGAAAAAGTTAGAGGTAACTATATGAAGCAGAAAAATAATAAAAGAACTTTTCAATACTATATACAAGATGACACTTAAGAAACTCAAAGACAATTCAAGTAAACAAAATAAAAATAAATTTATCTATTGTTCTGATATCTTTTCAATGTAGTTTGCTTTCTTGAAATGCCTATCATGTTTTCTTTCAGCAGATCTAATTTTGAAATGCACAGCCAGCATCAGCAGTGCAAAATAATATAAAACAAAATGTATTATATCCTCTCTGAACACAAAATGTCCCACTGGGACCTTGTTTCATTTATAGCCAGATCAATCCAACTTCAGCTTGCCACAGGGTCATACTTCCGATATATCCTAAAAGAGAAAGCTAAACTTTTGTGAAGATTTTATTTTTACATAATGATTTTAAGTGTTCTCTTAAAATAATTATTTCCACTGTCAGTTTTCTTGAAGAACAGAAGAGGAAAAAAAGTATGTCTGTCTTCTTTTTTGCTCTTTGTATTCTTTCTCATCCTCTTTTCTTCTGCTTCCTTCTGTTATTTCTACTCCACGCCTTTTTTCCCAATTCCTTATCTTTGTCTCTTTTTTTTAAAAAAAATCATTCTTCTATATCTGAGGAGGGCAAGCATAGTAACTGTACATAATACTTGGTGAAGTTTTGAAATGGTAAAGCAGAGACTGTGTGTTAAATACATGCTTAGGTTGAAACTGAATTATCATTTTTATTTAAAATATTCACAAACCTAGTAGTTCCATTAAAGAATTTAAGATATATCCATCCAAAACTAATGTATAACTAGTCTAATGTCTTCCACTGCAGATGTATTGACATTTCAAAAGAAACTGGAAGAAATCAGTGCTAGAAAGATGTGAAATACTGTGTCATAGGTAAGATAATTTTAATTTCAACTTGTTTTAAAGGTAATAGGTCTTCAGCTTCTGGTTTTATTTCTGCATTAATTTGGACTTCACATTTGCAAATGGATTCACTAGCAGCAAGCTTGCATCTGCAACAAGATTTCTTTATCAGCTCAAGAATGCTAATAAATGTTTTACATTATTTTAATTTATTACTACTGGACAGATAAGTGTTGTATGGTGTCTTTGAGGAGAATGTTGCTGCCTTTTTCTTGTCCCATATGTTAATATCTGATCCCTTTTGTTGAAAAATAAACACCTGTTTTGCCAAGATCGAAAACATCTTTTGTTTTCTTGAAATGTGAGAATATCAAAATCCAGAAAAAAAAGCCTGTATTGTAACCCACTGTACTATCTGCCATAGAGAAAAAAAAAAATGCTTACACAGTTAGTATAATTCTAGAAGCTGAATCATATTAAGTAAAGTCTTTGTCTGAACTTCAGCTTGCGTCAAGGATATTAACTGTGGAGGTTTAAAAATACTGAAGCTGTTATAGGAGCCCATCAAAACCAACCTAGAATCCACTGCAAGTGTCTCCTGGAACTCTACACATGAAAGGACGAAAAGTTTACAGATTTTTTTTTAGTTAACATTTTGAAACAATTCTCCCAACATTTAGCAAATAAATACTGAAATAAGTAATATGATTTGAAGCATGATTGAAACTTAGAAATTCACAAGTTCTCTCTAGGTTCCTACTATTATTAAACATATAAGAAAATCTTGTTAGGTAGATAAAAGCATATTACTCCACCAGGATTACAAAGACACAAACTCCTGAGTGTTGAAAGGTAATATGGATAATTCATTCTCCCATACAAATGGTGTCAGGTTTGACATTTTTAACCTGGGTGCTTCACTAAACTGTTCCTGAATGGGTGAAACAATAAACACGTAAGGCAGTACTGTTGATCTAGAAAGGATTCACTGTATCCCCATATTTAAATATTTCAAATATAAGAAGTATTAGATGGTCCAGGGCCTTTTCAGCTTAAAGTAATTTCTGGATTCTTACTATGAAGTAAAATCATCAGTATCTGATGGCTGTTTGAAGGCCCAGGTAAACTTAAATACCCCAAATGTCCTGATATTCCTGTCACTATAATCTGAAATGAAAAATTCTTGTGGTCATTTTGTTACTGATGAAATGGTAGGGAATTATTATTATGACCAGATATGATCCATGTTGAGCAACAGTAAGAATGATACTAACATTTCTACTCATGCATAAATTAAAAGACCACTTCATTCTGTAGATTTTTTTTCTTCTGATAGGTATTTTGCAGTTCTTTTTTTCCACTATAGAAATGCCATAACCCATTGGTTCATTGGATAAGGAACATGCTGGAGACTTCAAAATACATCATGGTAAAGAAAGAAGTTTTCTGCTTATTCAATATGCATATAAATACTTTTTTGATAGTTTGAAGCTGAATGAAGAACTGTGACCTTAGAAGAACTCAAGTTGCAGTTAAAATGTAGAAAACTAAAATTTTATTTACCAGTTTCTTAGTTTTATTTACCAATTTCAATTAAGGAGCAAACTAACATGCAGTGTATTTTGGCCTGTGAAGTTATACAACATCCAGAAAATGAAAATCATGTGGTACTAAAAAGAAAATGGATACACGAAAGAAAGCCAAGCCATCAGAAGTAAAAATGAAAATTCTGAATATTTCTTCCTCATTCAACTCTCAGACCAATATCAGGAGAATTTGGATTAACTGTCACTTATGTGGAGAACAGGAATTCAATTCCTTTAAGCAGCAAGGAAAAGGGAACCTTAGGAAAACATTAGGAAGAAATTCTGAGGCACAACACTCTTTTCCTTATTTTAATAGCATGATTACACAGGGGCTGAAAGAAGCAGCAGCTTTTGAGATTCCTTATGTTGACATGCAGACTGTTGTCACACACCTGTGACGTTAACAAATGCCTTCATCATTTCTTATAATCTGCTCAGTTGTCAGAAAAATGTAGCAGCCTCAAGGGGAGCTGCTGCTGTTCTTCAGCACTGTTTGACAAATCAGATCTCCATTTAAGAATATGCATTTTTGTAATTTATTATTTTCTCAGTGTGATATAAGGATGTTAACAAGTGAACTACTGTTCAAACCCATGCCCTCCGAGTAGAAAAAATTATTTTTCATAATTTGTTTAAATATTTTTTTTTCTATATTTTTGAAGTTACTGTAATTGCATTTTGGTGTGTAATTTTTTGGGAGAAATACATTAAAATCAAATGGACACTATCTGGAATAATAATTTATATAAGGCTTCACTGACATAATACTTTATTGAGTTTTCACTGTGTTAAAAATGCTTGGTTTATTTAATAAAATGGTGTTATGCATTTTACATATGGAACAGAAGATTCTCATCCATGAGACATTACAGAGACACAAGGTCAAATCCTGTTCACATTCACCTTTCCATAAACTTTAATTTCCCTAAATCTAAATAAAACCAGAGCTATTCTGATATATTCTCTTCTGTTCATATTTTTTTCGTTTAAAAGTAGCTTGTAATAATTTTCTACTTTCTTCTACCCTACATTAAACTTTTGCTATATAATAAACAAGTTTTGAGATTATCTGCCAGTTCTCTCAAAAATAAATTGTTTTGAACAGTTCAGGGATTATCAAAGCAGTCATATTCCATCATTTGGATAGAAAACATTTAATCATAAATCTTCTATCTCAGTATCGCTTAATGACAAACAGTCACATTCTGAAGTTTTTTATGGCTTTTAGTATGTTCATGCACAAGTGCAAAATCTGGAAAGACAATTCTAGTTTTGACTGTGAGTTTCCTGGCTCATTTATAATGTTACCTTTACACTGGGAACACTAAAAAATAAATTCATGGTGTATCTACACAATATTGACATCACGTATCTGTTCTGGGAACTACATGGACATTTTTTATCATTTGCATTTACTGGTTCATAGCTAAAGAGGATGAGATTAGGAACAGGCATTGGGGAGCAAACCTCAGAAGAGAGAAGCCCTGGCTGGCACAGCACCACAGGCCAGATGACCTTCTAATCTTCCTTCCCATTGTTCTTTGCTTCTAAGAAAATGCTTCCATTTTTTATAGTCATGGGGAATCCACCCTGACTTGACTTTAGCCCTAAAGCTCAAAGGAGATTTCCTAAACAATGAAACTAACTGTAATGGGTTTGTTTGGGGTAGAGTTAACTTTATAGCAGCCCGTATGGTGAAGTGGTTTAGTTTTGTGGCCAAAACAGTGTTTTGTCACAGAAATGGTTTATCTGTTGTTGATCAGTGCCTGCACAGCACACAGGCCTTCTCTGTTTCTCACACTGTCACCCCAGCGAGTAGGCTTGGGGTGCACAAATGGTTGGGAGGGGACACAGAAAACTAAAACAAAAAAAAAGAGATAATCCACATCACATAACATCACTCTCAGTAATAACAATGGTTGTGAGGGGTTGAGTTTCTCCAAAGTAGATGTTGCGCGGAGACTGTCTGGGCATCAGTCTGCTGGTGAGTGATTGTTTTTGCATCATTTGTTTTTCTTTTTTTTCTTTTTCTTTTAGTTTTTCCTTCTCCTTCTCCTTCTCCTTCTCCTTCTCTCTCTTTCTCTTTCTCTCTTTCTTAAAATTATTTTTCTTTTATCTATTTTCTTTTGTTCTCCCCCCCCCATTTTTTTCTTATTAAACTGTCTTTCTTTTGAACCATCAAGGTTTTTTTGTCACTTTTGCCCTTCAGATTCTGTCCACCATCCCACTATACGGGAGTGAGCGAGTGGCTGGGTTGAGACTGGGCTGGGATCAACCCACCACACTGATCTAGAGGGACATCCAGAGTAGCTACCAAGAGAGAATGAATGCCTTGAGAGGTGAAAAACAACAGAATCTGCCTCTGAAGATGCTCTTGGCAATGGACTGTTAGTAGCTGACAAGTTTTCCAGAGAAATCCCCACTTTCTTTGGAGAGAATCACAATTTTATTCTTGAAGAGTAAGTACTGAAGAGGAATTTTTGTAAGGATGAGTCAAGTCATGTGTCACTCTGTGACACAGTACATCATAAAATCTCAGCTAAAAATCTCTGCTTTGTCAAACATACAAGAAATATTGACAGTGAGAAAGGATCAACCAACTGCACAAAAAAAAAGAAAGATAAAAATTGTGAGTTATAACCTTAAATCTGTGTTTACATGTCAAAGAGCAGCACTATCGTGCTTCACAGTGACTGAAGTTCCAAGCAGTATTGCCAGTAAACAATTGTGCTCCATTTGAGAAATATTTTACTTCTTTAGTATGTAAGTCCTAACATACTATATATGAATAATACACCATTCTAATGATACGAAATTGTGTCTGGGTCCGAGTGGATTTCTCAGGCTAGGTAATGTTTATCCAGGCCAATAAAACTCTCAGCTGGCTTAGATAGGAATTCTTGATGTGCCATCAAGGTTTTTCAAAGACCTCAGGTGATTACCAAGTAGGCTGCACTTTCTCTCTAAATTACAACTGAACCAACACCCTGTTATAGGGTTTCTACATCTTCTGCAAAAAGCAGTATTTTAAAAGTTGGTTGAAAAATGAAATTTCATCCCACACAGAAATCCCTTCACAGAATCACAGAATCACAGAATCACAGAATGTTAGGGATTGGAAGGGACCTCGAAAGATCATCTAGTCCAATCCTCCTGCCGGAGCAGGATTGCCTAGACCATATCACACAGGAACGCGTCCAGGCGGGTTTTGAATGTCTCCAGAGAAGGAGACTCCACCACCTCTCTGGGCAGCCTGTTCCAGTGTTCAGTCACCCTCACCGTAAAGAAGTTTTTCCTCAAATTTAAGTGGAACCTCCTGTGCTCCAGCTTGCACCCATTGCCCCTTGTCCTGTCAAGGGATGTCACTGAGAAGAGCCTGGCTCCATCCTCTTGACACTTGCCCTTTACATATTTATAAACATTAATGAGGTCACCCCTCAGTCTCCTCTTCTCTAAGCTAAAGAGACCCAGCTCCCTCAGCCTCTCCTCATAAGGGAGATGTTCCACTCCCTTAATCATCTTCGTGGCTCTGCGCTGGACTCTCTCTAGCAGTTCCCTGTCCTTCTTGAACTGAGGGGCCCAGAACTGGACACAATACTCCAGATGCGGCCTCACCAGGGCAGAGTAGAGGGGGAGGAGAACCTCTCTCGACCTGCTGACCACACCCCTTCTAATACACCCCAGGATGCCATTGGCCTTCTTGGCCACAAGGGCACACTGCTGGCTCATGGTCATCCTGTTGTCCACTAGGACCCCCAGGTCCCTTTCCCCTACGCTGCTCTCCAACAGCTCTGCCCCCAACTTGTACTGGTACATGGGGTTGTTCTTGCCCAGATGCAGGACTCTACACTTGCCCTTGTTATATTTCATTAAATTTCTCCCCGCCCAACTCTCCAGCCTGTCCAGGTCTCTCTGAATGGCTGCGCAGCCTTCTGGCATCTCAGCCACTCCTCCCAGTTTTGTGTCATCAGCGAACTTGCTGACAGCGCACTCTAATCCCTCATCCAAGTCATTAATGAATATATTGAATAGAACTGGTCCCAGAACCGACCCTTGCGGAACTCCGCTAGACACAGACCTCCAACCGGACTCTGTCCCACTGACCACTACTCTCCGGCTTCTTTCCTTCAGCCAGTTTACAATCCACCTCACTACCCGATCATCCAGACCACACTTCCCCAGTTTAGCTGCGAGGATGCTGTGGGAGACCGTGTCAAACGCTTTACTGAAATCGAGATAGACCACATCCACAGCTTTACCATCATCTATCCACTGGGTTACATCCTCATAAAAGGCTATCAAGTTGGTTGAGCAAGACTTCCCCTTGGTGAAGCCATGCTGAGTGCCCCTAATGATCCCCCTGTCCTTGATGTGCCTAGAGACAGCACCAAGAACAAGTTGTTCCATCACCTTTCCAGGGATGGAGGTGAGGCTGACTGGTCTATAGTTACCCGGGTCCTCCTTCCTGCCCTTTTTGAAGACTGGAGTGACATTCGCTTTCCTCCAGTCCTCAGGCACCTCTCCCGTTGCCCACCACTTAGCAAAGATGATGGAGAGTGGCCTAGCAATGACTTCCGCCAGCTCCCTCAGCACCCGCGGGTGCATCCCATCAGGGCCCATGGATTTATGGACGTCCAGGTTGCTTAATTGGTCCCTGACCCAGCCCTCATCTACCAAGACAGATTCCTCCTCTATCCTGACTTCTTCTGAGGCCGCAGGGGTCCAGGGCTCCTCAGGACAGCCTCCAACAGTATAGACAGAGGCAAAGAAGGCATTCAGTAACTCCGCCTTCTTTTTATCCTCTGTCTCCAGGACCCCCACCTCATTCATCAGTGGGCCTACATTGCCTCTAGTGTTGGCTTTACCTGCAATGTATTTGAAGAAGCCCTTTCTGTTGTCCTTGACCTCTCTTGCAAGGTTTAATTCCAAGGAGGCCTTAGCTTTCCTAGTTGCCTCCCTACATCCTCTCACAACAGACTTATATTCCTCCCAAGTGGCCAGCCCCTCCTTCCACGATCTGTACACCTTCTTCTTCCACTTGAGTTTGCCCAGCAGTTCCCTGTTCAACCATGCAGGTCTCCTGGTACCCTTCCTTGACTTCCTACCTGTTGGGATGCTCTGATCTTGAGCTCGGAAGAAGCAGTCCTTGAATGCTAACCAACTATCTTGGGCCCCCTTACCTTCTAGTACCCTGTCCCATGGGATTTCCCCTAGCAATTGCTTGAAAAGGCCAAAGTTGGCCCTCCTGAAGTTCAGGGTTGTGATTCTGCTAGCTATTCTGTTCCTGCCACATGAGATCCTGAACTCTACCATCTCATGGGCACTACAACCAAGGCTGCCCTCAACCTTCATCTCTTCAACCAGACCCTCCTTGTTAGTGAGGATAAGATCCAGCATCGCTCCTCTCCTAGTTGGCTCATCCACCATTTGCATCAGAAAGTTATCATCAATGCACTGGAGGAACCTCCTGGACTGGGGATGGCTGGCTGAGTAGGCCTCCCAGCAAATATCAGGGTAGTTGAAATCCCCCACAACAACCAGGCCCTGTAATTGCGAGACTGCTCTCAGCTGCCTGTAGAAGGCCTCATCACCCTCCTCATCCTGATCCGGTGGCCTGTAATAGACACCCACAACAGTATCACCCCTGCCAGCCTGCCCCTTAATTCGCACCCACAAACTCTCAACTCGCTCCTGATCCGCCCCTGGACAGAACTCAATACATTCTAGCTGCTCACTCACATAAAGAGCAACTCCACCACCTCTCCTTAGTGGCCTGTCTTTCCTGAACAGGACATAGCCATCCATGACCACATTCCAGTCATGCGAGGCGTCCCACCAAGTCTCTGTAATTGCCACTAGATCATAGCCCCCCGACCGAACACGGATTTCTAACTCCTCCTGCTTATTCCCCATGCTGCGTGCATTGGTGTACAGGCATTTCAGGGAGCGAGCTGGGCACACCGATTTCATCCCAGATTCACCCCCTGATTTCACCCCAGGGGGGATGGGGGGCCTCCTGGTCTACCTCAACACTAGAGCATTGCCCCAGTGGTGCAAGCCCAGCTACCACCCCATCCCCCTTCGAATCTAGTTTAAAGCTCTCCGAATGAGCCCTGCTAATTCCTGTCCCAGAACCCTTTTGCCCTTACGACATAAACCTTTCCCATGTATCACTGTCACGCCTGTTGTGTTATAAAACCAGCCATTATCAAAGAACCCAAAGCCCTGCCTGTAGCACCAGTCTCGTAGCCAGGCGTTAATAGAGAGAATCCTACTATTCCTTCCCCCAAAACTACTTATATATTCAGTATTTTAATTATCAGAAGTTTGATTTTCAGAAAGAAAATGTTTCAAATAGCAATCAAGATCTTAAAAAAAAAATTTTCAATATATCCCATCTTTCAAGGCAGACACAAAAACTATTCCTTTCTCATCTCCATTTTTTATTCCCTCCTGTACTTTGACTTCCATCTGCAGAATTAACAGCTGATCTGAACGGTGAAGCACATATAAGTTCATCTGCAAATGGAACACCTTATGCTATTTTTTCCAATTTGTGTTAATATTTTCCAGCTGAATTTCTACTTTTCTGTGAAAAGGGAAAAGGAACTTTGCCAGTCTCTCATTTGTTCCCATCAAAATCACCCAAATCACTCTTTGGTGAGTAAAAATATATCAAACCCAACTATTGAGAAGACACTTAGTCCTAATTTTTTCCTCAGTTTGTTTGGAATTTGATATCCTCTTAAGGCACTAACTGCAACTGCCTGCAAACAATTTATAAAATAAATGTACATTCTTCATGAGAATAGATCTATAATTCCAAACAATGGATAAATTTTTCACCCTCTCTGTGATACTTGTCGTCCTATAGCCGTAGTAACTTAATGATTTTTCATCCTCCATGCTCTCAAGAGTGAAATCGGAATGGACATGTTTGTCACCATGGCAGCAAAACACTACATGTATTTTAACCAAAGCAGATGCAGAGAGTGCAAATCCACAGATTCTTTGGTTTTGGAGAGTTTTGAGGTAGCTCACTTAACTATATGTCCCTGCATAAAAAAGAAAGTGGAATATTTCCCTGCTTTTGAACTCTAAAGAAACATGCATATTCTATGCCTCGGCTTGTATTTCCCCTGAGTGCTGGCATATGGCTAGTTACTGTATTTTTCCCCAAGGGCAGACAATGAAAGCTTGTTACAGTAAAGTTGTTATTTAGAAGATGAGATAATTTTTATAGGAAGCTTTGCTACAATACAGACTTTCATCTTGTAATAATATCATAGCAGTTCACAAAATAGCTAACAGAAAAAGAAGGAAGTTGGTATGATTTATGGAAACCTGAAGAGTAAGACTGAGTACCTCATAGTAGGTACCTTAAAAGGGTTGCCCAGCTGCTGGTTAAGACAACTGTGTCAGGCAACAGGACTATTGAAGAGTGGTCTTTTTTTAAGTACTGCCTCTTTCTTCATCTATGATGTCTCACAAAAGATAGGTGTCTCATGTAGCATTCATTTTCCTCCATGGTCCTCTTCACTGCAGCATATCTTCCTTCTGGGTCACTCAGCCCCATTAGGAAAGCATGTGCTTAACCTGTAATAACACACAGCAGAGGCACCTAGGTATTAGATGAAATAATCTGAAATCTGCTGAGAATTAGGTGCAACCTGCTGAAAACACAAAGTCAGTTTCCCTCCTACTTACTCTTTCCCTTTCTCCCATACCTGAACTTGTACACCTCTTCTGCACAGTACAAAGTGGGTTTACAGCTCAGTGTGGCTCTGCTTTGCACTACTTTCCTCCAGCTGGAGTCAGGATGACTTGTCTAAACTGGGATAGCCTTCTTTTCGATTTTTATAATCCTATTGCAGTTCACTATCCTGTGGTTGTGATTTGCACAATGCTATTTCACCATCAGGAGCTATAATTAGCAATACCCTGTAGAGAGGGCACTATCAAGGGCAGAATCCACCTGAATGGATAAGGACAGGATTTACCCCATTTCTTGTTCAGCAAAACAAGGCAGATCTACTCTGTGTAACAGACTGAAACTCCTGAAAGTGCATGCATGCAGTTTCTACAACCTTTCCCTGGAGTTTTCTCTGTGGGGAAGCAGTGCTGCTCTGTACTGTCCCAGGATGAATATATTGAGAAGACACAGTCTAGCTCATTACACATTTATTTGGCAACCACCAAAGACCTCTGTTGAATATCCTTCTAGCTTCCTGTCCCTCTTTCCTCCACTCCAAATATTGCAGGAAATAAAAGGATCTCAAAATTGAGAGCAGCTTGTGGACAGAGTTTAGTAGTGAAGAAGCAGACACTTTATTACTACCCACTCTGATCTAAGTCAGCCCCAACCGCAAACAATTATAAATGCTATAGATGGAGGACATAAAGATATTCAATCTTTCAAAAACAGCTTAAAATTGGTACTTAAGGGGCAAATTTAATGTAAAAGAGTGACATTCTCTGTGGTTTGTACTTCATTGTCAGTATTTTTTCTTTTGGAAAATTGAGAACTATCATTTTTTTAGTTCGCTATTATCTAGTACTGACTTTATTGCAAGCAACACTTGTTTACGAGAGCTTTAATATAATTGTTTATGGCGTAGTATTATTGCAGTGAATGGTATTTCCTAGCATAAAAAGAACACAAAAGAAAAGATGTATTAAATGAAATCCTGGAAATTAGTATTAAAAATCCAAGCATTTTACTCATCCTGTGTGCTTGTTCCATCCACTGACAATAACAGCTTATTAAAAGTGTTAAAACAGAATAATCATATTCTCTGAGAATGACCCTTTGTAAAACAGGCAAAGAAGAGACAGTCTTCCCTTGTTTCCATTACAAATATCTCCTACTTTAAGAAAAACGAAGAATGACTGGAAAATTCAGCCATTACTGTAGAGTAACTACAGCAAATGCAAAGCCGACTGTTACATATGTATTATCCTGTTGAAAATTTTTTAGTCCTCACTGGAAGTATGAACAGCCCTGGCCTGAGCTGAAATGGGGGACAGGGCTGTGGGAAGAGGTGGGGGGAGCCCTGGGAGGCTTGGCAGGGGCAGTCAGGCCTGGTGGTGCCCTCAAGGCCCTGCCAACACACTGCCCTGCCAGCAAGGCGTGTCCTCACAACTTACAGGGGCTGGGTTTGGAAGATATTCCCCATGAGCTCCTTCTAATATCTGGCTGCGAACAAGGTGATGCTGTCTGGGAGGCCATAGCATCAGGAATCATGCTGTAAGTTAAGCAGCCTATGGAGCCATGAGCATTTCCTGAGAGGGTTGAAGTTAGCATTATCGGTAAACAGGTCCACAGTCACTAAGACATTGTATTTCCCTGCAAGGATGGCAGATCTGCTGTGCAATTAAAAAGTGTTGGAAAGTGGCTGGAGCTTTGAAGAGTCCAACTGGCATCACAGGATACCTGTAGTGTCCATGGCTGGTGCAGAAAGCAGTTTTTCACTTATTCCCTTGCCAGATTTGGAGCAAATTATAAGATCTTCACAAGTCCACCTCAGTGAATCATCAAGCCCCCGAGGACATTCAAAGAGCTCTGGGGGGAGAGGCAAAGGATGCTGGTTCTTCACTGGCATGTCTGTAATCTTCTCCCAGGCTAAGATTCTCATACTTCTTTTTGATAAAAAATATGGGGGCGCAGCTGTAGAGGTGAAGGTGCAGATCAGCCTCAGTGCTAGACTGTTCTTGAGGTACTTCTCAAGGGCAGCTAATTTAGGATGTGACAAGGCACAGCTGTGCCTGAAGGGCACCTTCTCTCCAGGGATCAGGGCAATGGACAGTTAAGCAGTCAATGGGGCAGCAGGGTTTCTTTTCCTTTGTTAAATACATCAGCAAAGTTACTGTACTCATATAGACACATTGATTATGGCAAGGCTTGTTTGGCTGGGGCAGGAGTATGGTTGTGTCATGGTCACAGGGCAGGTCAGGGCTGCAGCCTGTGGGGCTGGGCAGTGCCAAAGGACCTCAGGGCTGGGGCTGTGCTTGGGTGAAGACATGATGTGACCAGGGGATGTCACATTCGGTGTGGCTATTGTATGATTATGTTCCTGGGTTTCAATTCACAGGGTGGAGGAAGGCAGCCACACTCAGTAGGCCTCTTGGCAGCAGGCGTGGTCAGGGTGGTGGCACAACCAGGCCACTATCATACAAGGCAGCACTGAGACCTGGGTCACTTGAGCAATGTGGTGGGGAAAACAGCCCCAAGAGAATCCTGGGGTTAGCTCTTGTCCTCAGACTCTAGGTACCCCCTTCCCACAGGGAGGCACAAGGATCCCACTTGTCAGTGAAGGAGGAGACTATGTTCCCCCAGTCAGGGCAGCCTGGAATGACAGGAAAGGAGCAGGTGGGTGTGATGAGGGATGCCTAGGTGCCAGGGTTGGGCCCAACAGGAACCATTGCATTGTGATGTCCCCTGGCTGCTGCTCCTATCTGCAGCAGTGACAGTGGTGGGATGGGTCAGGCTGCAGAGGACTCTGGGCCCATGGACTGAGATGGGGGTCCCTGGAGAGGATGATCAGAATACCCATTGGTACCACCAGGGTTACCCTGGCCAAAAAGTGACAATTAATTTTAAGAAAATGATACTGGTACTGGGCTGGAGCCCTGTTCTCAGGAACTGGACCCAGGGAAATAAAAAATTTTAGCATTGCAGATATCACTGGGCAAAGAAGCAGAAGCCAGTCCAAATGAGGGTAAAGGATATTATGGTTTAGCTTTTGCCCCACTATGAATATTTCACATTCATAAATGCTGAGAAAATTCCCTCACATTTTTCAAGTGCAAACTGACTGAGCGTTCAGGGGAGCCACTTAAATTGAAACCAGTCTTTAGCCCATAACGTAACCAGATGATACATGAAATATTTTTGCTTATTAATGCAGGATTTTGAAGATGAAGGTTTGTTCCATCTTCACCATTTATCAATCTGTCTATTCAATCTGAATATCCACACAGGATAATGTTATATTCTGCCTTAAATTTCTATGTCACTGTAGTAGAGGAAAGCACTGCAAAGGCTATTATTCTTATTCAGAAAAGCTTTGATGTGCTTCAAAGATAAGAGCACTTCATTATGTTCATGAAGAGTAAAAGTGTCCTACTATGACAAGAACTCTTGATATGTTGGTTAAGTGAAGTTTAATATCAGTTTCAAATGAATAAAAGCACTTGCTGATGTCAGGTCATTGTTCGTATTTACCCTCTACTAGTCCCTGGTTCTCACAGAAAATGCTTCCATCTTTAAGAAAAGATTAGGTTTTTTTCATAGCATGTTATAGGATTACACCGACTTGTATTTTTTGCAATAAGATGAAACATTTAAGTCATTAAAATGACATTAGAGATAAAAGACTTTCAATTTACTATTCATAAGGTCACCCTCTCTTTTGTGTAGAGGACATAGATCAGTGGCTCTCTCTAACCTTGCATTTTTAGAACCTCTGGAACAGCTTTGCAGTGACATAGAACATGTCAGGCACTATCCTGTTCATTTATATTCATGAATTAAGTGCATCTTTCTTAGAGAGGAAGCAAATTTCACTATGCAGGAGAAAACAAAGCACAACACAGATTTTCAACCTACCTAAATTGTGCACATACTTTTTGTCACTATTTCAGTAATTTTCACACTCTAATGAGAGGAAGTGAGAGAACATTTTTGGACTTAAAATAATTGTTTATTCATACTCTGACAACTTATAAGAATTCACAACAAAATTGTTACTCCATTTGTTAGATATCACACAAACAAACAGGGAAATTAACTGGGAAATAAGAAAACCTTACCCTTTCTTGTGCAGTGAGGTCTGTAAAGACACAGTAATCTCTTTTCTTGGATCTCCTTCTCACCTTTTAACAATTTTCTCCCCTACTGTTCATTACCCTGACATTCACACGTCTTCTGCTGTCCCCAGAGTCCCCCGCCTACAGGGATATGTTACAGCTCAGTCCCTTAAACTATTTCCATTTCCCCTATGCGCCATTCTTTAAAAAAACACTTTACTATATGGTACTTATGTCATATAATCATATCTGTTGTGGTCATGTCTAAAATGCAACTGAAAGGGAGTCTGATAGTACCAAAGCTAAAACTGTATGCAGTGTGAATATACCTACTGTTTTACAAAAGAGCATTTATAAAAAACTAATCTATTCAGATGTGCTAGATTTTGCAGGATTAAGAACAAAGCCAAAGCACAAAGTTACTGATTAAAACACTAATATTTCCAGCCAAGTTATGTAAAATAAAATGCTGAATAGGAATGTGTGTAAAAGTTGAGATAAATAGGATCCAAATTAATCTTTTGCTAATATCTAGACTAAGCAAATCTTCTGGAAAGTTCAAAATTCTTAAAAAAAAGTCTTAAACTACATCAAAATAGCGGTTTCATGTTTAACATTTTTTCTCCATTTCCTCCTTAATTCTTAACGTTCTATGAAGTTCTTGCTTTCTGAAGTCATGTAGTAGTGGACTTGCAGGAGTTTCTTCCTTTGACATAGTATATACAATCTTATGGGTTTATGAAAGGCAAGTCCTGCTTGACTAACCTGATCTCCTATGACAATGTGACTTACTGAATGAAGGAAAGGCTGTGGATGTTATTTACCCGGACTTTAGTAAAGCTTTTGACACTGTTTCCCATAGCGTTCTCCTGGAGAAATTGACTGCTCATGGCTTGGATGGGCATACTCCTCACTGGGGAAAAAACTGGCTGGATGGCTGGGCCCAAGATGTTATGGTGAATGGAACTAAATCTAGTTGACAGACTGTCACAAGTGGTGTTCCCCAGGGCTCAGTATTGGGGACAGTTCTGTTTAACATCTTTATTAATGATCTGGATGAGGGGATCGAGTGCACCCTCAGTAAATTTGCAGACAACACCAAGCTAGGCAGGAGTGTTGATCTGTTGAGGGTAGGAGGGCTCTTCAGAGAGATCTCAACAGGTAGGATTGATGGGCAGAGGCCAATTGTATCAGGTTCAACAAGTCCAAGTGTTAGGTCCTGCACTTGGGTATCAACAACCCCATGCAATGCAACAGGCTTGGGGAAGAGTAGTTGGAAAGCTGGCTGGTGGAAAAGGACCCGGGGGTGGGGGTGTTGATCAATGGCTGGCTGAATATGAGCCAGCAGTGTGTTCAGGTGGCCAAGAAGGCCAAGAGCATCCTGGCTTGTATCAGAAATAGTGTGGCCAGCAGGACTAGGGAAGTGATGGTACCACTGTTCTCGGCATTGGTGAGGTGGCACCTCGAATACTGTGTTCAGTTTTGGGCCCCTCACTACCCGAAAGACATTGAGGTGTTGGAGAGAGTCCAAAGAAGGGCAACAAAGCTGGTGAAGGGTCTAGAGCACAAGTCTTATGAGGAGTGGCTGAGTGAACTGGGGTTGTTTAGTCTAGAGAAAAGGAGGCTGAGGGGAGACCTTATTGCTGTCTACAACTACCTGAAAGGAGGTTGTAGCGAGGTAGGTGTCAGTCTCTTCTCCCAGGTTTCAAGTGATAGGATGAGAGGATATGGCCTCAAGGTTTGTCAGGGGAGGTTTAGATTGGGTAATAGGAAAAATTTCTTCACCTAAAAGGTTATCAAGCATTGCTCCAGGCTGCCCAGGGAAGTGGTTGAGTCACCATCCCTGGAGATATTTAAAAGACATATATATGTGGTGCTTAGAGACATGGTTTAGCGGTGGACTTGGCAGTGCTACGTTGATGGTTGGACTTGATGATCTTAAAGGTCTTTTCCAACCAAACCGAGTCTATGATTCTATTATATTTTCAGTGAACGGTCCTATCTTATGACACAGAAAACTCCTGAAAAACTTTCTGTATGTACCATTCATCATTTTATGTAATTCTATCGTATATTTGTGTAAGCACTTCCATTTTAGGCCAAAATAAAAAATCTTCCGGTCTTTTCAGCCTCTTCAGATAGGAGTTTTCTTTATCTATCTGTTGGACAAATTTCTGAGGTGGAGTGACCAGAAAATATGACATAGAATATCCTCAAGTGGCTACAGTATATAATTCGCTCTTTATAAATGTTCCCTATACTATTGTCCATCCTATTGCTTATATAGGCTGACACATGGTTTACTTTCCAGGTTGTAGACATACACTGAGCAGAATGGGTGGTGTTCACAAACCTGACACAAGAGAGAGCAGTTCTCATTGGAGTGTTCCTGGGTGCTCACCAAGAAGCCGTTGTACTCCCACCAGCCTGTCTACGTGTTGGTGGGAGAATGTAAGAAACAGAAAAGGCCTTGACACTATTGTAAGCACTACTCAGCAATAACTAAAACATCCACATATTGTCCAAGACATAGCACCATGCCAGCTACTATGAAGAAAATGAACTGTCCCAGCCAAAACCAATACTTCTCTACAGTCATGTTTACGATATGCTTCACACAGAGTTGTAGAAACTTGCCATACTCTCACCTCTTAAAAGCAAAATAACAATGGAGGATAAATATGAGACTCAGAATTCAAGTGTGAGATTACTATCTGTCAGGTCACCACGGTCCAAAAAAACTGTACATAGTGGGGCAGACTTTGAAACAGACACTAAAGGAGTTGTCTGGTTTTTGGCTGTTTTTGTTTACAACTACATATGAAATAGCAGTTCAGAGAATAAGACCTATTATTACAGTGTGAAGTATATGCAGCATATGAAATCCAATATATGTTGTAATTGTAGATACGAGATTGTCGTCCCAATACTTTGCTAGATATTTGAACTCCCAGTTCTAGGCACTGAGTAAACACCATTCAAAGCTAAATTCTGTTGTGAAGAGGTGGAATTGTAAAAAGAGAACAAAAAAAGTTGTTGGAAGAGCTGTGAACAACCACATGTCTCTTTCTCCTAGGCTACGAAGCCATAATGCCTACAAAGACAGAGATATTGCTCTGTATGAATATATGCTTGTTTAAAAATGTTTAGTGAATACAGATAGGTACCATGCAGCTGTATTTTAGACTACAAATGTATAAATAAGTTCTTGATCATGAATAATAAATGAATTAATAACTTCTGTGTAATTAATGTGTCCTGTTGATTGAGTATTTGCTGCTTAAACAATTTGGTTCCTCCTTGTGCCAAAAAAATACTTTGTGTGTGATGAAGTCCCCTGCATCAGAGAAAGAGACAAAACCAGCCATCAAGCTGGGTATATCTATATTTCAGGGAAAATATAGTGATACTTTTTGAAAGGACAAAGAAATCTTTATCTGATTCAACACAATCGAAAAGCTCTATGTTCTCCATTAGATGGGCTCAGGAGAATTTGGCTCAGATATACAAAGGTTTTTACAGTCTTAAGTCCCACTGAAATCAAAGGAGCTGGAAATCTGAATGTCCTTATGGTTCTTGCCAGTGGCCTCTCTTTGTCTGTAAACCCACAGACTAATCTTCAGTTCTCCTTGAAGTGCTCTGTGTATAATGTACTTACCTATGCTGCTTCTGAAATCCTCAATGGTAATGTTAGATGACTTATAAGTTCAGTGAAGCACGTCCTAGGTATCTTCTGTTCCTTTACATTTGAAAATGTTGATAGGAATAATTACAGGATAAAATTTCCAGCCTTCAGTGGAAGGTCAAGAGAAACTGAGAGCAGTTTCAGGGGGATAGCCTGCATTGTCTTTAGTCCATGGAAGAAACCATGTGTCAGCTATAATGTCAGTGAGCAAAACTTTTAGCTAGCTTTCTCAAGGAATGAGAGTGCTCAGGGACGCTGAGCAATGACAAAGTCCCAGACTGAGCTGTGTGCTTAATTAATGCTATAGACTACAATAGAAATTGTATTTGCTTTTAATCAGGGCAAGTTTAGAACCGTAATGTGTGCAAGTGATCACCTTGATTAATTATCTAGATACCGTTAAAATCTTCTTTTGTCATTTCCAATTCCTGCCATTTAGTGTGGTAATATATGGGAATGAATTCATCTCCAGTTTCGTTCATGCTAGCAGTTTGATAGTCTGTCCCTTAAAGGTTACAACAAAGGCTGTGCCCCATGTAGCAATAATCTTCCACAGTTACTGCTGGGGGTGGGTGGGGAGGAGAAGGATCTTCCTTCCCTAAATCACAGCAAACTAAGTAAAAGGACTACCATCGTGGTTTCAAACCTTGAAAATTAGTTTCAAAACTGGCAAGAAAGTGGCCTTTTTTACCCTACTTGTGACTAGGTTATGGCTCTTTGGCCTATCACATATGAATTCTTTCCTTAAGAGGCTTACTGTCTTAAATTTGTGTTTGATTCACTCAATCATTAATCCAGTTTCTTACTAATATTACTATATTTATTTCAATGTCTTTATAACACTGCAAAGTAAAAAAGAGTGTTTATGAAGAAAGAAAAAGTATCCATGTAGCATGGAATGAATCACTTGAAAGTCAGATTAAAAAACCTGGAAAATGCATGCAGTTTTGTTTTCTCTTATTTAAAATTTCTTTTTTTAGAGATTTGACACTCAACTTCTGCTAAAATTTGAACTGTTGTAGACAATCAAATTAAACAGCCACAATGGTTACAATATGTTGTATGTAAACCATATAAGTTATAGTACAGCTGTAGATGAGCCAGCTATACCATGTACGTGTATAGATAAATGTGATGGAGTATGGTACAAGTACCCTAAGTTGTCACAGGTGCAAGGTACAGTGAAGTCTTCAAAGACAGAAAGCACCAGTGCTGAAATGACAGTAATAAGGGCAAAAGTCAGATGCATTAGCAACACCTCTGGGATGCTTGCTAAGAGTCTAAATGTCCAATTTAAAAGTAATATACTGCTACAACACCAAAAGAAATAATTCACGGACAGTTAAGGATTTGAATATAGCAGATCCTGGGACTAAGTCAAAACACTAGGGCTTAAGAAATCTAGGTTTAGTTTTTGCTTTGTAAAATATTTCCCCTGGGATTTTGAGAAAGTAAACTACTACGAGTAATCAAAAAGATCTTTTAAAATAAAATCCAGCATAAATCTTGTGGTTTTTTTTTCTAAATACAGGTTTTAGGATCATTCACCACTCTAATAAGTACTCTGTGAGACTAAAGAGTTAAACAAACATGCAGTGTCATTGTTGTTAGACTACTTAGTAAGTGATTTCCAGTGTTACTTCAATGACTTCCAGTTAGCTAATACTCTTACAGTAGATAATGTATGATATGAATGTACACAAACCACTTGGATCACCTCTACAGGAAATATGCTTCCGTTACATAATATGCCTTCCTGTAATGGAAGTATACAAGTAATTGTAAGTTGTTACACTATAAATACTATTATAAGCTGTGCAATAATAACAGGTCTTTTTAAACCTTTAAAAATTATTGTTCAGACATTAAAGTTAGTCTGGACTTTCTGTGTATACAGGAGTATGTATAGCATATACATGGATAATAGAAGAAAGCAAGCACTCCACTTGGTATGATGTGTCTATACGTTTCTAGTATAATTTTTTTTTTCCTAAACAGAATAAAAAAAAAGGAAAGACATATTTGTAGCTGAAATTGTAGCATTTTGATTTACATTATAAGAAAACCACTTACAGTGACACAACATTTATTGCCCTAACAAATGCTACTAGGAAAGGCAGAAGCTAAATAACTTTGAAAAAACAGATAATTTGTATTACTGTCCAACTTAAAGATTTCATTTGTGGTTTTCATTGCCAAATGATATTGGTAACTAGCCATATATGGTGAATTTTGATGGGATCTGCAAAGATGTTTCTTTTACAATCGCAATCATTTTTTCAGTCCCCAAGTGAGTATTTTTCCAGACAGTTGTTCTAGGATGTAAGGCTTTTTGTGTTGTTTATTTATAGTTTTTAGATCAGCTTAACTTCATTTTTTTAAAAGCTTCCACTTCTAGGTACTTGTTATCTGATTGATGGTGATGATTGTTTTTCTCCATGTCTTCCTCACACAAATTCAATTTGTGAGACCTAAAGACTTTGCGATCTGAAGATGATTACTTCAGTATAGATAACTGCATGAGGACAGAACAAAACCCAAAATGGGATCAGGAGATTTTAAAATGAGTTTTATGGGAAAAAAGTTAGAAAAAATATAGGTAGTCCAAAGACTTAAATTAAGGCACAAGAATAACCTAAAAGAAATGTTCAAAAGGGGAGGCAGAAGATAGTGTTGTGTTGTAGCTATAACATAGCTATAACCATAGTGTTGTAGCTGTAATTAGTCATCAGGAGCTACAAATCACCGACATCTTAGAATGTGAGTATTGTGGATTTACAGTGTTATTGGATTTGAATCAAGCACAGTTACCATAGGTCTCCTAATAAAGTCTTGTTAGCAGTTCTTCTGGGGACCTTTGTTAGACTTCACACAATTCTTGTTTGTCCACTCTTCCAGCTTGTCCAGATCTTTCTGTAAGACGGATCTTGTTTCTGACATGTCCACCTCATGACACAGTCTAGTGTCATCAGCAAACTTGGTGAGGATGCTTTCAATCCCATCAACCAGATAATTTATGAAGATGTTGAATAGCATTTATGAAGATGTTGACTGAGTTTAAGACTAGGCTTAACTGTGCTCTTTGTATGGGAAACTCACCTGAATACAGGTTTTGTTAAGAAGAAAAAAAAGTTTATTTGTAACTTACAACTCCCGCTTCTAAGTGAGACCATGTGTGCAGAGGTGACATTCTCCAGTTATGCCTATTTCTAAATGCTTTGCTTCATCAAACATGCCCAAAGATTTCTGCCTTACTATGAAAGAAATGTATCTATGTGTAAGGTTTCCATTTCCTTTGTTAGCAGTTGTTGGGTGGGTTAGACAAAGCAAAGAAAGAAAGAAATTCAAAAGACTTCCAAATTTGTGCATGTGAGGTCGCTAAATGATATAAATTGTCTCAGTTGGGGGGGGGGAGGGGTTAATTTTTTTCTTTCTATTAAAACAAAAATAATTAGTCAAAATGACAACCCCTTTCCCCAGAAGACTCAGTTTCTCATATTCTTGTATTTTATTGTGAACGTTGTGGTATCATTTGGCAGCTTTAAAGAAGAGTAATAGCCAAGCTGCAAACACATGCCAGCTACAGAATACAAACCTAAAGTATATTAATCTGCTGACCTTTGCACTGAGAAAATATCTAGTGCTCTTTGTTTATAAAACCTACCAGCAGTACCCTGCTACACTCTTATATATAATAAGTGCTGTATATATCAGTTGATCTCTGTGTATAGTTTATGGCATCTAAGGTGTAGTAAAAGGATACATCACGGTTTATCATCTGCACCCTGCTGGTCACCTGACAGGCATTTCTGTTTAAGATATATGTCAAAGAGTAAAAAGAAAGTATATTGAAAGAAGAAAGGTATCTATTAAAACGGTACGACTGGCAACATCTGGGAAGCCCATCAACAGAATTTTATAGCTTGCATTTGCTTGAAGTTAAGGTTTATTACATGAAATGTGTGGTAAAAGAATTATGTAATTTCTCACCCAATTGTTATAGCAGAACGTAAGGAGTGTGTTGCATCCATCCCTACAATAAAAAACACATATATATATATATATATACACGCATATATACACCCCCCCAAGTGGTTCATCTGGTTGGTGTGTGATAAGTAGCGAGTAAAACCAGATATAAATCAAAGTTTAATGTCCATCTATACAAAATTATTTTTTAAAAAAAGAGAGAAAAGAAAAAAAAGGTCTCATACAGGAGCATTATACATTAATATTCTTTGGACTGTATGTAGATTAGTGCACAGCAATTGTTAGAAACACTCTACATCTGATATTATTGGGGTTTTTTTAAGGGATGACTGAATAGAACATATTGAGTAACATGGTTAGAAACAGAAAGCTGGAGATGCTTCTTGCATGCTAGGGGAAAAATATGAAGAGTTATAAAACGTGTTTTAAGGACAATCCCTCAGAAGTAAGAGTTCCTTAACAAAGACTCAGAAACCCCTTATCATATAATTTAACACGTCAGCAACTTCTTTTGCAGCAGTGACATTCACACTACAACTTAGAAGTACACCTGAACTACACTAAAAAGATGTATTAATTTCCTTTAATTTCAGCAGTCATCAAGATGCATTTTTTTCCTGCCTTGAATGTTCAAATATATGGAAATTTGTCTCTTTCCTCTGTAAATAAACTGCCTGATCCTTCCAAGGGATAAGGAAGCCTTTAGTAGTTCCAGGATCATTCCTTGTACTTTATAACGGGTCACATTTCAATATATAAAATTAACAATTTAATAAAACATCATATCATGAAGATTCAGAAAGAACCACAAAGAAACAAAACGAAACCCTGAACAATGTTTAAAAAAACAAACTTTTCCCTTTCTGTTTTGGGGATTTTGGTCAGAAATGATGAATAGACTGGTTTCCACCCTCTTAACCAAGTGATCTGTTATAGAGGTTCCATATTTAGTGCATCACTTAACCACCATAGTGAATATGAGTAAAAAGTTATTATAATGAGGCATGTACAGAAAAAGGATGGCAAAATTACTACTCTATTACAAAATTGCAGAAATTATTCTTTTTTCAGCAGACATGAGACCCATTCAATCCCATTTTATCCCAGCAGGAACTGTTTCTACTCAGTATTTCATGGATAGAAAAACTGGAAATCAGAACACTTATTTAGGTGTCTATGTCTATACAAACTTAACTTTTTTTAATCATCTTTAGAAAAGTTCAGTGAGAAGCCCTCAGGCACTTTTCTAAAAGCAGCACAGTTAGTTATTTAGGAAATGATTCAGCCTTATTACTTATACTGTTTTCTAGGCAACCATTCTTCACTTCTGGCAGAGGCTTTTACCTGGGTTAGACTTAGTGTAGGTTTTTTACACAAATGGATTAATTTGCTGAATAGTCCCATATGGTTGGAGCATTTGGTTCTTTTAAAAAAGGCATTATATATGACTGTGGACTGTAAATAAATTTTTTATGCATAAGACCAGAGTATTTTTTCAATTATATTATCAGATAGAGTTATTATATTCCTGTTATGTAATTTTTTTTGTAATAATAGATATGAAGACTCCTCAAGCTGTTCAGGTGTAAAAAAATCAGTATTGTAATAATCTAAATAAGACAGACTGCTGTAAAAGGGTCACAAATCCAAAAGGCAAGTCGTAAACTCAGATTCATGGTTTTTTCATTATAGAAAAATTGCCATAGTTGTTTAGCTAAATTTAATTGTTTTAGAAAAAGAAATTTCTCTCAATACCTCTGTAACATATATAAGTTACTAATTCAAGGTAACAGTGAGTCTAGGACCATAACTGAAGTATAAAACAGTTAAATGAATAAAAACTTATTTGTCATCAGAAAGACATTTGCCTTGTGGGTACACATATTCTATCATTGTTTACTCTAAATAAGTTCTTCATTTTCTATTTTTTTTTTGTACGAAATGCCTTACGGGTCTTATCCCATGCAGAGATGACTACAGGCAAAAGTGAAAAAGGAAGAAAACAAATGACTACTCTGATCTTGTTAAGCATCTTCTTCTTCAGTGTCAATATTAACTCTTCCACTCCCAAACTGAGCTAGCCATCTTCTCTTAAATACAATTTCTCTGCTACATTTTAGAAACTTCTTAATTAATTGGACATCTTCAAATTTTACTAGTTAATTGACATGATGTGTCATGTACTTAAGACAATACAAAATAAAAATGCATGTTCTGAGAGTCCAACAGATGCAAAAATGTTACAATAAGTAAGCTTAATTTATATCTTGTATAGCCATATAAAATAGATATATTTCATTCTACAAACACACTTAAGAACAAGAGCATATTATTTTTCTGATTAGATTTTTTTTAAGGGAGAATGGAGGACACTGGGATCATAGAATCATAGAATTGTTTTTGTTGGAAAAGACCTTTAAGATCATCAAGTCCAACCATTAACCTAGCATTGCAAAGTCCACCACTAAACCATGTCTCTAAGCACCACATCTTGTCTTTTAAATACCTCCAGGGATGGTGAGTCAACCCCTTCCCTGGGCAGCTTGTTCCAATGCTTGATAACCTTTCAGTGAAGAAATATTTCCTAATATCCAATCTAAACCTCCCCTGGAGCAACCTGAAGCCATTTCCTCTTGTCCTATCACTTGTTACTTGGGAGAAGAGACTGACACCTACCTCGCTACAACCTCCTTTCAGGTAGTTGTAGACAGCAATAAGGTCTCCCCTCAGCCTCCTTTTCTCCAGGCTAAACAACCCTAGTTCCCTCATCTGCTCCTCATAAGACTTGTTCTCCAGACCCTTCACCAGCTTCATTGCCCTTCTTTGGGCATGCTCCAGCACCTCAATGTCTTTCGGGTAGTGAGGGGCCCAAAACTGAACACAGTATTCAAGGTGCGGCCTCACCATTGCTGAGTACAGAGGGATGATCACTTCCCTAGTCCTGCTGGCCACCCTATTTCTGATGCAGGCTACAATGCTCTTGTCCTTCTTGGCCACCTGGGTACACTGCTGGCTCATATTCAGCCAGCTATTGATCAATACTCCAGGTCTTTTTCTGCCAGGTATCTTTCCAGACACCCAGTAGAATCAAACAAGCCCACCTCCTCCCCCCCACCAATCTTCCCATGTGTCTTGCAGGTGGAAGTGTTTACAATCCCCTACTCGCTGGCAATTATCTGACATGGTATTAGTTCTGTTTTGATTAATTGCCATAATGCTTTTCACAGTATGAAGCAATTTTGAGTTTATGATGGGAGGGGCACAAAGATACAACATTTTAAATAGTAACGTACATGCTATAGAGTAGTTCATGAGCTCTCTGTCTGAAATTTTTTCTGGTATTATTTTTGATACTCTACATTATAGCACTTCCTATATCATGCCTTAGCCACCTAAAGTTTTATCTTTAGAGTAATAGAAGGCTAGTTTGGTTTATTTTAAATTGAGGGGAAAATCTCATTATACAGTGAGAAGATGAGTATTGCTGAAATTAAAGATAATAAGCCAAAGGCATTAAGCTATCAGCTGTCTGAACAGCTAAGATACTGACATTTCTGAACATCAAAGCTTGGTCTAAATTGTCCCTATTATTTCTAGGTTAAAAAAAAAAAAAGGATACACTCTGAAAATTATCTTTGGCAGGAAATTACCATATTATTCCACTTTTTGCATCTTCACACTATGACTATGCATAGTGCTTGCTGAAATGGTTTGACTAGTAATTGAGTCACATTTTCCTGGTTCTGTTAAATTCTATAAGGGTGGTAATAGTTTATTTATTAAAAGGGAAAATGTTTACCTGAATGAATAATGTTGCACCATACTGTGAAACTTTGATTTTCATTTATATCAGTAGAAATAGGCAATATTTAACATCTTGAATGATCAGAGAAACAGAAACTTTAAGGCATGTATTTCACTTGCTTGCTATGTATTCTCTAGGCCTGAAAAAAATGCATTGTTTAGCAACTGCAATGCATTACAGAGGAAGAAATCAGATTTTGCAGAGTTTCCATCACCAGCTTTCAAAGAATAACTTTTATTCATGCTATAGATATAAATATAAATATAAATATACGTAGAGATATAAATATACTTATAAATATATGTAAAGAAGATCAGCATCTGTATTCATGAAGGTGATTTCCACAGAAAATATCTGATGCTTTCGAGAAGATACAAATAACTATGTCAAAACTGATTGGCAATACAACACCCAAGACTAGCAGTGATTCCTAGATTACAGTTAGACTCCCATTTGCCCCTATCTCAGTAAGGATACATGAAAGATACATTTTCAGTTCACCTGTGCATGATATCAAAAGTTTTATGGGATTTAAAAATTATTACTTTTAGCAACTATTAGACATTCTGATACCTCTGAAATTAGGAGATCACTATATATTCATATATTTAAAGGAGAATATGTCAGCTGAAATTTGAATGATTGTTATCAGTGGTTACTACCATTCTTAAAGATCACCACTGGCATTACATGTTTCAGTGTCTTGACAGGAGGTCATTTTCAGAAGGTTTCAGATTTTCTATGCATCTTTTTATTTAAGTTTGTCATGACTCTCAAGGGAAAAAAAAAGACCTAACTTTTTTGCTATGACATGGTGTGTAATACATCAGTTAGAAACAAACCAAAACAAATCCAAAACCAAACAAAAAAAAACCCAACCAAACAAACAAACCAACAACAAAAAAGGGAAGTACAATGGTTAAGATTCATCTCATGCAGGATCATGATACCTTACTTTATTTTTAGAAGGAATGTGTATTAAGCTACTTTAATTAGATATTAAGTGAATCCTTTCCCTCTCCCCTTTTTTATGTAAACCAACAGGATGTCTGACAAAGATTTCAAACAAGACTGACAAAAGACATACAGAAGTGCCGGCCCTTCTTTCTTTTACTTCATGGAATGACTGTTCATTAAATTGTCACAAACTTACATTAATTCCTTCTATAATGGACTTTGATTTTAAATGCAAAAAGATTGGTTAAAATCACAGACTAAAAATAACAACAATAAAAATGGAAGAGAATGACACATACCTAAGAAAATTTTCATCCTGTGAAGTGTACCGTAAATGTAGGAAATGGCATTCTGCTCTTGCTGCACCATCTTGCCTGTATCAACAGGTTTGCTCATGGCTGACTTGGCAGTGAGAGAAGAAACAGATCCACCATGTTTCTATTACAGAGGCAGAGGATTGGCAAATGCTGTGCTGAACTGAAGAATGTGATGGACCATTCTTTCAAATTCACATAGACAGTCATGGAAATGCATGTGATGATAGAAATTTATCCAAGATTGTTTTGTGAAGTACAAATCATTTGGCTCAATACAGGGATAACTCAAAGAAGCCTGATGCCCTCTACTGCACCAGAGGTCAGACTAGACAATCCTAGCAGTCTCTTCTGGTCTTAAATGAATCAAATCGAGTAACAACAGCAGTAACAAGAGACTTAGTCTAAGGAGAGTCTAAGAAGGACAGAAAGGGGGAAAGATAAGAGGAGAAAAGCTATAAAGTTGCAATCCTAATCCAGTCGGCCCAGCTGCCAGCTTCTCACAACTCCAAATGTGCATTGCTCCAGTTCAGAAGAGTCCAGCTACAGCTTTGTGCAGAAGGGCTTCTTATGTGGATATGCTTGCCTAAAACATAGAAATTCGTTAACTGGTGCACAGCATGTTTCTGCCTTTCCAGTTCATTAGCGTTGTTTTATTTCCTCACTTAAATTTTGTAAAAAACATTTCTTTTAATTTTTCAAAGTTTATGCAGATTCTTGGCGTACCCTAAAACCATAACCACTTTGTCTTTCTTCAAATACGTATTTAATAACAAGCTTCACCTTTAGAAGACAGCTTGTAATGACATTGGCTTAGTTTCTTTGTCAATGTCAGTGTTATACCTCAGTAACATTAAGCATTTTTGTGTTGGTATTCGGGAGCTTTTGAAATTGTTTTGAATGAGAAAGCCCTAGAGATGATTTGCTATTTAAAAATCCCAACGTTTGTTTCCAGTAAAGGCATATCAGACAGCTTGAAGTATATCATTCCTCAGAAATGCTATGTATGTTATTTCAGTTAGATGTGAACGGAATTTGAACTCCTATAGAAGCTTATGGTAAGCAAGCTACGTGACTGACAAGACATTACAAAGGAGCAGAGCAGCAAGAACAGATTGTAAATAGCAGTTTGCTGATTATGGAATTCCAGATGAGATGTTGAAAGATAATCGTTCAGGTCTGACTTGTTTCCAACCTTTTCATTGATATCTGTTTAAATATACTACATAAAGCCTAATCAAAGTAAAATGGTTTGCAATTACACATGCAAAGGTCCATGTGTAAATAGTGAGGAATTTTATCAAAACAATAAGCTATCACATATCGGTAAAAAATCAAAATTAGTTCTAAAGAGTGAAGACCATATATTTAGAGATTTATGTTGTAGTTTTAGTACTGAGAACTACTGAAGGTGTGAGAGTAAAATGTCAGAGGTTAAAATCAAACAAGTGTTCCAAAATTACCTAGAACTTAACATCCTCCACTACTCTTACAAAAGGTTATATAGTAAAAGGAGACTCTCATTGTTAGGACACAGTTTCTGCCAGGAGACATGAGTATCAGCCTAATGTTAACTTGTAACCCAACTTGCATACTCTGCTTAGAAAATACAGTTCTGTTTATTACAAGGGCTCTCAAATACTTAACTTGCTATATTCTTTCTCCAATGCACCTTTGGAGGAAGGCAAAAACACCTGTGAGAGGATGTTGTTTTTCAACAGGTTCTACTAGGACTAACCTAAAAAGAATGAATTTGAGATTATTAGCAAATGTTGATGATTCACATCCATGCCTTCTGCGTGTCATGTATTAGTATATATTGATATAAATGCACCCTGATATCTAAGGTTGTAGTGCTTTCCCTTTGTCCAAGAATGAAATTTGCATTTCTTAATTAATTTAAACACCCATTATTCTGTCTTTTTGTCTCAGCCTGAAAGGCTGAACATCTTCTCTGATATACATGGCCTCCTCTGAAACAGAAGCCCTACATAAGAAACAGAATACAACATTTTATTTGTGATTGTTCAAGTTTCAAGAGGGGAAAATGTGAATCTGTGATCATCTAATGTACTCAATAATAGTTAAATGGTAGAAACTCCAGTACTAATACTAGCTATTCATATGCAGTATAACTGCAAAGTTTTTGTTGTCATTTAAGGCTGGGCGGGTGGTTAAGTGGATGACAGACACTCTCTATTAACCCTTTCCTTCCCCAGAGGGGAAAGGGAAAAGAGAAAAGGGAGAGAGACTTACTGGTTGGAAAGTTAGAACAGTTTTAATAAACAATAACAAGGAAGAGTATAACAAATAATGAACTATATATAAAATCACTACTGATCTCCAGCTTTAAACTGAGTATCACGTGGGTAGGATGGAATACCCTATTGGTCAGGTTTGGGTCACCTGTCCTGTCCACTCCTCCCCGCAGGTGCGGCACTCTACAGCCCCTTCCTCTGTGGGACAAAAAGACCCAACAGGGACCCTAGTTTCCACAGCAGCAACTGCGTGTAGTCAACTTCAGAAAGTACAGTCACTTAAAAGAAACTTAACTGAAAAGTCTGTCCTAGTCCAAACCAGGACAGTTTTCTATTAGCTTGCTTTTTTGTCCCACAGGATTTTTTGCTCCCCTGCAAAAATTCTAGTCAGATTAGAGTTCACCATTAAGTTAGATATCTGCTCTTTAAAAAGCACATTTGACTTACTGTTCAGTGTCATCAGCCCGGCTGGTGAAAATCTCCCTGGAGTAATGAACAGAAAGTAAGGATGATATAAGCATTTGTAATCATTGGTTGTATTAGGCTTTCTCTGCATAAAGAAACCTAAATCAGAAATATAGTGTTGGTGTTTATGTAGCATATAATATACCACACATCTTACACGAAGGCAATGAGAGAACTGTCATTTAGGAGCTCATACCACTGAGCTAACTGAATGTTAGAGGCATTTGTAATGCTTCCTGGCTTCACACTGGCTTTACTGATTGATTAGAAAAACACATCACAAAGTTTTGCAAATAATAATCAAATAAGAACCTCTGTGGGCCTACTTCTTCTATGTCTTAATTTGACAAACTTTCTCCACTTTCTCCCCAAAGAAATTAGGGACTGATCTTAATGCTATTTTTTCAGTGTACAGTCACCTCTATTCTATCTTTCCAACTGCCTGTGAGGCTACCTAACTGACACACTGTGAGATATCATATTTTATTACAACGTTTTCATCAGTCTACTACTACATAAAGTAACCCTCTGCCAGTTCTGGACATTTCATTCTGTCGTGTAATTAGTCCTCTGTTTCTATCTCTTACTCTGATTAGAGAAGCATACATTTAACTTCATCAAATACTAAGAATGGGAAAAGTTATTTTTAAAAGTGGAAAATATAAGAAATTATAATTAGAGATATCACCTGGGATAAAAATCTCTTTGGAAAGTCAGAGAGATGGGTGTGTGACAGAACCTGTTTTGCAATGTGCAGGCTTTTTTGTTTGTTTGCTTTTTAATATTAACCGATTTTACCTGTTCTTGATATTATTTTGGAAAGCAGAGCGCAGAATGGTCTTTTGAACATAGTGAGTAATACTACTCTTTTTTTTTAGAATCAAATATCTTGTTAAGGATGTATTTAATGAATAATTACATTGAGATAATTGAGAACTAGCTCAAATACAAGCAAACAAAGAATCCAGATATTGGAGGAAGGAGGGAGAGTTGAAGTTGAAAACTTCTACCAATCAAAGTCTTCAGCTAAACTTCTCTGATTGTCAGAAGACATGAAAGAACAGAAAATTCTTAGCTGGTGATCAAATAACATGATTACAAGAGGAGGGGGAGGAAATTGGGAGGGGAATTCAAAAAAAAATTGTAATCCTGGTTGTAAATGATTGTTAGGTGTCTATTCATATATTATGTAAAACAATCATTGTGATTTTAAACCAAGTATTCTATATTTGATACTGAAATTGTAGTCATAGTACTTATATGTTAGAAGTTGGTGAATGCGTGAAGGCCTTTGATAGATTCCTTGTCTTTGAGTAATAATACAGATAGTCAAAAAGTGTCTGTGACAGGCACATAGGGCAAGTCAGGGTGAAAAAAGCAAGATGCTCACAAATGTGTTACAAGATTAGATAAAAACAATTTTAAAAGCAAAAGTCTCTTTCTCTTTAAACTATTCCTCAAATTTACATTCAACATCACTGAATGTTTACATTCAACATCACTGAATGGATTTCTCCTGGGATGTCCATGCTGCACCATGGTAATCATATACATCATCTGAGACTGCGTCATCTACATATTTCCACAATATACCTCATCTGAGGTATATTGTATACAGGCCGCTAAGGAGAGGTGGTGGAGTTGCTCTTTATGTGAGTGAGCAGCTAGAATGTATTGAGTTCTGTCCAGGGGCGGATCAGGAGCGACTTGAGAGTTTGTGGGTGCGAATTAAGGGGCAGGCTGGCAGGGGTGATACTGTTGTGGGTGTCTATTACAGGCCACCGGATCAGGATGAGGAGGGTGATGAGGCCTTCTACAGGCAGCTGAGAGCAGTCTCGCAATTACAGGGCCTGGTTGTTGTGGGGGATTTCAACTACCCTGATATTTGCTGGGAGGCCTACTCAGCCAGCCATCCCCAGTCCAGGAGGTTCCTCCAGTGCATTGATGATAACTTTCTGATGCAAATGGTGGATGAGCCAACTAGGAGAGGAGCGATGCTGGATCTTATCCTCACTAACAAGGAGGGTCTGGTTGAAGAGATGAAGGTTGAGGGCAGCCTTGGTTGTAGTGCCCATGAGATGGTAGAGTTCAGGATCTCATGTGGCAGGAACAGAATAGCTAGCAGAATCACAACCCTGAACTTCAGGAGGGCCAACTTTGGCCTTTTCAAGCAATTGCTAGGGGAAATCCCATGGGACAGGGTACTAGAAGGTAAGGGGGCCCAAGATAGTTGGTTAGCATTCAAGGACTGCTTCTTCCGAGCTCAAGATCAGAGCATCCCAACAGGTAGGAAGTCAAGGAAGGGTACCAGGAGACCTGCATGGTTGAACAGGGAACTGCTGGGCAAACTCAAGTGGAAGAAGAGGGTGTACAGATCGTGGAAGGAGGGGCTGGCCACTTGGGAGGAATATAAGTCTGTTGTGAGAGGATGTAGGGAGGCAACTAGGAAAGCTAAGGCCTCCTTGGAATTAAACCTTGCAAGAGAGGTCAAGGACAACAGAAAGGGCTTCTTCAAATACATTGCAGGTAAAGCCAACACTAGAGGCAATGTAGGCCCACTGATGAATGAGGTGGGGGTCCTGGAGACAGAGGATAAAAAGAAGGCGGAGTTACTGAATGCCTTCTTTGCCTCTGTCTATACTGTTGGAGGCTGTCCTGAGGAGCGCCGGACCCCTGCGGCCTCAGAAGAAGTCAGGATAGAGGAGGAATCTGTCTTGGTAGATGAGGGCTGGGTCAGGGACCAATTAAGCAACCTGGATGTCCATAAATCCATGGGCCCTGATGGGATGCACCTGCGGGTGCTGAGGGAGCTGGCAGAAGTCATTGCTAGGCCACTCTCCATCATCTTTGCTAAGTCCTGGGCAACAGGAGAGGTGCCTGAGGACTGGAGGAAAGCGAATGTCACTCCAGTCTTCAAAAAGGGCAAGAAGGAGGACCCGGGTAACTATAGACCGGTCAGCCTCACCTCCATCCCCGGAAAGGTGATGGAGCAACTTGTTCTTGGTGCTGTCTCTAGGCACATCAAGGATAGGGGGATCATTAGGGGCACTCAGCATGGCTTCACCAAGGGGAAGTCATGCTCAACCAACTTGATAGCCTTTTATGAGGAAGTTACCCGGTGGATAGACGATGGTAAAGCTGTGGATGTGGTCTATCTTGATTTCAGTAAAGCGTTTGACACGGTCTCCCACAGCATCCTCGCAGCTAAACTGAGGAAGTGTGGTCTGGATGATCGGGTAGTGAGGTGGATTGTGAACTGGCTGAAGGAAAGAAGCCAGAGAGTGGTGGTCAATGGGACTGAGTCCAGTTGGAGGTCTGTGTCTAGCGGAGTCCCACAAGGGTCGGTACTGGGACCAGTTCTATTCAATATATTCATTAATGACTTGGATGAGGGATTAGAGTGCGCTGTCAGCAAGTTCGCTGATGACACAAAACTGGGAGGAGTGGCTGAGATGCCGGAAGGCTGCGCAGCCATTCAGAGGGACCTGGACAGGCTGGAGAGTTGGGCGGGTAGAAATTTAATGAAATATAACAAGGGCAAGTGTAGAGTCCTGCATCTGGGCAAGAACAACCCCAGGTACCAGTACAAGTTGGGGACAGAGCTGTTGGAGAGCAGCGTAGGGGAAAGGGACCTGGGGGTCCTAGTGGACAACAGGATGACCATGAGCCAGCAGTGTGCCCTTGTGGCCAAGAAGGCCAATGGCATCCTGGGGTGTATTAGAAGGGGTGTGGTCAGCAGGTCGAGAGAGGTTCTCCTCCCCCTCTACTCTGCCCTGGTGAGGCCGCATCTGGAGTATTGTGTCCCGTTCTGGGCCCCTCAGTTCAAGAAGGACAGGGAACTGCTAGAGAGAGTCCAGCGCAGAGCCACGAAGATGATTAAGGGAGTGGAACATCTCTCTTATGAGGAGAGGCTGAGGGAGCTGGGTCTCTTTAGCTTGGAGAAGAGGAGACTGAGGGGTGACCTCATTAATGTTTATAAATATGTAAAGAGCAAGTGTCATGAGGATGGAGCCAGGCTCTTCTCAGTGACATCCCTTGACAGGACAAGGGGCAATGGGTGCAAGCTGGAACACAGGAGGTTCCGCATAAATATGAGGAAAAACTTCTTTACGGTGAGGGTGACTGAACACTGGAACAGGCTGCCCAGAGAGGTTGTGGAGTCTCCTTCTCTGGAGACATTCAAAACCCGCCTGGACGCGTTCCTGTGTGATATGGTCTAGGCAATCCTGCCCCGGCAGGGGGATTGGACTAGATGATCTTTCGAGGTCCCTTCCAATCCCTAACATTCTGTGATTCTGTGTGATTCTGTGATGTCAGTTAAGTCAAAAATTAAAACTAAACCAAGCAATAACAAGATCCCTCTCAGCTAGATCCATACTCTAGAACCAAACCTGCAAAACCAGACAGTTTCTGGATTTGGTAGACTCAGTTTCCAGATTTGTATTGAACTCCAAACCAAGTCTGGACTAACTCAAGCTCTTATATTTTCAAGTTTAAATATTACAGTCATTCAGTCTCTGTAGAAATGTTGCCCTTCTTGTTCCCTTGATCACCTGAACAAACTAAGCAAAGAACAACAACATTAAATCATTGTGCACTCAGAACTCATATTTTTATATGTTAACGTTTTATAAATTGTAGCTTTACATTTCTGCTGGTGGCTAGGATTAACAGTAATGCTTGCTGAAAACAGAAAACTCATGCTGTTTATAACAGGAGCTACAAGCACTTACTGTATATCAGAATGAAGTCATCTTTAAGCAGGCAAAAGCTTTACCTCAGTGAAAGTTTCTTATCATCATTGATATACAATCACACAGCTGACAATGGGCCAGGAACAAATACTTCCCTTAACTAATCAAGTGAAAGCTTGAATGTACATCATAGTTCATACTGCTCTTTGTTCTATTAATGGTATAGAATATAACTGTGTTACTGGAAACATGGTATAGCTTTCTGGTAAGAATTCACTGGAATATAAGTATTGTACATGCAATACTATTTCAGCATCTTCACTAATGAGCTAATATTCCTCAAGTTATTCAAGCATATGGAGGTAACTACTTACAGTTGAGTTTACAGAGGGCTTGCTGTTTTCCATCCATAGCTGTTGTAAAGTGAGATGGGCTGTAGAGGAGCCTCTGAAGTGTCTGTAGGCTCTGCATGTACCAGACAGAAAGTTTTCCCTGTGTTCTGTGTTTGCTTAATAGTCCCAGGGGGCAATAAAAGTAAAACAGGTTATAAAATACGACATATAGACAAATTTGCTGTTGCAGCAGGTATGGATAATATAATGAGAGACATCTAATAACTGAAATGAAAGATGCATCAGTAAGGTGCCCAGTTACCCTGTAATACAGGCTGTTAGAGTCTCTATGAGCTCTTCTTGAATAATTAACATTTATTCACAGACAAGAAAACTGTGTTTGTCCTTAGATTTGCAGTTGTCCTCATGGACTGACCTAGCTGCTAGCCAAGTCTTCAAACATCGGTGTGCATTTACAGCTATGTCAGTTCACATCTTGGCATGTAAATAAATAAAATGGCTAATACACAGTAGGGTTGGTGTCAGGAATAGCGTGAATATTTTAGTTTCCCAAGCCAAGTTTCAAAAGTAGGGCAAACTTGCCTAGGTACGGGCTTATGGTGCCATTTTAATAGTCTTCAACCTTAGCAAATTAATCCCGTAATAATGTTGTGACCTTCCAGGCACTGTAATATTTTAGTGCTGCTACTGTCTGCATTATTTTCCTGGGAAGTTTCAGAGCCGGTGTGCAATTGAAAATATTACTCATAAAACTAGCAACATTTGTGGGGTTTTTCCCTTGGAAGAAAACAATACGTCATATTATACCTATGCCTTGTCTCTCCATGGAAAGACTTGTTCAGCAAAGATCTGGTCGAAGTTTAATTTTTGACCAGGTAACGTTCCACAAACAGCATATACTACAGGGGAGTGAAAAAAATTACAACAAAAAATTGCTCCTGGCCTGATTCAAAATTTTGCCTTTAAATGTATCTGAGTTTGTACTGCAACTCCAAATTGGAAATGGATTTTATGCTTAAAGTTAAGTCAACTTGGAGCAGAATACAGATCTTTTCTACTTTTTCTCAGCTTCTTTATCATATTCCTATAATCTACTCTAGTGAAAGTGTAAAAAAAAACCCCACAAAACATATCCATGTAACCTTAGCTGTTTCGGGTTTTTATTAGTATCTTGAGCAAGGCAGAAAAAATTAGGAACTGTTTGTTTTGGGTTTTTTTGTTTTCTGTTTTAGCTTCCTTGAATCTATATTATTATTTTACCATTTTGTAGCAATTATACCATTATTTGTTTAAGCCCACAATTTTACAACTTCAAAACTTATCCTTAAATCCCACTGGGGTCTATGGATTAAACACATGCTTAAAGTGAGTATTTAATTAGATGTTTTGCTGAATTGGATCTTGAATTGTTAATCTTTTTTTCAGTAAAATTTTATTGACATCCCTGTTTATTTAAAGAAGCTATTTAGGTTTTGAAAGTAAGATTGCAGTTTCAAGAGAATTTCTGAAGAATTACCTACATGAAAGCATTGAGGCAGGATTAATTATTAAGAAATTAGAGACAAAACCGAACAGGGAGCAATAAAACAGAAACCCATGTATTTCATTTGGAGTTCTTCCTGTTCTAAGAAAGGTGAAGTGTACAAACAGTATATTATTTCATCTATGAAGTTCTCCCATATCTGTTTTCCCTCATGTACTGTGAAGTAACTTTATGGCTGATAAAAGCAAGAAGGGGTGGGGGTTTTTGTTGTTTTTTTGTGTTTGTTTTTTTTTTTTACAATAAAAGTCTGCTTTATTACAATAAAAATGACACTGTAAAACTAAAATAGACCTAATGAAAAAATGAAAATTGAGAATTTACCCTTGTGGAAAAGTAATATCTAAGTCTCCTTTCCAATAGAGAAGGGAAATGACTTGCAAAGGTCTCAAGCCAAATGAGGTATTTTAAGGCTTTCACCAAGATTTTTATTTTAACGATATGGAAGAACAAATAACAAAGCATGTTGCAGGAGAGAAACACTGGAATTTCGCAAACAAAATTATTTAAATCTATGATGTGGTTTATTGACAACATAAAACAGACTTGGCATAATAAAAAAGCATAATTGGTCACAGGACATAAGCCAGCTAGCTAGGTACAGACATGACTTGTGTGAAAATTCAGTAAGGCCACATGAACTCTGCATTTACTAGAGATCTTTTCCATTACTGGATATCCTGGTGGCAGCTACATGCAGTTGTGTGTGTTTAAGAGATAAGATAAAAGTATTAATGAGAAAAAATATGTAGCTACCATTTAATATGACATTTTTTTTCACCCAATTAATATTTATGTAAGTCTATATAATTGCTTTCAGTATTGTGTTTTTTGGCCTAGACTTCCCCCCCTGCCGATACTGGGGAGAGGGTGCTGTTTCCCCTGGGAGCTGCCAAAGAGGCGCAAGGTGGGACAGAGCTGGAAGCTGTGATTCCAGGCAGGCAAGAGAGTCAGGTTCAGAGTGGGCAACCTGCAGTGCCCACAAGGGCTGCAGTGGTGACAGACATGAAGTCCCCTTCAGCAAGTACTGCCCTCAGCAGAGAGGGTGTCTATGGCTCTGTGTGAAAGAGAGTAGTTCTGATGATATATTTTTGTGATCTATAATGTTTAGACATTTTTATTTTTCGCTTCAGTTTTTCTAGCTACAAGTAGCACATTTAGTGTCATGAAGTCAGGCATCGTTTTTCAGTGAAGATCAAGAAGGTTTCATTGGCAATGAGGCAATGGCCTCTTTTTTTTTATCTTATATGGAAAAGTCTATTGGAATGAATACGTGAGACACCTTGAGTCTGTAGTAATGAAACTGGATACATTGCAGGCCATTTAAATTAAGGTTTTGTATATTGTTTACTGTAGGCACTTCTATCTGACATTTTGCGTGTGCTTTTAGTTGAAAAGATGCTGCAAAACAGAAAACAGGCAAAGTTTCTGGAGCAGCCAAGTCCATCAGCTTAGTCTCAGTGCTGTGTTAGTGTCACCTTGTAGCTTCCTTTTAGTTGTCAGAGTAGGAATGATCTTACCTTTACCTATAACATATGGATACTTCCCATGCAAGTTAACAGTGAAAAAAACTTCCTTCTTAGTACCTTCTCCAGTTTTCTCAATGATATAACATCTAGTCTGGTCTTTCTCTGTTGTAGCCCATTACACTAGGTCTGCAAAACAAGGAAAAAGAATTGGTAAATAGCTCCCCCCGTCTCCCCCCCCCCCCCCAAAAAAAAAGCACTTAAAATTCATTTTGTACCAGTGTAAATGCTTGCATAAGTATAATGGAAGGCCACAGAGAATCCAAATGCTATACCTAGGAGCAAGATTAAAGTAACATCATTCTGAGTTGCCCAAGATAAAAATCAACCTCTTGGCATTATCAAGTCCAAATACCTTCTAGGACAATTCCTTATCATGGGGCATTTCACATGAGCTTGCTTTCTCATTAGGGAAATATATTGAAAAATTTTGTGCACATAAAACCTGTCCAGAAATTCTGGGTAAATTAGTTGTTTATAATAATCAGAAGGGTTTATAAACATGCATGTAGAGATCAGAGTGGATTAAAGACAATCGAAAGCTTACATCATCTAAAAAATCCAGATTAGTCAGATAAAACCAATAGACTGCTTTCCAAACTTTTTGGGAGCTGAGACTCATTATAAAAACCAGGCATAATTCTGTGTCTAATAAATTGTTAAAGTTATCTCCTGCCAAAAGGAAATATCCTGAGGAGTAGTAGTATTTTTCTGAAATATTTCGCTGAACGACATCATCCAAATAATTAGCTGATTGTGCTAAAAAAAATGAAGAGTGGGGTCCTGCTTATTTAGGAGAATAAGTTAGGTATTTAAAAATAATGGTCCAATTCTATTTCCTGTGAGACTCAAGGCAGAAACTCAACACTGGCAAGAATAAGACAAGCTCTGCAGGACCTGGAACAGCAACTGGGGAACATGCAGAATACCGTAGGACCTCCTGAATGGCCTGTGTCTGGGCTCTGCAGGAGTAGATGAGCAGGTCTCTAGGTGCACTGGTTGCATGGGTCAGGTCTATCATTCCTCTTCAGGAAGCTCAGAAGTGAGCACCTACCTGTCAGACACATCATGTCTGATCATAGAATCACAGAATCACAGAATAGTTTGGATTGTAAGGGACCTGAAATACCATCTAGTTCCAACCTCCCTGCCATAGGCAGGGATATCTTCCACTAGATCAGGTTCCTCAAAGCCCCGTCCAACCTGGCTTTGAACACTGCCAGGGAGGGAGCATCCACAACTTCTCTGGGCAACCTATTCCAATTCTCACCACCCTGATGGTGAAGAATTTATTCCTAATATCTGATCTAAATCTACCCTCTTTCAACTTAAAACCATCACCCCTCATCCTATCACTACTCTCCCTGATGTCTGAATCCGATGTCTGAATCCTATCCTGAATAGATTGTATTTACAAATGTACAACCTGTAGGTTCCTCTATGGAACCTCTTTTGATTCTGTATCCAAACAAACTATGTACCTCTGTTGGCAACTGTAATTCTGTCTTTGGACAATGTCTTAGTAACTCCTCTGCTGATGAAGCTGATAGACCACCACTCTTTCTTCTTCCCCAGAAATAATCTGCATATTTTCTTTTGTTCTTCCCCAAGCTGCCTATAGCTGGAAGATTTTCCAGAGACACTTTGAGCTGTTCACAAAAGGGTTAATAATCTAAAAACATACCTCATCACCCAAGTATGACTTAAAAAAAACATATTCTTCAGATAGCCTATACTGTACCTATGAAAATATGACAGTTGTTCTTACCTGACAAGCGACTTGTCACTCCTTGCAAGTGAGGGAAGCTAGGGAGTGATGGTCATGACATTTAGACCATGGTCTGGTCATGACATGTAGGGGTTATGCTGATGAAGAGATAGTTGCTGGCAGGTTCAAAGGGACTAAATACACTAAGTAGGAAGAAAATTTTAAGGAAATTGCATTTTGAGCCTTCTGTGTGACAGAAAAAAGCTGAAAAAGCAATAACCACACCATTTTTTCACACTGAAGATATCTGCTTCTCCAGTAAGGGAAGGAGAGCTGGAGAGAGCAGAATCATCTCTCTCAGCACACATTACACCAGAAATGGTCTCTTCCTCTCTTATGGGTTAGAAATCTGATGATATAAAAGAGTACAAAGGAAATAAAAAAAAAAGTTATATATCCTAGTCTTTTAACATTTAACGCTGAATTTCACTTGACCTGCTCTTGGCTCATTCAAAAAACAAGCCCATCATACCAAATTGAGGTTGTATCAAATTTCATAGTGACTATTTTTCAAAAAAAGTCAGAATCCGGGGTCATCCAAAGCTAAACCAGCTTAGATTTTTCTATAAAAACATGAGAATTTAAACAGCTACTATCAAATTATGTACAACATGAACCCAAGACAAAGCCAATGTAAAGAATCTATTAGAATTCAACAAGAATGATGAATGAATATTTTCTTTCCTATAGTTTCTGTCTTTAGCCTAGTAATCATGAACTGTCTATGAAGAAGATACCATGACATTCCTACACACATAGTTCAAAAGAATAACCAAGACCAAAATAAATCAGTTTTTGCCATATATGAACTTGTGCATACGACAGAATGGGGCAACTTAAAAATTAATTTAACACTTTTCTAAACATGCTGTTGTATAGAACTAAAAGATGGTAATTTTTTCATAGAGAAGGCAGGAAAATATAATATGCTGTATTTGGTTGTGTTTTCACTTTTCATAGGCCCTTGTCACTCCTTCTTTTGCTAAGTGTGCAGTCTATTTTCTTTACCTTATTAATCACGTGACAGTCTTTCCTCAGAGAATGGAAGAAGAAAATTATGAATAAAAGACTCCATTGCCTATAATGTTCACAATCTACCAAGTTTGAAAGAAGGCTTTCACAGCAATTTTAACAGCCAAATGTAACAGCTCATTTAAAGAGCTCTTTGGTGAGAGAATCTTAATTTGCATGCAGCCAAAGAGTTGATCCAGACTGATGAAAAGTTCTGAAAATATTGTGGCAAATTCCTCTTCTATTCAATATACAAATACAGCCTGACAAGCAAACAAGTCGTGGATGAAATTTTCAAAGATGTCATAGAAATACATGTACAAAATTTCCAAATATTCAAATAAGAATTAGACAAGAGACCTCCCTAAAAAATTTTGAAAATATCAGCTTTAAGTACGAACAATGTTGACTGATCATCTCCCTTTCTCTAAGCAGCGTATTTCACAGATGATACGTATCACCTCAGGCTGGATAACACATGCATATTGAATAAAATACCTGCAGGGTCTGAGTCTGTAATTATATTCAGGACAGTAGCAATATATAAGGATTATTTTTAATCATTCTATATAACTATTTTTAAGGCTTCATCTGTTCAATGTTTTAAAATAATTGGAAGTTGTAGTTTACTGAAAAAGTTAGAATATAATAAATAGAGAAAATTCCTGATGCAGATATGAAAAATACATATCTGCAGGTTTGTTCTTTACTTCAAAGCCAGATTCTGAATCTGTATGTTAACAGTTTATTAAATTATACTTTACACATAAATATGTATATATGCATATGAAAATACAAATAGAAATATTCCAACAACATAATGGGAATCTAGAAAATGATTAATATATCAGAAAAACTAGGATTGGAGGAGAGAGAAGTATGGCCATTTGACTTTTGGCTGACTCTTCCAACCATATGTTATAACGCATGTAAAAAATCAAATTTTACACTTGACTAAACAACATCATGGGAAAATTTGTAATCCAATTTGTTTATTTAAACTGAAACTGACACTTAATTTCTAAACATGATGCCATTGCACAAGGTATAAGTTGATCTGGAGTTAATTCCAGTTTCATCTTTGGCAGAACTTTCCCTGTGAACCCTATGATATTTGCTGCATTTGCCAGCAGCAATAAAATTTCTTTACACAGAATCACAGAATTGTTGGGTTTGGAAGGGACCTCTGGAGATACCCAGTCCAACCTTCTGCCAAAGCAGTTTCCCCTAGAGCACGTTGCACAGGGTCACATGCAGGCTGGTTTTAAATATCCCCAGAGAAGGAGACTCCACAACCTCCCTGGGCAGCCTGTTCCAGTGCTCTGTCACTCTCAAAGAAGTTTTTCCTCATATTGAGATGGAACTTTCCTATGTTTCAGTTTGTGCCTGTTGTCCCTTGTCCTGTCACTGGGCACCACTGAGAAGAGTCTGGCCCCATCCTCTTGACATGCGTCCCTAAGGTATTTGTAAGCTTTGATAAGATCCCCAACTCAGTCTTCTGCAGGCTAAGCAGACTCAGCTCCCTCAGTGTTTCCTCATGAGAGAGATGTTCCAGTCCTCTGACTATCTTTGTAGCCCTCCGCTGGACTGTCTTGTAGTTCCTGGTCTTTCTTGAACTGCAGGGCCCAGAACTGCACACAGTACTCCAGGTGTGGCCTCACTAGGGCAGTGTAGAGGGGGAGGATAACCTCCCTCATCCTGCTGGCCACGCTCTTCTTAATGCACCCCAGGATACCGTTGGCCTTCTTGGCCTCAAGGGCACACTGCTAGCTCATGGTGAACTTCTTGTCCACCAGAACTCCCAGGTCTTTCTCCGCAGAGCTGCTTTCCAGCAGGTCAACCCCCACCCTGTACTGGTGCATGGGGTTATTCCTCCCCAGGTGCAGGACCGTACACTTGCCTTTGTTGAACTTCATTAAGTTCCTCTCTGCCCAACTCTCCAGCCTGTCCAGGTCTCGCTGAATGGCAGCACAGCCTTCTGGTATATCAGCCACTCCTCCCAGTTCTGTGTCATCACCAAACTTACTGATTGTACACTCAGTCCCTTTATCCAGATCATCAATGAATAAGTTAAAAAGGACTGGACCCAGTACTGACCCCTGGGGAACACCACTAGCTACAGGCCTCCAACTAGACTCTGCGCTGCTGATCACAACCCTCTGAGCTCTGCCATTCTGCCATTCAGCCAATTCACATGGGTGCAAGCTGGAACACAGGAGGTTCCGCATAAATATGAGGAAAAACTTCTTTACGGTGAGGGTGACCGAACACTGGAACAGGCTGCCCAGAGAGGTTGTGGAGTCTCCTTCTCTGGAGACATTCAAAACCCGCCTGGACGCATTTCTGTGTGATATGGTCTAGGTAATCCTTCTCCGGCAGGGGGATTGGACTAGATGATCTTTCGAGGTCCCTTCCAATCCCTAACATTCTGTGTTTCTGTGATTCTCGATCCACCTCACTGTCCACTCATCTAACCCACACTTCCTGAGCTTTCCTATGAGGAGGTTATGCGAGAGAGTGTCAAAAGCCTTGCTGAAGTCAAGGTAGACAACATCCACTGCACTCCCTTCATCTATCCATGTCTTCATTTAGCCCACACCTGTGGCTAAACAATAAACATTTTTTCTATCACCCAATGTCCCTTCCCCAACCAAGGAAGGGAACTGGGAAAAGGAGGGAGAGTTGTGGGTTTGAAGTTAAACAGATTTAATGAAATAAAGAAACCAATATGTGATGGACAGTTTGTATGCCTTAAACAATTTGTTTGACAACTCTGGCTGGAGAAGGAGATGGGTGCTACAAAAGCCTGGAAGTCTGGCAAAAGATAAGGACCTTGGGAATGGAACAATACCTTTGCTGTGCCTTAATTGTTGTGATTTACGACTCTGGCTGGAGGAAGAGATAAGTCCTGCAGAGGCCAAATGGTATCTTTTCCTTGGGGCCAGCCTATATGTGCAACAACTTTGCAAGGCATCAACCATGCTTGTGCAGAAGCGGGGTTATACAGCAGAGACCACAACTAGGGGGGATCGCAACCACCAGACACCCCTTTGGAGACCACCAACTCATTTTGAGAACAATCTAAGACTACAAAGCGCAGGCGTCCCAATTAGCATGAGAAGCCAGCAGAGGGGGGAGACAAGAGGGATGTTACTACCCTCTCCTATCTCGCATGCAAATGACCTAAAGTATTTAGGCCTTCTCGCTTGAGACATCGGTGCGTGCTCCCGCCCGCCACCTGAGGACCGATTCTGACCAACTCTACAAACAACTTACATCGCTGGATCCAAGGGTGGTGATATCTCTTTTCCTCTCTCTCATAATCTCTATCCTCTTTCTCTTTTTCCTTTTCCTTCTCTCTCTTTTTGCAGTGTCTTTAGAAACCCAAGACACTTACGACCATGCCGCTTTCCCTGTATTAATAACTGGTTCTTAATTTCATACCAGTTATTTGGTGTCGTTCCACCTTAATTTACTCCAAGGGATTTATGAAGTAGTTGCGACCAGATCATAACACAATATAAATGACAACACAAAAGAGACAAAATTATACTTATCTATAGAGCACTGGCAAGTTGCTCCAAGAATCACAATAACTGGAAACAAGAGGAGAGCAAAACCAACCCCACTCCTCCCCAGCAAGCTTTCCCTTTTGTAGTGAACTTGATGTTAATGATATAAAATACACCTGTGGGCCAGCCTGAGTCAGCTGCCCTGTATTTAACTGCTAAGGGCCTTGATCACCATGGCTGGCCACAAACTGAAACAAAATCCCAATGAAACCAGCACAGGATTTCACCCCTTATTCTATATCATTTACATCAAGTCACTACTATTTTCCCCATCCCTCAACATACATACACATTCACATATATACACAGAGATATTCTCTCCAGTCCATGGGCCATTTCTCCAAGAAGTCCATTGAATCAATTCAGTCCAAATCCGTGGGCTCCATTTCTCAGTCTCTCAGGACACGAAAAAACATTGGTGTGGGATTCACTCAGTTTGCAAACCAGGCCCAGACCTCAAAATGGTGTCATGAACTGGTGAAGTTGGGCACAGCAGAATGATGTATTGCATCTCGATCTTGTAGCTGGGGTACCTGGTGCAGCCCATGTTCATGGTCTGGGGTGATTCTTACTGTAATAAATTACACTTAACATCATACAGTTCAAGTTGTTAGCTATTCTGCATCATCCACCACATGCACCCAGGTCCTTGAGCAAAAGCAATTCCACGGGTGGGTTTGCCTTTGCTCGAGGCAGGAATAATCCAAACTGCTTTCCCTAACATGTTTCTTGCATGAACCACAGAGACTTTATCCCCCTCTACAGTGCGCAACACTTCGTATTGAGCAGGACCAGCCCCGTTGTCAGATCCCCTGGTTTTAACTAACCAGGTGGCCTTTGCTAAGTGTTCATCCCAGTTTTTGAATGTCCCATCACCCATTGCTTTCAGTGTCATCTTCAACAGTCCATTACATCCCAGCCACTGGTACATGGTATGGGATGTGATATATCCATTCAATACCATGCTCTTTAGCCCAGGTGTCTATGAGGCTGTTTCGGAAATGAGTCCCATTGTCTGACTTGATCCTTTCTGGAGTGCCATGTCGCCACAAAATTTGCTTTTCAAGGCCCATAATAGTGTTACAGTGCTGGCATGCGGCACAGGGTACGTTTCCAACCAGCTGGTACTTACTTCCACCATAGTGAGCACATCGAGCTTGCCTTGTCAGGTTCGTGGAAGTGAGATATAATCAATCTGCCAGGCCTCTCTATACTTATATTTTAGCCATCGTCCTCTATACCACAGGGTTTTTAGTTGTTTGCCTTGTTTAATTGCAGCACAAGTTTCACATTCGTGGATAACCTGTGAGATAGTGTCCATGGTCAAATCCACCCCTCGGTCACGGGCTCATCTGCACATTGCATCTCTGCCTTGATGGCGTGATATATTACAGGTCCACCAAGCTAAAAATAATTAACCTTTATGCTACCAGTCCAGGTCTACTTGGGACACTTTGATCTTAGCAGCTTGATCCACCTGCTGGTTGTTTTGATGTTCCTCAGTGGCTCTGCTCTCGGGTATGTGGGCATCTATGTGATGCACCTTCTCAACAAGCTTCTCTACTCGGATAGCAATATCCTGCCATAATTTGGCTGCCCAGGTGGGTTTGCCTCTGTGCTGCCAGTTGTTTTTCTTCCATTGCTTCAGCCATCCCCACAGGGCATTTGCTACCATTCACGAGTCAGTATACAGGTAGAGTACTGGCCATGTTTCTCCATCAGCAATATCTAGAGTCATCTGGATGGCTTTTACTTCTGCATACTGACTCGACTCACCATCTCCTTCAGCTGCTTCTGCCACTTGTCATGTAGGACTCCACACAGCAGCTTTCCACTTTTGCTGCTTGCCTATAATACAACAAGATCCATGAGTGAACAAGGCATGATGCTTCTCATTTTCTGATAGTCTGTGGTACGGTGGGGCCTCTTCAGCACACATGACCTCCTCCTCTGGCACCATTCCAAAATCTTTGCTTTCTGGCCAGTCCATGATTACTTCCAGAATTCCTGTGCAATTAAGGTTCCCTGTGCGGGCCCACTGAGTAATCAATGAAATACACTTACTCCAAGTAGCATCAGTTGCATGATGTGGAGAGGGGGTCTTTCCTGATAGCATTCAGTTTAACACTGGCAATTGGGGTGCCAGTGATACCAGATGGTTCAATTTAGCAACGGTTTAGCAAGAGTAGGCCTCAGAGTAGGCTCTAAAGGCTTGCTCTGTGTTACCTTTACACAGAACAAACTTTCCTGTCAATAATTTTCCTTTCAGCTAGAATAATAACAATAGGTTCTGAAGCAAACTACATGTTTTGTAGATAAAGTTTGTTTATGGGATTGATAACAAGGTTCTAGTAAACAAAGATTCATGCTGTTTACGCTTACTCTTAGATAAACAAAGGTCTCTGCTAATTATATAAGGCCAAAAGACAAAACAAAACTGTAAAGAACAACTTTGTGATGTCTAAATTAATTTGATTCATAAACTCTTGTATCAGAGGAGAGATAAGTCCAAAATGATATCTTCTTCTCGGGAACACATGTACTTGTAAACAAGAAGGCCTCAGCCACGCTTGCGCACAAGCACGATTTAAGGGGGATTGGGACCACCAGCGACCCCCATAGACCACCAAAGACCCCTTCCCCAATTTAGTACGCATGTGTAAAGACATTACGTAATGCATTACATAATGTTTTTAATTGGGTGGGTTTTTCCCTTGGAATTGTATATAAGGGGCAAGCTTTTGTTCTTAGACGTGCATGCTAGGAGGAGAGATCTCCCATGCACCCAGCGCTGCAATAAACCAATGTTGGCTTTCTAAACTATCATTTGGTTTGGAGAGTTTTCTTGGTTACTATTTTCGGTGACACCAGGAGGAGCTCTGCCTCAGCACCAATTACTTCTGAGGCAGCTCGAACTCCTTCATAGGCTGCCAGTATCTCTTTTTCCGTTGGAGTATAACGGTCCTCTGATCCTCTGTATCCCTGACTCCAAAACCCTAAGGGTCAGCCTTGACTCTCCCCAGGTGTCTTTTGCCAGAGGCTCCGAGTAGGACAGTTTTTCTCTCACCCAATGTCCCTTCCCCAACCAAGGAAGGGAATTGGAAAAAGCAGGGAGGCTCATGGGTTTCAAGTTAAACAGATTTAATGAAATAAAGAAATCAATATAAAAGACAACACAGGAGAGACAAAACTATACTTATCTATTGAGCACTGGCAAGAGGGGAAAGGGGAAACAGCCCCACCTCTCCCAGGCAAGATTTCCCTTTTGTAGTGAACTTAATGTTAATAATATAGAATACACCTGTGGGCCAGCCTGGGTCAGCTGCCCTGCATTTAACTGCTGAGGGCCTTGATCACCATGGCTGGCCACAAACTGAAACAAAATCTCAATGAAACTAGGACAACCCAGTTGGTCATATCCTTATAGAAGGCCATCAGACTGGTCAAGCATGATTTCCCCTTGGTGAATCCATGTTGACTATTCCTAATAACCTTCTCTTCCTCCACATGCTTAGAGGTGGCATCCAGAATAAGCTGTTCCATCACCTTTCCAGGGATGGAGGTGAAGCTGACCGGCCTGTAGTTTCCTGGGTCTTCCTTCTTGCCCTTTTTGAAGACTGGAGTGACACAGGCCTTCCTCCAGTCCTCAGGCACCTCTCCTGTTTTCCATGAGCTTTCAAAGATGATGAAGAGTGGCTTGGCAAAAACATCTGCCAGCTCCCTCAGTACTCATGGATACATCCCATAGGGGCCCATAGATTTCTGGGTGTCCAGTTCGTCTAGATGATCTCTAACTTGATTCTCCTCAACCAAGGGAAAGTCTTCCTTTCTCCAGACTTTTTCTCGTACCTCCATGCCAGGGATTCCTGAAGGCCAGCCTTAGCAATAAAGACTGAGACAAAGAAGGCACTCAGTAACTCCTCCTTCTCTGTATCCTCCATCACCAGGGCACCCTTCTCATTCAGCAGCGGGCCCACATTTTCCCTAGTCTTCCTTTTGCTGCTGATATACTTGAAGAACCCCTTCTTGTTGTTCTTGATGTCCCTTGTGAGATTTAATTCCAAGTGGGCCTTAGCCTTCCTCGTCGCATCCCTGCATACTCTGACAACCTCCCTATATTCCTCCCAAGTGGCCTGTCCCTTTTTCCTCATTCCATAGACTTCTTTCTTCCATTTGAGTTTTGCCAGAAACTCCCTGCTCATCCGTGCAGGTCTCCTGCCCCCTTTGCTCAATTTCTTACTCATAGGGATGCACTGATCTTGAGCTTGGAGGAAGTGACGCTTAAATATTGATCAGGTCTCTTGGACCCCCCTGCCTTCTAGAGCCCTAACCCATCGGATACCCGCAAGAAGGTTCCTGAAGAGGCCAAAGTCAGCTCTCCTGAAGTCCAGGGTTGTGATCTTATTTATTGCCCTGCTTCCTCCATGCAGGATCTTGAACTCCACCATCTCATGGTCACTGCAGCCAAGGCTACCCCCCACCTTCACATCCTCAACAAGACCTTCGTTATTTGTTAGCACAAGGTCTAGCGGCACACCTCTCCGCGTTGGCTCCTCCACCACCTGTGATAAAAAGTTGTCTCTGAAGGAACCTCCTGGACTGTGAGTGCCTAGCTGTGTTGTCTTTCCAGCAGATATCAGGGTGCTTGAAGTCCCCATGAGAACTAGGGCCTGCAATACCATGTAAAGAAAAGTCAGAAAGAGGAAGACAAAAGGATCACTTGATATATTTTAAAATAAACAAGTGCATTGACCAACTTGAGATGGAAGTACTATTTTTTTAGTTTCAGTCCACTAGTTTGCTGGAAACTATTAACAAGATCCATTACTTCAGTTGGTAGTAAAAGTGGGTCTGTGTCACAAACACAGAAGTCTGAATAACTTTCAAAATTTGTGTATAATAACCTCTGTCTTAAGCGCTGAACAATCCGAAGAAACCCTTCAAGGATCAGTGTCCTGAGAGGATTTCCTAGTCCCTAAAAAATCCAGTCCTGTTGTGCTTATATAGAATTTCAGTCAGATTTTAGCATATTAATAATTGAAAATAAATAACATTTGCTCGCTGATTCTTAGTAGCTGGTTTACCCCATACAAATAACTTAACAATTACCGTGTTGTCTTCATCTTTGGCTGCATTGTAATCACTTCATTTGTGAAGTAATGTACTACCCCTTGACTAGAAGTGCAATTAATATAGTGCATTGTAGAGAGACCTTAAGGTACCAGGTTAAGATTTCTTTTCTTATTAGATGAGACGCTGTAGCCAAGTATTTTTACTGTAATTTTACAGCAGTCATAGACTGACAGCCACTTTTCTAGCCAAGGACTGGAAAACATACTACTAAGGACAATATATCTTATAATTTCTCAGGAATTAGTATGCCAAATCAAAAAATCTTACTCATCAAAACCAACCAACCAACCAACAAACCAAGTGGCCTAAACCAGGCCAATTTTCCTATCAGTGATTTTTACTTTCAGCTATGTCTCTTCTAAGTATCTGCACTTTCTGAAACTAACTGCATGTTTTGCAGACAGTGTCTGCTTCTAGGACTGATAACGCTCGAGGTACCGGTAAGGATGTTATGCAGAAAGGCTCTTGCTGTACTTATTCTTAGAGAAAGCAAGGTCACTGCTAAATTCCTTACTGCTTACGAGTGAAGAGACGAAGGGGGGTCGCAGCTGCAGGGGGGAGCAGACAGGGCAGGTGACTCAAAATTGACCAACGAGGGTATTCCATCCCATACACGTCATTCTCAGTGTAAAGCGGGGGGATCACGAGGGTCTCGGCCTGTTTTGGTGGCTTCTGCTTGAGGCTTGGGCTGTCTCTGCTGCTTGAGCCTTCGTCCCTTCTCCCTTCTCGCGCTTCTGGTGTGGCCAGTGTCCAAAGAGGACTCTGTCCGTTTTCCTGCTGGCCCCGATCCATGCATCCCTGAATCCAGCTCTCGACTGTCGCTGGGCCCAGTCTGGGCCTTCCTGGAGCCTGTCCTGCAGTGCCGGTGGTGACGTGGCCGACATCTGGGGAGCTCCATCTTGGTTTTGTATATATTTGTATATATTTGATTATTCCAATATTATTATATTACTCTTTTTCATTATTATAGTTTACTAAAACTGTTTTAACTTTCCAACCTGTAAGTCTCTCTCCCTTTTCTCTTTCCCTTTCCCTTCTGGAGAAGGGGGAGGAGGGTTAACAGAGAACATCTGCCACCGATTTAATAGTCGGCCCAGCTTTAAACCGTGACAATAATGTTTGCAGATGATATATATATATAGTTAAGGGAGTTTTTCACAGTACCTATAATTTATTGTGCTAAGTTATTAGGATGATAAGTTATAAAAATATTAATACCAGCTCCTTCAAGAGGTCACATGCCAGGACAATTATAAAAACAGTTATATCATTTGCTGTTGGAATTTCATCTGACACCAGATTTCAGTTGATGACAGTACATAATTTCAAGTTTTTGCATTGGTCCTCTTCAGGTACTTAAATGGTTTTCTTTACTGCCGTCTGAGTCTCAGGAATGACATAACATCTTTCTCTTCCTGGCAGTCCTGAAAGACACAAAACCATGACTATATCAGTACTACCAATGGGAAACCAAGCCACAGAGGAGACACGTCACTTATTTAAGTTACATGTGTAGCAGTAAAATGAGTTAGTCTTATAAATCTTACAGTAGCACAGTAACCACTGTACCATCTATTTTCTGGGGTGAAAAATAATGGTTTACATCAGCACTTCTCAGTTTGTAAGGAATACCTCTTCACAGAGATGGTACAAACAAGGCAAAAAAAAAATCACCAAGGCTAGAAAAAATGTATTTCAATACAAGTCCCATATTTTATGAAGAGTTATGGAGAATTCTTAATCCACTGTAATAAGGCATAAGGTATGAAGTTGGTGAAACATAGTTTTAGATATCCTTATTGATGCCATTCTTACTTTAAGCTATAGGAAATGATCTTTGCAACAGAGATTAAATTAAGAAACATAACACAACAAAGAAGGCACACTGTACTTAAAGTCCACTTTGAAATTATTGTTGGTTTTACTGTGGTTAAGTCACAGGTGAAATCTACAGCAAACGGAAAGTGCATACTACTAGCACAATTTGTTCTTTTTCCATAGATGTCCCTCATACATATCTGCTGTTTTCAAATCAACACTTATGCTCAGAAAAATATGCTATGCCATGCCATGAATTGCAACACTTACTTACTTATCCTGTGGTTCAGTGAGACCTGGAGTTAGAAAACAGGTCTGACTGAACCACAGGATAATTCAGGCAGGAAGGGATGTCAGGAGGTTTCTAGTCCAAACCCCTGCCCAAAGAAGGACCAGCTCTTGGGTCAGACCAGGCTGCTCAGGACTTGATCTCATCAGGCCTTGAAACCTTCCAAGGACAACTGAGAGTAGGCGAAATGGGAATCTGTTCAACAAGGGGAAATGCCAGGTTTTCCACCTGGGGAGAGATAAGCCTATGCGCTAGGGCAGGCTGGGGGCCAACGGGCTGGAAAGCAGTTTGGCAGTAAAGGACCTCAGGATCCTAGTGGGCACCAAGCTGAACACAAGCCAGTAACTGCAAAAGCAGCTCACAGCACCCCGGGCTGCATTAAGAAGAGTGTTGCCAGTAGGTTGAGGGAGTTGATCTTTCCTCTGTACTCAACCCTGGTGAAACACACCTGGAGTTCTGGGTCCAGTGCTGGGCTCTACAGCACAAGAAAGATGGGGACTTACTGCAATGAGTCCAGTGCAAGGTCACAAAGATGATTAAGGGACCATCTGAGGACATATGAGGAGCGGCTGAGAGAGCTGGCATTGTTCAGCCTAGAGAAGAGAAGGCTCAGGATGATCTTATCCATGTGTAGAAACACCTGATGGGAGGAGTACCGAAGTTGAAGTCAGTCTCTTTTCTGTGTTGTCCAGCGACAGGACAAGAGGCAATGGGCATATGTAGAAATACAAGGATGAAAGATAAAAATATTTTACTGTATTGGTGATCAAACCCTGGAACAGGCTGCCTTGGTAAGCTTTGTAGAGTCTCCATGCTTGGAGATAATTCAAAACCTGACTGGACACAGACCTGAGCAAACCACTGTACCTGACCCTGCTTCAGCAGGAGGGTCGGACTAGACGATCTCCAGAGGTGCTTTCCAGCCTCAACTATTCTGCGATTCTGTGACACCCTGAGGGATATCCTCAGGTTGTTTAAAGAAGGCTTCATCCCTCTCCTTACTCTGACCTGATCATCTGTAACAAACTTCCACTGGATGTGACTCTTACTGACCTTTCCAGGAATGAAAAGGAGGCGTAGGGGGAGGGATTATGCTAGTGTAATGTCAGCTAGTGTTTGGTATAAAATCAGTAATGCCTAAAAATCATGAGCTTGGCAGAATATACAGGCAAACAGCAACTTAGACAATATTTATTGTGTATATTTTAATTATTTTTTTAAAAAGACCTTTTTATACTATATAGAGAGCAATTACCTTGCAGATAGGATAGAAGCGATAAAGAAATACTTTCACTGTCCAGATCCAGGGGGTAACATCAGTCACATTCACATTTCTTGCGTAACACCAGATGATTTGCTACTGGTGCAGGAAAGGAGACAACATCATTAAATCCTGGACCTTGCTAGTTTCACTAGTAGAGCTGTGAAAGGAATTTACATACTTCAGCTATATCAATGTAACTGGAGAGCTAATTCCATAATAGAGATAGTCTTTGGAAGACTGTTGCTTTTGTGAGCCTCGCTCCTTGGTGCTTGGAACAGGTCTAAGGAACTGTAGTTGAGAGAAATGTTGCATACTGGTATGAAGAATCACAACCTGGTCACCTTGAAAACAGAATCTCTGTTTATGCATATCTGCACATGCTGTCCAGTCTTGCCCTGTGACTCAATACCATAAAATAAGACAGTGTAGTATTCTGAATATGGATGTTACCGTTGATTTCACAGAAACAGTATCAGTACTCAACCTACCTAATAGCCCTTAATTACAGTCAGCCACATCCAAACTACCCAAGGAAGTGGCAGAGACCTTTTCCGTGTAGTGTCCTGCAGTATTATGACTGTTGCGTAGTCCAGTTTATCTTCTTTATTGTCAATAATTGGAGAAAAATTTTAAAAAAGTATTTGTTTAAAGGACATGTAGGGGTATATTTTATTTTCTGAATGAATTATTAATGTTAGCACAAATCTGTTGCTGTTTCTTTTAAAAACTCATACATTAAAGAAAAAAATTGACACTGTTACTTTAACTCTTCCATGTTTTATCATTAAACACATACGATGCCAGAAGGCAGCTTGAACGTGTTTCAAAATTTTAAAACCAGGGTGGTCAATTCTCAGAAAAACAAGATATCCTGCATGAAGTCAGCCCTCATGAACTTGTGCCTCAATGCCAGCAAACCCCAGGTGGGGTAATTATTCCTAGTGAGCTCTGAAGAATCAGTATGGGAATTTCACTGCCAAAAGCTGATTTTAGGAAACTCAAGCAGTCATAAACCATTCCCTTCTGGCTTTAGGTAAGCCCTGAATTTTTCAGTTAGGTTTGTAAAATAGCCTACCTTGGATACTACATGATATTGCATACTACTGTGTTCATAACTGAAGTCAACTGAGATTAAGCTACTCTTAAAAAGGCCCCTTTTAGAGGTAAGTCAAAAAAAAGGACGTGTCTGAGCTGTGAAATGCAACATATATATAGCCTCACCCTAAAGATTTTCTTTTGACAATGTGATTTCTGAAACAGTAATTAAATCTTAATTAAAGCTAGGCAGGTTCTTTCTGATGCCATTAAAACCCCAGCAAATTACAGAATAATTTGTAAACCTTTGTTTATAAGTCATAAAAAGTTCACATGACACAGAATTCTATTATGGGATTGCCATGATCATTTTCATTCGTGGAGAGTTCTCCAGGATATAGAGTACAGTGAGTCCAGAGGAGGGCCACAAAGATGATCAGAGGGCTGGAGCACCTCTCCTATGAAGACAGGCTGAGAGAGTTGGGGCTGTTCAGCCTGGAGAAGAGAAGGCTCCGCGGAGACCTTATAGCAGCCTTCCAGTACCTGAAGGGGGCCTACAGGAAAGGTGGAGAGGGGCTTTTTACAAGGGCATGTAGTGATAGGATGAGGGGGAATGATTTCAAACTGAAAGAGGGAAGATTTAGATTAGCTATTAGGAAGAAATTCTTTCCTGTGAGGGTAGTGAGACACTGGAATAGATTGCCCAGAGAAGTTGTGGATGCCCCCTTCCTGGCAGTGTTTAAGGCCAGGTTGGATGGGGCTTTGAGCATCCTAGTCTAGTGGAAAGGTGTCCCTGTCCATGGTAGGGGGATTGGAACTAGATGATCTTTAAGGTACCTTCCAAACCAAATCTTTCTATGATTATATGATTCTATGATAATTGTGTGTCATCTACCCCAGTTCAACGTTTTCACTGTAACTTTATTCTATGTCCATCAGTGTAAGCTTGCATAAATATGAGGCTTTTTTTTTTTGTTAGTGATGAAGATTGCCTGAAACAGATAAGGCTGCCCTTCCAGTTTATTGAGATAATTTAAGAGGTTGGTGGAAGCGGTCTGACAAAGTGTGGCCCTAATCAGTGAAACTGATCATATATGGATGGGGCTGCAGTATAGCTCAGCAGAGTTTACACATGAATACATATTTCAGTACCTCTTAAGCTCTCTGCCTTCTGCAAGCTGCTTTCAGTAATGTGCTCCACTGTGATGGACAGGAAACCTGAAATGTTATCATCTGAGTCATACTGCATTTCAAAATCTGATACATAGAGCTGGTCAGTACTGAGATCTGTTCTCTAGTGAGTAAGCAGCAACTCATTAATGACCTGGTCTCCTCAGTGATCTGATAGTGAGGCAGGCAAATGATGCTGATAGTTTTTCAATACTTGCATCATTCATTGTGATATTGACAGTCCAAACCTGAGCAGAACAATGTTCAAAGTGTTTGAATTTGCAGTGGTTTAATTTACTCCTTATCGTTAGACTTTCCTGTGACCTTTGGAATATACTATCTCACAAAAAACCCTATTAAGCTACAGAACCAATAGCATGGGTGCTAAGACTTTGAGCATGTTATAGTGCCTTGCTTTCACAGAAGTCACTCACTGAAGTTGGGCACCCAATGAATAACTTAGAGGCAGCTTGAAAATCTATAGTAGACCCACTGGCAACATTAATCAACGCTAATTTCTGTGGCAGTCTAGCACACAACTAAGTGAACATTCATATATGTATTTTTGCAACACCACATGATGCTGGCAAATCTAAGTTATTAATAGAGCTCATTGTGAGGGAGCCATTCCTCAGCAGATGCTTCCTTAGCACAACAGATTTAAATGTTATCAAATACCACCTTGCCAACTATGCTCACCTAGATTGCCCATTTGTCAAATTTTCTCATAAACACCATCATAATTTCTTCCAGCACAATCTTCGTGCACGGAAAGTACTCCCTGTAAGAAAGTTAGAATACCACACTATTAATCTTCTTGTAATCTCTTTTCAAAATACAGCTACATTATGATCAGTACAAAACACCCAATGATGAGTACATGGTGGGTATAGAGGTTGCTGTAGTCACTGATTGCTAAGCTGTATTTAATCCTTATTTCTTCTAAAAGTCCTCACACTGTTTGTGCTACAATGCATGCTGTTCTGGGCAGGGACCATCTTTCTGTTACTTGCTCCAGCGTGCTGTCCTGATGCTGTTTCAAAAATAAATGGTATTACTGTGCAAGTGGCCTACTGTATGCTATTGTATCAAAATGAACATATCATTTGGTCATTTTGTCATGGGAGTTATCTGTGTTTTTTTTTCTTTATTTTCCTTTATAAAAAGAATTTGGCAGTGGTTATGGTATCTAATGGGAGCGACTGAATATAAATATTTCCAGTTCTATCAGAACTGTGGTACACTGCACTATGGGATCAATACAAACCATCATACCAGTCTTTCGTGTCTTGTTTCATTTATTCTCTGTTCCAAATGGATTGGTTATGTCATTCTTAAAAAATACATTTTCATGACATATTTTTATAAGATTTTGTCATGAGAGCACTAACATGACTTTTTAATTAAGCATAGACCATATTTTACCTACCCTTTTTGTCACCAGTTAAACTGTGACATGAAGAAAGGAATAGGTGTAAGACAATCCTACAAAGCAAATTAATGACAAAAGCACTAGGGTAGATCTTATTTTAAGTCTGCAGAACAAAATCAGATTATGTGATACTAGGAAAAGGATTTGATGCTTAATGCCCTTTGCACCTTCAGCAGGTATTATAAGATTGTACCAAAAGACTTAACTACATACACTAGTATTCATAAAGGCACTGGAGACCTTGTAACACTCTAGGATCACATTCTGCAGCAGGGCTGATTGCTTTCTGCAATGAAATTGTGGCAGTGATAACAAGGCTTCATAAAAGTCACCATTTGCTGTGAAAAATCAAAGACTCAGAAGAAATGTAGAGCAAGATATACGCTGAGAAATGTATCAGTGTTATTAAAAGTAGAGCCATGGGAGCTTGGAAGAAATTGCCTGCAAGAAAGCACATAAAGCTTTTGGAGGACTTAATAGAAGCCAAGGGAAGTGTTAAAGAAATTAGGACAGTAAACTGAGGTTAAAAAAGAAGAGAAAGAGGTGATTAAAAAGAGAACAAGAGCAATAAAATTGAAAGCTATGTTCTCTAGTTCATTCTAGAGGTTTCTCAAAAGACATAGAGTAAATTGGATGCTCAGCTGTACTGTGAACATACTGTGATATCTTCAGAAAACAAGCTTTAAGTCTTCTCTGTTGTAGTTTAGACCTGCTTTGATCACTGAGGTCATGGGAGAATTTGAGACTATATTAGGTTACAGCATATGCTTTGGGCATCCATTTCTGTTAGTTAGAAAGAGTCTGTGGGGAGAGTTGGCTTCAAGGATGATGAGAGTCATCAGTCACCACTCCAGGATTAGAAGCTTTCAGTTTATGGGACCATATACCACCCAATATGAAGAAAATTAACATATAGATGGTTCTATAACTCATCAGCGAATCTGCTATATTTGTTTAAGATTACAAAACATATTTTAGAGAACACTGCTATTTCAGATGTCTTTTATTCTTTCCAGGCTGTCTGTAACTTACATACAACATCTGTAAAAAACACCTATTTTTGGACAAAATGTCTATGCTGGTCTACCACTGCCTTCAGTGCAATCAGGATGACAATGTTATTTCCTGTTTTGAAGACCTCATTGGGAATGATTGGGACTATTCTCCACTGGTTTCTTTTTGATCTCTTGGAGAGAATGTAAAGGTAAGGGAATGCTTTCTGCTGTGGAGCCTGATGGCTGTAACAGATGTAACCTGAAACTATAATAAAGAACATATTTAGTCCTTTTACTACAGACATTTGCCCGTAAACTGTTGTTAGAGTTCAGTGTCTCAGAATGTTTTTTCATTAACTTCAATTTCTGCATATAGCAATACTGTTGTGCAAGGATCTTTTCAATTCTGTTATGCCTACTGACTCCAACATTATTATCTGGGCTTACTATTATCACTTACATATTTCATAGAATCATAGAATGGTTTTGGTTGGAAGGGACCTTAAAGATCATCTAGTTTCAACCCCCCTGCCACAGGAAGGGACACCTTTCCACTAGGCCAGGTTGCTCAAAGCCTCATCCAACCTGGCCTTAAACACTGCCAGGAAGGGGGCATTCACAACTTCTCTGGATAACCTGTTCCAGTGTCTCACCACCCTCACAGGAAAGAATTTCTTCCGAATAGCTAATCTAAATCTACCCTCTTGCAGTTTAAAACCATTCCCCCTTGTCCTATCACTACTTGCCCTTGTAAAAAGCCCCTCTCCACCTTTCCTGTAGGCCCCCTTCAGGTACTGGAAGACTGCTAGAAGGTCTCCCTGGAGCCTTCTCTTCTCCAGGCTGAACAGCCCCAACTCTCTCAGCCTGTCTTCATAGGAGAGGTGCTCCAGCCCTCTGATCATCTTCGTGGCCCTCCTCTGGACTCGCTCCAACAGCTCCATGTCCTTCTTATGTCGGAGGCCCCAGAGCTGGATGCAGTCCTCCAGGTGGGGTCTCATGAGAGCGGAGTAGAAGGGCAGAATCACCTCCCTCAATATTTACCATTTCAAATCCAGATTACTAGAGACCACTCTGCAGTAAGCCCCATACTAAACAATTTCACATCCTGCTGAAAAGTAAGAATGCAGCAGCCTATTATACAAGCTATGTGCTAGATGGGGCAGGATTTGCAGAGGTAGGGAGAGAAAGAAGCTGGCTACAGACTTAGCTGCCTGCAGTGCCTTGTGTGCTCAATGTCTTACTCTGTAGGAGAGGCTGCATCACTTCGTGAGTCCTTTTTTAGCACTGTAGCTGCATCTTGCTCATGAATGGTACCAGCCACTTACTGCATTTTTGAAAGGAGGCTGGCTGAGACATTGATTTCTCCCTGCCTCCGCAGAAAAAATCAGGAGCCAAAACTGTGTATGCCTGGTCCTATGCACTTGAAAGACCACCTCTTTTTACTAACTCAGTGGCAAAGGGTGTTCCTTGAGATTAGCACCCAGCTCTTTTAAGGCATCTGTCTTCCAGAAGCTGTTCTCTGGCTTGCTGGCGTTCAGATCATGATGTAAAAAACCCATCTTTCCTCTAACAAGACAGGAAAGGGAATAATATGAAGGCTGCTGTTTCTTCAGGTTGTACTTTTGGTTCTTTTCAGGACAATCTCAATGATGTTCTGTTTTTAAACTGAAGGAAGGGTAGATAGAAATGTGTATCTGCATAATACCCTTTGAGTTCATAAAACACTTAGAATCCTGCTGTGTGGCCTCATAGACCTAGCACTAACCTTATGCTCTTCTCTAAGGGATTGCTTCAGCTCTGGAATAACTGAATGGGATTTAAACTTTAAATCTCAAGAAAGCTTTGCTTGATACCATTACATTGCATGTCCCGTCTGCTGTGATTTTTGTCTGCTTGATTTTTCTTGCTTTGAGCTTAGAACAACTTTACACTCAACTAAAAATCTAAGATGACATTTAAGTACTGAAGTGAACACATGAAAACTACAGGGCCAGAAATAAACTGAGAATTCAAGTAATCAAATTGCTTCTTAACTCTTTTATACCCCATGACTCCAACATTTAAACAACCTTTAATCTTTAATGTAGTTGTAGCAAAATTCCTGTACAAAATACAGAAATACTATTAACTCTATTTTATGCAGAAGGAAGAGGAGCAAGGAAGAGTAAATGGCTCAATCGTAATCACACCAGAAGTCAACGGCAGAGCAAAGACTTGAAAGAAGTCCTCTCATGTACCAGACAATGCATCCCACACAACTGTCTGTGCGTGGGATAGCTACAACCTGATTGCCTCAAAAAATTTAAGATTTGCAGATTCTAAAACAAGATTAAAAACTGCAGCTGAAGCCCCCTTGAATATAAAACTTTTGCAGGAATAAGATTTTTTTTTCTTTTAAAAAAAGGGAATCCTGAAATGAATTAAACCATTCTTACAAGTATATTTTTTAATATTTGTTTTAAAATAATAGAACTCTCTCTTTCTCTTCCTAAGAATACATTAACGCAAAAGATAAATGCAAGACGCACAAGGTTAAAAGCTTGACAGAAAATATTTGCACCTGGAAAACTGTTGTAAGAATGTATGCTGCCTGGCTGTTCTTTTAGTATTTTTTATTTGTTTCTTTTAGAGGATGAGATAAAGATGTGAAGAAAGCAAGACAGTTTACATGTCATAGGAAAAAAATAGTATTAACCTGTGTTTAATTTTCTCAGTAACTTTTTTTTTAAATTCTCAAATATTCTCTTTTATCTCCATGGTTTTGCAGGTTCCAATAGAGGGTGCTGAAGTGACACTTGGCAAAGATGGAGTCACACTGTGTTTTGCTGTTGACATCAATGAGAACAGAAACGAAACTTCCAGGTTACATGCAGATTAGGAATGGAAAAACACTTGTCAGTTCCCACCTTCGTAGAGTGCCCTGATTGCCTCTGAATTGCAATATGGCAAGACCCAAATCTGTACAAAATTCTGTTATGCTCTCCCCCTCTTTCCTGGTTTCCCCTGAAATGAAACCAAATGTAAAGACTGGAAGGGACCCATTCTGTACACCAAGTCACTGGTGAGACAAGTAACCAAATCTTTGAGATTGAGCAAACTCCTGACGGTAAATCTGGATTCAGCTTCACCTTGTTTTCTGCTGATCTTAGCATGTTTACACAATACACAGATCAAAAGAGCACACTTATCAGTGAAAATCTGAAGCTGTGAAACCAACAATGGATCCAAATCTGGCCCCATAAGAAGATTTCTTTTTCTTTTTGTTTTTCCTTCTCCTTCTCCTTCTCCTTCTCCTTCTCCTTCTCCTTCTCCTTCTCGTCTCCGTCTCCGTCTCCGTCTCCTTCTCCTTTTTCTTCTTCAGGAAAAACCAAACCAAAACAAAAAAACAAACCCAAAATAAACCTTAGCTGTTATTTGTTTGTATGAGTTGGGACAGGTTTTTCTTTTTAAGCAGTACCCTTATCAGGAATGTTTAGGAGGCCAATGTACACAATGCAATAAGAAATACAGGAATGGAAAACTTTCCTCATATTTTTAGCCAGGCTGGCTAAAGAAAGGGAAGGACCAAGCTCCCTCACCACTCCTTGCTTTAATCCCCAGATTCCAATAAAGAGTTAAAGTATATAATCCTTCTCTCAAATCCCTTGCATACAGAAGCTTAGTTAAGGAACTAACCCCTTAGAGGACATATAACTTGCTCCCCCGTTTCATTTGCCTATCAATGAGTTAATGTGCAGACAAGCAAATGAAGCTATGGAACTTTATTGTACAAGGCAATAAACCAGAAGTGCTCAGGGAAAGACTGAAACTAATTTCTCCTTTTTATTTGTGTAAAGCACTCCTAGCATTTCTTAGCACTGTTTCTACACAATGTTTAGTCAGTTCTTTGCCCAAATTTTATCAGAAAGTGTAAAAATAAGTCAAATAAATAATAAATGATGATTTTATAGCTGTTTTTCAAATTTAAATCACACTAATTTCCTAACAGCGCCGAAAATAAACCTTAAAAACTACCTTGCAGTTAAAGAAGAGACAAAAATAAGAACTACATATTATAAAAGGTATTTGAGGGATACAACTGTTTCAGATTGCGGAATTTAAAGACACAGTCCTTTCCTCTTTTCACCTGTCTGAAGGCATGATTGGGAGAATGTTACTAGAGAAGTAGGGAGACCAAGATAGTATCAGTACTAAGAAAGAGAAAGGATGGGTATCTGACCTGTATGTCATAACATGACAAAAATCTGTGGCTTACTTTCAGTGCATAATGAACTAATTATAACACTAAGTATTTGTTGCTTTTTTTTTCAAATTAGCTGAAAACCTGTAATATTTATTTGCTGCTGATTAATTTCTATGATAGTTCGGAGTCCTGGGGTGCTACCTAGGTGCCTCTTAGCTGGAATAGTAGTGGAAATGGGGATCAAAAGCTGTCTGAAATACACTGCTAGCCAAGTCAACACTTGGGTTGGTGGGGGGGAGATGGGGCTACAGCAGTGAAAGCACAGCTGCCAGCAGTACTGCTGCTTATTGAGATGCTCACTTTCCTCTCCCTTTAAATTACCTAGAGTCAATTTTGGTACCTGATATTTGGAATTATTCCTCCGTGGTGGCAGGGACGGTGTCAAGACCATATAGACACTTCCAAAGATGTTAGGGATCTTTCCATTATAGAAAAAGGAAACAGCCAACCTCTAACTCCTTTTAGCTGAGCTCAGTTTCCCAAAAGCTTGGATGATTTTCAAACTCTGTTTCATTGCATTGTCATGCTAGGATGATTGTTTTAGACTAATGTCAAAGTGATGTACTATTTAGACAAGCATCCTCTACAGTGGTACAGCCACATGCAGCTTGAAATAGACAAGTTCATAGCTATGAGATAGCAGACCTGCAACACCAGCACATGAAAGATAGTAGGAACTAATTTTCAAACTAAATCCTTAAACAGGCTTAAGCCATTGGAAGTAATGCAGATTGCATCTAGCTTTAGGCTAAGACAATTAAAGAGCGATATGTAACAGCAATGTAGAGAAAGATCTGATGTATCTTTCCTGATGACTATTTCATCCTTCTGCTGTTGGCACCAGATACCACTATATTTATATTCTGCTATTCAGCCTAGTTAATACTTACTCCATTTTCCCAGATCTTCTCATAATCATGACTACCCACCAGATATTACTCAGTTGCCTTCCATTTATACAAACATTCATTTCTAAGTTCTGATTACATTAATAGTTTGTCTTAGAATGATAAATCTGATTTTCTAAGTTCTTGTTATAGAGGGAAGGTCCACTTACCCCGTGTGTGGGTAGAGCTTCCCAATATTACTATTTCAAATCACTTACGACTTCCAAAATTATGGCATTTGGAGCCTCTGATAGTTAATGATTTGGGGGACTAAAAAAAAATCTACTCTATTTTTGCCTACTGTAGTGCCTGCTTTATAAACTTTAAGAGTTAAACTGTTTTCAAATCTATGGATTTTTAGCTATGCTTTGACAGCATGTGGTGACATGTGAAATTGTCTTTTGTTAAGAAGGGAAGCCAGCTGCCTTTTGAACTAGAAGACTAAAAAAGTAGCAGAAAATTTGGATTTAAAGGCAGTCAGTTGATTGTCTTCACCACAAGGACAGGAAACCAGGTGTGAAGTAGCAACTTCCTTATGAGAGACTTAAGAGGCTATAGTGAAAATTGAAGAGAGAAAATATTTTTTTGTCTTGTTTTCTTATCACTTTTACAGCTAGTTCTTTATAATTTTCTTTTTTCCGCTTTAACGTACCATGAAGTTTCTTCAGGTGAGTGATAAAATAATATTTTCTTCTTCTTTTTATGCATTGCATTGTTTGTCTCCTTGGGATTTCGATGTAAAAAAATTCAAATTCTTCTTCAGAGAAGAGAGAGTACTATTCTCACAATTTGTATTTTATAATGTATACTGCAATATTTTCTGTATACAATACCTTATTATTTTTACAGAACAAATAACTATCACGCATGGCACTTTTTCTCGCATGGTATTGATTGAAAAACAAAAAATTATTTCAAAATAACAAAACACTTGTTTTTCCCCCATTGCCTCTTCCCTCTGCCAATGAAGAAGGAAACTTATCCAAACTCTTGTTCAGAAATAGGAAACCAAATTCCTAAAAGGTTATGAAACTTACTCAACAATCATCAAATATAAAAGTTACTCTCAAAATAAGAATTTCAAATCTGAGACAGATTTTCTTACTTCTCAAAAATCATTCCTTTTACAAGGAACAGTGAGCCCAGATTAATCGTGGCAAGGCTTTGCCAGGCTGGTATTACCAGACTGCAAAGGAGAAAATAAACCCTTGTGAAACAGCACACAGAAGTTCAGACTTCAGTTCTAATCAGTCATATACTATACTCTAGATTTGTAGCAAGCTATGCACTTCAGGACCATCATCCAGCGTAGGAAGCAAATAAAGTTAGCAGTAAGTAGGAAAAAAAGAAGTGCTAAATAAAATCTTGTTTTCTGAGAAAAATTAGGTTTTAACTTTTTATCTGTTACTCTGACATCTTGGCACATTTCCAAAATGTGCCATGCTTGCCAAACTGTGATTGACAGTTTTATTCTCACAGATTCAACACTGCTTATTAAAGTTTTGATGCCAGCATTTCTCAGTTCCTTATCACCATAAAATTTGGTTCAGCTGAAACTCACATAATAGGCTGTATGTTAAGGGGAAGGAAGGAAAAATGCTCCATGGAATCAAACACATTTCTTCCTTTGTTGAAATGACCATTGTGAAATCCCACTTGCACATATTCAAGAGTGGCTTTTTTAAATGTGCATCTTCTATCTTTACTTATTTTTAGTCTTTTCTCTAGAAGATGTCTGGAAACTGCTTATATTAAACACAGATGTCAGGGTGACAATGCTAGAGAATCTGTCTGTGAAGAAATCAAAAACTATAAAGATCATAAGGTTTGCAACAAAGCTGAGCATAATATTGCAGCAATAAATCTCAATTTGCAAAGTTTACTTTTTTTTTTCTTTTGACTTGTATTCTACTTCTTATTTTGCTCTTAGAAAAAAAAGAAGAAAAAAAAACAGTATTGTGCATCCACCCAGAAAATAGAGCCAAGAAGATTCCTTTGCTTTGTGGTGTGGATGAATTGGGGACAATGTGATATTCTGATAGCAAGGGAAAATTCACATTTTCTTGATAATTTTCCATAGCTCATATAAAAAGGTAAACAAATCTTGCAAAACTTTATTTCACAGTTAAATATTCTGTGTTGTAAATCCTTTGTGTACAACAGTTTATAACATATACGCTTTGCATAATTTTTTGACAGTGCTTAAAAGTCCCAATCAAGAGTTACAGAATGGTCCTCTCATTCAGTTCCTGTCAGTAAAATGAGTGTCACCAAAGAATGTACACCTTGGAATTAGGAAAACAGTTTTTCAGTAGTGTGTTTAGCTAAATAACAGAATAAGATTGGAAGTAAAAGTCAGGTGAAGTTTTAAGGAAAAAAGACTACTACCTTTAAAGTTGTTTGAAAAATTTTCCCTGCAAAATAATCATGTAATTGTCAACAATAATCAAATGAAGAAAAAAATATCACTTTATGTATCGCTTTCTTCTTTAAATTTTTTTTAGCATTGTTGTTGCATAAAAGCAAGAGTAATTCAGGAAGAAGGGCTTTACAGATCACTGCAAGGAAAAAGAAGCTATTTCTTCACTAAAATTTAGACAGAATAAGAAAAAAACTTCTTTAGGACCAAGTTATTCTTTTACCTGTGGAAAAGAAAGGTCTGCACAGAGTATTTAGTCACATGCATATGTCCAATGCACAGGGATTTATGTAGGAAAAGACATATAAAAATATTCACATGTAAATACACCACAGTATAAATATGCATGTCTGTATGTATCTATAAAATTGTGTATATATGTATGGGTGTATATATATGGCTATATATGGATATGTAAATGAATATACTTTAATTCATAAAATAGTTGTCTTTATATACACAGATAGTTTCATTTTGAGACTTGGACATGTAATGGCTTTATCTGGAATAATGAAACATGCAGTTGCAGACTTCATAAGCTAAAGCATAAAGGATAATGAAGCCATAGCAGCCTAAGTGTATTTTATGTCAGACAGTTTTAGCCCTGACTAACACAGTAGGACCTTGCTGAATATCTTACATTACTCCTGGACTTTTTTTTCTGGGGCTGTGTGATTTATACCCTCACCAGCTAATCACATGACAAACAGGTATCATTGCCTCCCATGGCATGACCAGGAAAATTTAAACCCTTGCAGTCTGACAACTGTGTATAGAGAGTCTAGGTTGTTGGTTAATTGGATTGGAAGTTAATTTAGGATAGTGCCTTCCATAAGGAAGATTCAGCTTCTTTAAGCAAGGTTCAGCTGGTATAGTGGCATTTTACTCACATGGGATTTGTAGATGTTAGAAATAGGATCCCACAATAGTTAATAGGGAGACACCCAGGCATCTTCATAGGTGGGGTCAACTGGAGTCAGCTCATCTTTAAATAGGTAAGAAGAATCATCCTCCAAAGATGCCTCTCTCCTTGCATAGCCTCTAGCAGGACAAACTGGTGATGGATGTCTAGTCTAGAGACCAAAAATTTTTAGGTGTCTAAAGCTTCATGAGATTAATTCTTCCTTCAGTTTCCTACACTACCCTGTATCGCCAGTGCTGGAGTTTTCAGGTAAGGGAAAATCCACCAAGTTCTCATACTTGTGTGAAGGTGAGCTACGTAGGGATGCTTGTTTGCACTCCTCCCACATAGAACAAAAATAACCTACAGTGTGCAAGTTATTGTTCCTGAGTGAGATAAGTAGTCTGTACGTTTATTTAATTACTTTCAGTGTTTTGCACTTTTTCCTTTCCATGTAGCCTGACAAAAATGGGCAACTTTGCTACAAGTGAATATTGTTTCTTGTAAAGGTAGTTTTATAATATTTTATACATATAGGTAGACTGTTCTTCCCCTAATGCATATTGTCCAGTTTAATTTGAATTAGATTAATTAGAGAACTTTCATATTACATAATCTGTAAAATAGTTCTTGGCTGTATTTATAAACAATGCAACATATACCCATAACAAGCAAAATAATTCCTTGCATTTTATCATTCTGTTTAATAAAATCATAAGTAGAAGTCATGTTTTTTCATGTCTTTGATGACCACTGTATTTCCTGCTGAGTGACTCCATCAAGTATGTAAAGATTTGGAAACGCTGGTTTTCTTAGCTTTCCCAAAGACTGTTCCAGTTGCTTCTGGAAATTTGGTGTAATACATTTAAAGGATTTTACTGTTGGTGTGGAAATTAAGGAAATGGGTTCTTTTTTTGTTGGTTTTGAGGAACTATATCTCAGAAAAGTTGCAGGAGTCTGTTATCAATAATGCATAATGCAAAAATAAAGTAAAAATAAATCACACACATTAAAACATTTTATCTAACCAAATAGCTGAAAATCCTATTAATAGTATCATCAACAAGGAATGCAACAAATCCAGCATTATGATCATGACATGCATGATGAATTATATGGCATTTTCCAAAGTAAACTCAGTAGGTACATTATTCCACTGTGTAGAAAAAAATTGGCCACAGAAAAGTTTTTCTCCTTTCAGAATAAAATGCCCCCCAGTGTATTATTCAGATAGCTGTTTCAGTGAGTGGTAAGTCTAATTTTTTTTTTCATTTAAGCTTCTCTTGACGGAAGTGACAGCAGGTTTAGATAGATCTCATTTTAATTTGCTTTCTCTCTTTTTTTTCAACCTCTCCCACACCACAGGTCATTCTGATGCTAGAGATATTTTCGTGGTTGAATGAGTTTAGAGTCTTACTTTTGTTTAATTTTCTTTCAGAAATAATGAACATAAGACCTGAAATACCTGCCTGCACCTGGTACATCACACAGAACTTGGACCAAAAAAGAGGAGAGAGGGTGTAACTGAACACAACCTCAGTCTATTATTCTGCACTTACACTCATCCTCTTTTCTCTTTAAAAGTCATTCCAGGAGAAAATAATTTGAGGTACTCAGGGGTGTATTAACTTGCTGACTCAAGATTCCGATATTATTGGGTTGCACTCATAAACTACTTGGCCTATTGATGCATCAAAATACATGTTCAAATTAAAATGAGTGTCTGAATCTAATCAATAGGTAGAAATTTTCTGCTGCATCAGGTTTGATGATGACTTTTCAGGCTGTACTGTATCCTTTTGACAGATGAAATAAGTATATTCATAGATCTTGTGGCTTTGACAAACTAATCACTGGAAGGTGAGATATACATCTTCTGCACCCAGAAGATCTTTGCCACATTGATTAGTTACCTCCAGACACTGCAGTAAGAGAGCTTCACATTTAATGCCTGACTGCTTCTGTCATAGGTGCCAAAAATATTGTGGTTAAATGGTTTAGTGGGTAATGCTCAAACTTGTAATAAATAATTCTGATCACTTATGCCAAAAAAGAAATGGTTTGAGGATCTTGGTTATTTTTAACAGCACTTTTTTATTTCACTAGTATTAAGTTCAATCGATGTGTTTACAGAAGTATGCAAGCATAAGAAAGAGCTGGGCCCATCACTTTCAACGTCTAGTCAATGTCAAAACAGCTGTTGGTGGTGTATTAGACTGTTGGAGCCTGTTCTGCCTCAGTAAAGCTGTGGAGGAATATGTGAGGCTGACAAAAGAGAAAACACAGATGGTGATAAGATAAAGTGTGCAGATTATATATTTGCTAAATGTTGCAAAGTGAGTTGCGATCCTCCAAGTGAAAGGTTATACCACCTATTCTATTTATTTATTTATTTATTTGTTTATTTATTTATTTTATTTGGGGTACAAAGATCATTTCACAAATCTAAACAGATTTAAAATCCTTAATAAATATTAAAGTCCTAATGATAGTCTACGGTAGTAAATGGCTGAATGGCAATTGGTTTCCTGTGGTATTGAGAGAGCTACCCAACCTTAAGCAATGCAATTAAACTTTCAAAATGGATGGCCTTATTGGAACTTGATGGACTTATGGGAAGAATTCTGCTGTTTGCCTTCTACAGATGATTTGTGAAAGACTGAAAAGAATTTAATCTCTGTCATTGCCTGTTTTGAAAGGAATCAAATACAGAGACATCCAAGACAGTAGTGCTGGCAGTGCTATTAGTGCTAGCATCAGTATTAGACAACACAACTCATGGGGTTGAACTCTGGAATGGCACAGGAATGTTTTAATCTTTCCATGTTGCACACCAACTCTAATATTGCCAACCCGAGTACAAAGGAACACTTGTATGCCAGTGGCTGTGCACTGATAGCAACTTCTTGAAAGACTTGCATCTCTAAGTAGATCTATTTTCTGCTTCTACAACCATTTCTGGATTAATATAATCTTGAAGAAAATTAAGAATATTTGTCAACCAAACCGTGCAAAAAGACAAATTAAATTTATGACAATTTCAGGGCTCATTTTCCTTGGATATGTGATTTTGCCAATACCAATAAAAAATTCCTTTTACTCCAAATGGCTTTACCAGGATTATAAAGGGAGACTAGAGCCTGGATATACAGGCTGGTCAGAGCTAATCTACAAAAGCAGAAAGCTGCATCCTCCTAGCTTTCCAAATATATGGTTTACAAATAAGACTAACAAAAATAGAGTATTATAAGTTATGACTTAGCAATTTTCTAGACATGACAAGAACAACCACAATAATAACATATTTAAAATGAATAAAAAGAGGAAAAAATAAGACGAAATCAATCCTCAATATACACAGGTAAGAAAAGACATACTTATATCCTTGTTTTTCTCTCTGTGTAGTAGAGGTTTCTACTCCAGATTCAAAGATGATCTAAGAATAATATGTTATTATCTAATTGTTTTCTTTCGGTATTTTTTCATGTGTTTTTGCTTTCTTGTTTACACTGACTTTATTAAAGCAGTCAGAAAATGAGGTCTTAACTGTATCTTTTCAACAGATAATGGTATTTCTTTTGAGAACTGCTGAAAGATGTCTGTCACATTAGTGTATGTGACTGCATCCAGAAGCAAGGCACTTAATTCTGATAAAGATAATAAAATGTTGATGTTGAAAAAGCTAACAGAAGTGTTTAAAACTTTATTCCAAAAGGCAAGTTATACTTCGACCTGTATTTTTTTCCTTTCTCTGTTATGTACAACAGCAAAGACTCATACTATCTGTTGGGGTTAATTAATAATGCAGATCAGACCTGTAAATCATGACACCATGTCAAGGGATAACTGCAATTTGCCTTGTTCATGGAATAACTCTCTGACATGATAAAAGTACAAACTGTTCGGAATGTAATGCTTTGACAAACTAAATCTTCAAGAAGAAGCCTTTGATTTTCCTGTTCTGTACTTCCAGGAGATTATGCTGTCCAAAGTTACCACCACAAAGAAATTTACTTACAGCAAATAAGGCTACTAGACTGGGCAAACCTATTCTTGGAACCTTGAAGTTGTCCAGAAACTCAGATCAAATTATGAAAATAGAAAGTGAAAAGCAAACCTGTCAGATTGTATCAAGAATGTACTGCTGGGAGGTTAATTCCTAGCTAGTGAGCTTAGTGAAAATACTGTAATATGTATAGTTTTCAAGCTTTATTGAATATAGGAGTTCTTAACTTTACACTATAGGTTTGTTTTCAATTAAGTGGTAATCTGCTTTAGGTGCTCTTCCTGGGTGGTCTTGGAAGATCAGTTATTTTATTAATTAGGAACACTCTGAAAAGACCAGGCTTGAAAATAATTTAAAAATAGAAATTTAAAAAGACAGTTTAAAATGTTACAAATTACTCACTTTTTATGAAGAAAATTACATCTTTTTGCGGGCATCTTAATTAAAGTGCTCCATGAATGTAAGGATGCATTGTCACTGTATATTGCTGGCATATAGGAATTCATTCCTGCCTCTTGCTTTGTCCATTCCTTAGGATGAAAAAAACCCCACGTAGCACTGTAGCACTGTACTGAAAATGAGCTGATTAATTTAACTAGAATTCAGATTTATTAGTGAGAACCCAGTGCAAGCTCCATACATTTTTTGACTCAGAACATAGGCAGAAGGACTCTTGATTTACACATAATTTAGAATATGAATATGTTCCACCCATCTAAGAGCAGGATTCATAAAGGGCTGGTAATATGAGGTGGCTGTTGGAACATGATTTGAGACCCATAGAAAGTGTCCCTGTTATCCCCTTCGAAGAGTAAAACCTGTCTCCTGGTTGAGACGTGTTTATCAGCTCGTACACGCAGTGTTTGCAGAACTTAGCTGCTGCTGCGCAGGGCTGACTCTGCCATACCTGCGTTTCACTGTGAAAGGATACAGTTGATTCATTGCAAATCCGGGCTGAAGTGCAATGACATGTCTCTATGAACGATTTGGAGAGTAGGGCTTATGGCAAACAGGGAAGCAAACTGAGTCACTGGTAAGGACATGAAAAATTATTTTCTCCATGATTTGGAATCCTTAATGTTAACTATTGTCACCTGAAAAGCCAAGAAATTCCCACTGTGGATCATGCCATAGGCAAAGATGATGCTGACCACTTGAATCCTTAACTACAGTTATCATTGTTGTCAGTATGGTTTGGAGGACTATTTTTCTTCCATTTTCTACTGAAAAGAATATGCAAATTACAACGTTCATAATTCCTTCTGTACAAGGCAGAATATCTAGGGTATCAAAATAACCTACATCTATTTCTATAGTAGAATTGAAGAAAAGGGAAAAATATATTCTGTTCAAACATCTTCTAGTTCTCTGTTTTAATTCCCTGCATGGCTTTGGAGAAGTCAGTTGGTCGTTCTCTGCATAATTTTCCTTTCTGGAAAGTGAAGATAAGGAGTTTTCCTTTTTTTTCTTACACTCTGATGTAATAAAATTTTAAAATATTAACTTCACATAGTATTACTAAAAGTAAATCTTCCATTTTATGTTTAGATACACAGCAACTTTTCGTTTTACAGAAAAAAACATGTTCTTCAATTTTTTTATAATAACTGATTTCAACTGCTGTAGTTATTTTTTTAGCTGCAAAATTATGCATAAGACATAACTTGCTTTTACTACATATTCTTACAATGTCTAGATATTTTGGCCTCTTCAGTGACCTGCTTGGTAGAGTACCTTGCGATTAAGCCCTAGAGGGAAGAGGGGCTCAAGAAAGCTGGTTAACATTCAAGGATAGCCTCCTCCAAGCTCAGAAGCAACGCATCCCAACAAAGAGGAAGTCAGGCAAAAACTCCAAGAGGCCTGCATGGATGAACAAGGAGCTCCTGGACAAGCTCAGACACAAAAAGGAAGCTTACAGAGGGTGGAAGCAAGCATAGGTAGCCTGGGAGGAACACAGAGAAATTGTCCAAGCAGCCAGCGATCAGATTATAAAGCTAAAGTCCTGATAGAATTAAATCTGGCCAGGGATGTCAAGGGCAACAAGAAAAGCTTCTATAGGTATATCAGTGATAAAAAGACTATTGAAAATCTAGGCTCTCTCCAGAAGGAAACAGGAGACTGGGCTACTTGGGATATGGAGAAGGCTCAGGTACTCAACGACTTTTTTTCCTGAGTCTTCACCGAAAAGTGCTCAAGCTGCAAGGCCCAAGGTGCAGAAGGCAGTGGCAGGGACTGGGAGAATGAAGAACAGCCCGCTGTAGGAGAAGATCAGGTTCAAGACCATCTAAGGAACCTGAAGGTGCACAAGTCCATGGGACTGATGAGGTGCATCTGCGGGTCCTGAGGGAAGTGACGGATGAAGTTGCTAAGCCTCTATCCATCATTTTTGAGAAGTCATGGCAGTCTGGTGAAGTTCCACTGACTGGAAAAGGGAAAACATAACCCCCATTTTTACAAAGGAGGAAAAGGAAGACCTAGGAAAGTATAGGCCAGTCGGTCTCAGCTCTGTGCCTGGCAAGATCATGGAGCAGATCCTCTTGGAAACTATGCTAAGGCACAAGGAAATCAAGGAGGTGATTGGATACAGGCAATATGGCTTCACTAAGGGCAAATCGTGACTGACAAATTTGGTGGCCTTCTATGACGGGGTTACAGTTCTGGTGGATAGGTGAAGAGCAACTGATGTCATCTACCTGGACTTGTGCAAAGCATTTGACACTGTCTCGCACGACATCCTTGTCTCTAAATTGGAGAGACATGGACTTGACGGATGGACCACTCGGTGGATAAAGAATTGGCTGGATGGTGGCACTCAAAGAGTCATGGTCAATGGCTCGATGTCCAAGTGGAGACCAGTGATGAGCACGTTCCTCAGGGGTTGGTATTTGGACCAGCGCTGTTTAACATCTTTGTCAGCAACATGGACAGTGGGATTGAGTGCACCCTCAGCAAGTTTGCTGATGATACCAAGCTGTGTGGTGTGGTCAACGTGCTGGAGGGAAGGGATGCCATCCAGAGGGACCTTGACAGGCTTGAGAGGTGGGACCCTGCAAATCATATGAAGTTCAACAAGGTCAAGTGCAAGGTCCTGCACATGGGCTGGGGCAATCCCAAGCATAAATACAGGCTGGGCTGAGAATGGATTGAGAGCAGCCCTGAGGAAGGCTGGAGGGTGGTGGTTGATGAAAAGCTCAACATGAGCCGGCAATGTGCATTTGCAGCCCAGAAGGCCAACCATATCCTGGGCTGCATCAAAAGAAGCATGACCAGCAGGTTGAGGAAGATGATTCTCCCCCTCTACTCTGCTCTCGTGAGAGCCCACCTGGAGTACTACGTTCAGCTCTGGGGCCCCCAGTATAAGAAGGACATGGACCTGTTGGAACGAGTCCAAAGGAGGGCCATGAAGATGATGAGAGGGCTGGAGCACCTCTCCTATGAAGAGAGGCTGAGAGAGTTGGGACTGTTCAGCCTGGAGAAGAGAAGGCTCCGGGGAGACCTTATAGCAACCTTCCAGTACCTAAGGTAGTCTACAAGAAAGCTGGACAGGGACTTTTAACTTTTTTTCTTTGGGGAAGTTAAGAAAAGCAGCATTTCCAAATCTTTACATACTTGATGAAGTCACTCAGCAGGAAATACAGTGGTAATCAAAGACATGAAAAACATGACTTCTACTTATGATTTTATTAAACAGAATGATAAAATGCAAGGAATTATTCTGCTTAAGTTATGTGTATATGTTGCATTGTTTATAACTACAGCCAAGAACTATTTTACAGATTATGTAATATGAAAGTTCAGTAATTAATCTAATACAAATTATAGCAGCTTTGCAGTACCTGAAGGGGGCCTACAGGAAAGCTGGAGAGGGACTTTTTACAAGGGCATGTAGTGATAGGATGAGGGGGAATGGTTTTAAACTGAAAGAGGATAGATTTAGATTAGATATTAGGAAGAAATTCTTTCCTGTGAGGGTGGTGAGACACTGGAACAGGTTGCCCAGAGAAGATGTGGATGCCCCCTTCCTGGCAGTTTTTAAGGCCAGGTTGGATGGGGCTTTGAGCATCCTAGTCTAGTGGAAAGGTGTCCCTGCCCATGGCAGGGGGATTGGAACTAGATGATCTTTAAGGTCCCTTCCAACCCAAACCATTCTATGATTCTATGATATTTTATTTAATTTTCTCACTCTTTTAAATATGGTAGTAGTTATAGTCCAGATAAAAGAGACTATAAGTGTATAAGGGTTGTCCTGAGTAGGAAGCCAAAGCAATGTCACTGATATTCCCAGAAGAATTTGAAAAAACATACAACTCTTTTTTTTTCTGATGGTATATATTTATATTATTGCCTTTGCTATATCAATCACATACTTCATAAGGTTCACAAATAATCTGCCACAATCAGGAATCTTTTTCTAATTTTAATATTTATCTTAGTAATATTTCATATATTTATTTTACTTTCCTCTGAAATACTGGAAACCATCTGCAGTTAGACACATCCTTGCTCTTCTTAAGTGTTAGTATTGGAACCTGGATTTTTTCTCCTCTTTTTCCTGAAGTGTAGTCCACATCTTCAGATCATCCAGAATTTTCACTTAAATCTCCTACTATTGTTGTTAGAAGAATGTTTGATCTTGCCTTTCCTTTTTATCTGGCATATTACAATGAATTTTTCAGTTTGCGGATGTGGCCTGTAGTCAGCAGTATGTGGGGCAGCAGTATCATGCAGACCAGAGGCTCTGAGGACCTTTACAGCTTAAATGTTTCACCCCTGTGATGACAGAAGATGGGACTCAGTTGCTGAGGTATTTCTTCCAATCTTGTGTTTTTAGATGGCACGATGTTGTCAACATTAGGGAATGAGAAATCATTTCTAGCACTATCTGCATCTTTGTTTACTTCTTTCTTTTTCTGTCCCCATAATAATGATGATAATATTAAAAATACAGAATACAAAAGAAAAGCCAGAAACAAATACAGAATCAAAAAATCAGATCAATAACTCTTCAACAGTCTGTCGTCATTAAATGACAGCGCCCTGGCTTGGCCATCATTCTTCCTTTGTGGCTGGAAAGATGACAGTGAAAAATATTTTTTAGTTCTGTTTTTAATATTCACTGAACTAAAGGGGACATATTTCCATTAATGTTTCAGTATCAACAGTGCAGCACAGATATACAGCTTATTTAAAGTCAAAACTTAAGAAATAATGGAAAATGTAACATGACTAATCAACGACTGATTTAGGTTCACCATTTATTGAAACACTCTTTTCCATTGTCTTTCTCATCATCATTCTCCAATGCGCTTAATTTTAAGCTGCTAAAAGTAACTTGGAATCTAGGTTTATGTAAAGATGAGATTGTAAAAAAACCCGAGAGTGTCAGGACACTATGAGCCATGGCTGCCCTGTGGGAGGGAGCTGGGAGCCAAGAGTAGTCATAGGTCCAGGAGGACTATGCCCTCCCCAAACAAGCTATGTCATGCAGCACCCAACAAAGGAGCAAGCCTGGGATGGGGATGGTGACCTGAGCCAGCCCAGAGCCCTGAAAATCCCTGGCAAAACGGCAGTGGTGGGTAGGACTGAGGTCTGGTCAGAATCCAGCTCACAGGTTGGGGTAAGGATGAGGGCTGGCGAGGTGGGCAGACAGGGACTGACACATCTGCAACAGTGTCCAGACTAGAGAAACAAGCAGGTAACACTTCAGTGTAAGTGTGTGCCCAAAGCCCTGGACCTGAGTTATAATGACATATTTTACCATAGCCCTACCTGAAAGTCCTGATTGCAGTACTAAGAATTGAACCTCCTGGCCACAAGTGTCTTATAGACTGGAAAAAACATGGGAGCAGAAAGACTCACAGACACATTGAGTGCAACAGCTTAATCAGCATGACCCAGCAGTGCAAAGGCAAAATGCAAAGGCAAAATGAAGAATAGAGTTTGGACCTCCTAGATCTGCATCTCTTCCATACCCTTGCATAAAACCAAGGTTTTATTCAACCTTTATTCAGCCCGATAACTTAACTTGCAACTACTCAGGAATAAGCTGCCAAACTAAGACCAGACAGTTCGGGCTGTATGAAAGCGGAGGGAAGGGGAAAAGGGAGGCCAAGGATATAGCCTGCCTATATTGGTACACCGAGGAGGAGACTTTTGCTATACTATGTGTTTGTGATGCAGCTTCCAGGAAAGCAGGCAGTGGCAATACATTGTGGAGGCTGCCAGGGGCAGCCTGTTTGTGAATCAGCTGTGTCTTGCACAGTTCGTTCTGTGAACGTGGACTGAGCCTTCTCCAGCCCAAGTCTATACCCACCCTTGAATGACAAAATAAAGGGTAATACTATTCCCTATGCATGTCAGAAGACCTTGAGGTCTGGTGACTACCTCACAAAGGAGTCTGGTAATTATAATTTTGTGCCCTAGATGGATTGAAACAAAGCTGTTTATTTGTTTATGTTGGGGAGCAAATCCTTATAAAGCAGCTGTAGTCTAAACACTAAGATAAACCACAGGCAGAGGTAGTTGTTTAGAGTAACATCTGTGCTAGCATATGTCAGAAGGGCTTAAAAAAAGAATTTATTTCAACTTTTCATTTAGACTAATAATACCAGCAAAGGGACATTATTAAATAGACAGAATATGGATTTCCGAGACCATTAGTTCGAGAGAACTACCAGACTGAGAATCTAAACATATTTAGGTCAAGGTTGGATTATAAATTCAGAAACTTCTTTTTAATACAGTATTTCCCTATTGATTCCTTTCCTTCTGACTCCTACTGAGTCTGCATCTGTTCCTTCTCCAAGTAGACAGAACGTGGAATAGATGCAAATATGATGCCCTTTGTTGATTAAGTTCTTGACTGTGTTTATCTGTTGTAAACCTCACCATCAGGCAGTCAATTTAATCAAACAATAAGCTTCAGTCAATGGTGATCTTTTATAAAAAATGTATCCATGGCACCTGCTGCGTCCTGTACTTATTGAAGACATATTTGTTCATTGGTTTTAACGCAATTCTCTAAAAGTTATAATCAAGAGGATTGTTTGTAATAACAGGCAGTACCATATGTAACATTTTGTCCTGCCCCAAGACAATATAGCTCTTCTTTGGGAACAGTTAACATCTCTCTGGTATGGGCCAGAATATTATTCATTACATTTCTGACATTCCCCATGGCTATGCAAAAGAGTGAACAAATCAGTGTTTTAATCTGAGCATTGAGGTTTGATGGCTGAGCCAACCTAAATCTCTTGGTTTAGACTCTCTCCTACACCCATGATTAAATGAGGGGGAGGCCAGAGGAGTTTTCTGCCACTCCATTTCCACTGAGAACTTCTCTAATCTTAGATAACATAGTATTTTAACCTTCATAAAAAGTGTAGGCAAGTTGATGTTAAAAAAAAAGTGAAAAATAGAGCTATTGTTACCAATACTCACATTAGAGGTAAACAAACTGGTTTCCCACAGTAGTAACAGTAAGGGCTAGGGATGAGAATGAGTGTGAATTATAAAACAGGTGTATCCTTTTCCTCAGGCACTTTTGTTTTTATTGTTATTTCAAGGGCTCCCATCCTCTGCAAGGACCTTCATCTTCTCCCCAGAAGCCACTACCCATAGTGAAAGACTGGCTGATTTTCACCTTCCTGAGACTGAATAAGCCAAACCCAAATTTTCAACTATCTTGCTTTGCCCCATCAGGCAGGACATACGGCTTCCTAATCCTTTCTTGAAAACGTCTCAGCAATGAGGCTCCACAATGTGCCCCAGACAATCTATTCTAATATTTCACTAGCTGTTAGGTGTTTTTGCTAATAGGCAGATTTGGCTATATTTGCTATAATTTAGCTCATTGCTTTTTGTCCTATCCACACTGATATAGAGAGCAACTGCTCAATTGTTCAGCACCTCTTGTACCTGAACACCGTTGTCACATTACACATTGGTATTTTCATCTTTAAACATTCCAGTTGCATTCAATTTTTCCTGTAGGTCAGGTTTTCTAGACCTCTCTGGAGTGTCTCCAGTAGTTTCAGACGGTTCTTGAAGGGCTGCCAAAAAACAGAGAAATACTCAGCTGAGGTCTTGTCAGTGCAGAGCGGAGCAGAAAGATCATTTGTCTGTATAATATCTGCACTTTTCACAGCAGTGTGGCAATGGTGACTCATGTTGTTCTTGTGATCCACCGTAACCTGTAGGTCTTTTTCTAAAGGAATGACATCAGTATAGTTCAATTTTTAGACCTTATTTTTTTTCCAGTGTAACTGATTATACATGCCTGAGTACAGAACAATGTATTCTCTGTACTGAATTATATCTTTTTCACATCAATTTGCCATGATCATGTTAAACTCTGTGTACTTTTTCCTGGCAGTCCTCCCAACCTTGGTATGATCTCCAGATCTAATAATAACATTCTGTATCAGCCAGATATTAATACATTTATCAAGTAGAGCTGGACCAGGACAAGTCCTGAAGAAACCAGGTTGGTATGCCCTTCAATATGACAGTGAAAACATGTTCTCTGAACATGCTTTTTCTCTAGCCACAAGGCTTCTTGTACTGTGATAAAATAAATCTGACGGGTTCAGCCTTTGCTTTTCTTCCACTTAGGCCCCCAAAAAGCTGCTACTAGGCATCTGGTTTCACCAGGCTATCCACTAAGACACCTCAGGTAATTGATATTTTCAATAAAATTCATGTCAGAATACAATTTTCCAAGCATTTAAAACTGGGGCTTTTTTAACTATACTACAATATTTAATTAAAAAAAAAACACAGAAAAATATTCTCTGTTTAAAAGTTGCTTTACAGAAGAGGAAATAAATGTAATTTCCCTTTTTCTCAAGAACAGTAAAAATGATGATATTCACCTACTTCCTTTCTTCCTTTTGTGTCTAGGCAATTGATACTTATAACTGGTACTATGATTTTGCTAATACCATTAGACAGCAGATCTACAGAGACTATAGGTCCTATATATGACATGGACTGCATTGCAAGAAATGTAAAAAGAACACAGCAGTAAACCTATATTCTTGACAAAAGACGTTCAGGGAAAATTGCTGCAAAATGTACTTCATTAAGTTCCAAATGGTATTTGCAACTTCATATTATATAAGAAGGATTTTTTAAGCCATAAAACTTTGCATGCCTATCTCTGTGTTCATTTATTTTGTACACAGGCTCAACTGGAAGTATTCGTGTCCTGGTTAAATGCCATCGTCACCTCTCCTCCTCTAGCTGTAGAAATATACCTTTGCAAAACTCAAGGATGGAATAGAAATAAACCAGCATATGAAATGCTTACTAGGTGTAAGGAAAACAAATATATCTGAAGTAGAAGGATGCACGCTTAAACGTTAGTCATTTTGAAAACCACTATTTAGTTTAAAATTTTCTTCATTTTCCAGAGCTGTTGTAGGGCCATGAAAGTGTAGAATAAGCAAATAATCACTTAGATCAACTTAAAAACAGAATTTTTATTTTCATACCGAGGACTTAAATGTGTTATATCAGTGCAGATAATAATAGAATACTAAAATAATTTAGGTTGCTTTGAATGTTATCTCGGTCAACCTGCCACTCAAGAGATAACAGGCAGACTAGGTTGATCAGGGCATTTTCCAGTCAAATTTTGAAAGTTTTCAGGGATGGGGATCCCACAATCTATCTGGAAATCTGTTGCAGGGTCTGATCAACCCCACTATGAAGAATTTTTCCTGATATCTAATCCCAATTCACCTTATTGCAGCTTGCGTCCATTGCCTCCTGTACTTTTGCTTGTGCACCTCCAAGTGTCTTGCTCTGTCTTCCTTGTAACTACCCACTAGGTTAAGACAGCAATTGGATTCCTCCCTGCCTCCTTGAGCCTTCTCCCAGCTTCTCCTTCTGTGTCGTGCAACTTCTCCCCCTACGTCATTTCAGCCTGCTGTTTCAAAGGACTGTTGGCTCTGTTCTTGATCCCAGTGCAGTGAAAAGGAGTTAGCAAAGCTGTGTTTTTGCAGAATCATGGCCATAAACCAGAGAATCATTTCAGAGGAGACAGATAATGAGCCATTAATAAACACTTTGGGCCAGGTGTTCTCATTTTCTTGCATCTAACACCTTATACTGGCAACTGTGTAAGGCTTTGCAACTCAGTAACAAGAGCTAGTGTCTCAAAGCCTAGCTCCATGGGCCTGTTTTGCAGACCTGGGAAAGGCACACTCTCCAGCGTGCTGAGAGCTAAATTTGTTCCTAGCTCAGTACCATGTACAGAAGCGGTTGCTGACCTAATAAGCTGTTTGTTTTTTTTTTCTTTAAACCTAAACTATACTTCATAGACATGACCTATAGGACCATTGACACCTGTTTAAAAAGATGTCAAGATTACATATAGACCAGATTTTCAGAGCTGTTCAGGCACTGAGATGCATATTTAATTTTCTAGGCTTTACCAAGCTGCCTACAGTCTTTGAAAAATACAAAATACTAGTAGGAACCTGGTGTCTGATTATTTAGGCAAACATGTGCTTTGGTGCCAGTTCCATGTGGCCTTAATTCTATTAGCACTGCTTAATGAAAAGAAGTACATGAAGTATCAGATCTAAATAGCAACATAATAGCTTTTTATATCCAAGAACATTTTTTTTTCTTTGACTTTTTAAAAAATACATTACTCCATTTTTTTTTGGTGTTGTCTGTATTGATGAGAAAAATAGTTTCAAGGCTTTACATCTAAAGGAAATGTTATTTTTCTAAAACAAGTATCGCTTTATATTAGGTATATGTCCAGTTGATGAAAGAAAATGTGTTTAATGGCTGCTATTTGGCATTTCTACTTGAAAAAGAATGAATTATCTGAAATACTTTCTTTACGAGTTACCTGTTAGTAGTCACAGTTCACTGCCCTATTCATCTAGTGAGTAAATCTATCTTCTGCAGAGCTAGAGAACTTGCAATCCACACATATGATCTTATTTCACTAACTGAGTGACCCTGTTTCCTCTCAGATGACAACTTCTGGCTTCAAGCAAACATCGTGCTGCTTTGTCAAAGTCTTTTTCACATTTCTACTGAATGGCCTGTAGGTATTTTATTCCCATTATAGTCTGGTAATGTGTAGCAGCAAGTACATGAAACAAAATTCTTCAGAAAGCCAGTGTTGGGCTGCTACATTCTGTGACTAGCAATAATGAAATGCATGTGCATATATTTTCTTTCCTTTTTTTTTTTTTCTTATTTGAATACATATTAGAGAGTTATAAAGGACTTTCCTCTGAATGTTCAAAAATAACATTGACATAGGATTTCATTCCCTTTCAGTCTGAGCTCTAGAAACAGTCCCTGGTTGGTTTGGTACATCTGTAAAGTACTGTTGCATTGATCAAGACTGGAATGTCTGGAGGAAGATTTCAACCTGTCTAGCTGAATTTGCATGAAAGAGCTATCTGGTGTCCTGAGGGTTTTGTTTCTTTGTTTCTTTAGTTTCCTGAAAAACTAAAACAAACCTTTATCTTGTTGGGGGTCCTGAAAACCAATTGAGCTCAGACCTTACATTTTAGAAGACTGTTAGAAGTTCTGCTAAAGTCCTATTATGACACTGTGCCTTTCATATTGGTATGCATCTGCTTCTATTTCTAATGTACTTCAAGGAACACAATTTCCATGAAATCTTCATGTGGTTAAACGCAACAAATCTTTCCATTGTCAAACCGCAGCAAAACTCTGTCAAGTATTGCTACAATTTATTGAATTAGAATGTTCTAAGAGAACATCCTCTAGAGCTTATAAGGATTGGCAATGGACTGACTGAATAGGAAAAATCAACTAGACAGCTGGCAGGGCAGACAAGGCAAAAGTTGGAGGAAAAAACCATAAGCTCCGACCATATATATCTTTCAGCTGCACCCAAAAGATGCCAGGAAATCAGGACAGGAATAAGCATACTGTTCTTGTTGCTTAAAAGATTCCACAAACACTTAGTAATATATCTGAAACCCAGTCTCATTGCTTGTCATGAATTATCATCAAGGTCGTTAATAAGTTTCTCATTGTGGTAGCATATTTTCTTACTGTGATAATGTTGACTAACTGGTTGTCACGGTTTAAAGCTGGGCTGGCTATTAAACCTGTGGCAGATGCTCTCTGTTATCCCCCCCCGCCCTCCCCCCAAAGGGAAAGGGAAAGGGAAAAGGGAGAGAGACTTCCGGGTTGGAAAGTTAGAACAGTTTTAATAAACTATAATAATGGAAAAGAGTATAATAATAATAATAGAAATAATCAAATATATACAAATATATATACAAAACCAAGATTGAGCTCCCCTGAAGTCAGCCACGTCACCACCGGCACTGCAGGGCAGGCTCCGGGAAGGCCCAGGCTGGGCCTAGCGACGGTCGAGAGCTGGATTCAGGGATGCACGGATCGGGATCGGGGGCAGCAGGAAAACAGACGGAGTCCTCCTTGGACACCGGCCATAGCAGAAAAAGAGCGAGACCCTCGTGATCCCCCCGCTTTATACCGAGAATGACGTGTATGGGATGGAATACCCTCGTTGGTCAATTTTTGGTCACCTGCCCTGTCTGCTCCCCCCTGCAGCTGCGACCCCCCTTCGGCTCTTCACTCGTAAGCAGTGAGGAATTCAGCAGTGACCTTAGTCTGTGAACTTAGTTTCTCTAAGACTAAGTACAGCAAGAGCCTTACTGCACAACATCCCTACCGGTGCCTCAGCGATAACTACAAACTTCGAGCGTTATCAGTCCTGGAAGCAGACACTGTCTGCAAAACATGCAGTTAGTTTCAGAAAGTGCTGTTACTTAGAGGAGACTTAGCTGAAAGTAAAAATCACTGAAAGGAAAATCGGCCTGGTTTAGGCCAAACCAGGACATTCCACCCCTTATTCCATACCATTCACGTCATACTCAGATCACCACTAACTTTTCATTTTAAAATATATACAGATAACATTAGTTTATGATTCATCTCTATACAAAAAAAAGTTCATCAAGTTCATTTAGTTCAGGATTGTGGGTTTCCATCTGGCTAAGAGTCTCCCAGGGTAGTTGAGATGGTATGAGCTTTGTCACAGTTCGTGCCCACGGGTTGCAGGTTAAAGATGTCAGTCTCGAGGAGGTTACTGGACGCCACTTGCAGCTAGCTCCGATCTCATCACCACTGCTTCAACCTGAAAGACACTTATGAACACTGTTAGTATTATGCAGCAATTAACATCATGCAGTTCAGAATTAAGTATTCTCACCCAAGATCAGATCACCTTCAGGGACACATCGGACTCCACCATCCTGCAGCATCATCCACCAAGTACATCCAGGTCCTTGAGCAAAAGCAATCCCATGAATGGGTTTACCTTTGCCCGTAGCAGGAAGAACCCAGACAGTTTTTCCCAACAGATTCCTTTCATGCACCACAGGGACTTTATCCCCTTCTACTGTATGTAAAAGATCTGACTGAGCAGGGCCAGCTCGGTTGATAGATCCTCTGGTGTTAACTAGCCAGGTAGCTTGTGCCAAATGCTTATCCCAGTTTTTAAAGGTTCCACCCCCCATTGCTTTTAGAGTAGTTTTTAACAGCCCATTGTATCGTTCAATTTTCCCAGAGGCTGGTGCATGATAGGGGATGTGATATACCCATTCAATGCCATGCTCTTTGGCCCAGTTGTCTATGAGACTGTTTTTGAAATGAGTACCATTGTCCGACTCAATTCTCTCTGGTGTGCCATGTCGCCACAAGATTTGCTTTTTGAGGCCCAGGATGGTGTTCCGGGCAGTGGCATGGGGCACAGAGTATGTTTCCAGCAAGCCGGTGGTCGCCTCCACCATGGTAAGCACATAACGTTTACCCTGGCGGGTTTGAGGGAGTGTAATATAGTCAATTTGCCAGGCCTCCCCATATTTATATTTCAACCACCGCCCCCCATACCACAAAGGTTTTAACCGTTTGGCTTGCTTAATTGCGGCGCATGTTTCACAATCATGGATAACCTGTGCAATAGAGTCCATAGTTAAGTCCACCCCTCGGTCACAAGCCCATCTGTATGTTGCATCTCTCCCTTGATGACCTGAAGTGTCATGAGCCCACCGAGCTAAAAATAGTTCACCTTTATGTTCCCAGTCCAAATCTATTTGGAACACTTTAGCAGCCTGATCTGCTTGTTGGTTGTTTCGATGTTCCTCAGTTGCCCGACTTTTAGGTACGTGAGCATCTACATGACGTACCTTCACGACTAGTTTCTCTAGCCGAGCAGCAATATCTTGCCACAGTTCAACAGCCCAAATAGGTTTACCTTTACGCTGCCAGTTGCTTCGCTTCCACTGCTTTAACCACCCCCACAAGGCATTTGCCACCATCCATGAGTCAGTATAAAGATACAGCCTTGGCCACTTTTCTCGTTCAGCAATGTCTAGAGACAGCTGGATGGCTTTTACCTCTGCAAATTGACTTGATTCACCTTGTCCTTCTGTGGCTTCTGTGACTCGTCGTACAGGACTCCATACAGCAGCTTTCCACTTCTGATGCTTTCCTACAAGACGGCAGGATCCATCGGTGAACAGGGCATACTGCTTCTCATCCTCTGGTAATTCATGATATGGTGGGGCTTCTTCAGCACGTGTCACCTCCTTTTCTGGTGGCATTCCGAAGTCTTTGCCTTCTGGCCAGTCCATGATCACTTCTAAGATTCCTGGGCGATTAGGGTTTCCTATTCGAGCCCTCTGTGTAATTAATGCAATCCATTTACTCCATGTAGCATCAGTTGCATGATGGGTAGTAGGAACCTTACCCTTGAACATCCAGCCTAGTACTGGTAATCGGGGTGCCAGGAGAAGCTGTGCCTCAGTACCAATTACCTCTGAGGCAGCTCTAACTCCTTCATATGCTGCCAGTATCTCTTTTTCAGTTAGAGTGTAATTGGTCTCGGAACCCTTGTATCCTCAACTCCAAAATCCTAGGGGTCGACCTCGAGTCTCCCCTGATACTTTCTGCCAGAGGCTCCAGGTAGGACCATTGTCCCCAGCTGAGGTGTAGAGCACATTTTTAACATCTTGTCCCATACGGACTGGTCCAAGGGCTACTGCATGCACAATTTCTTGTTTAATCTGTTCAAAAGCCTGTTGTTGTTCAGGGCCCCACTGAAAATCATTTTTCTTTCTGGTCACTTGATAAAGAGGGCGTACCATCTGGCTGTAATCTGGAATATGCATTCTCCAGAAACCCACAACGCCTAAGAAGGCTTGTGTTTCCTTTTTGTTAGTTGGTGCGGACATAGCTGTTATTTTGTTGATCACCTCTATCGGGATCTGGCGACGCCCATCTTGCCATTTAATCCCTAAAAACTGGATCTCCCGGGCAGGCCCCTTTACCTTGCCTCTTTTTATGGCAAAACCAGCTTTCAGCAGAATTTGGATGATTTTCTCCCCTTTGTCAAAAACTTCTGCTGCTGTATCACCCCATACAATGATGTCATCAATATATTGCAAATGTTCTGGAGCTCCACCCTTTTCTAGTGCAGTCTGGATCAGTCCGTGGCAAATAGTAGGACTGTGTTTCCACCCCTGGGGCAGTCGATTCCAGGTGTACTGGATACCTCTCCAGGTAAAAGCAAACTGTGGCCTGCACTATGGTGCCAAGGGAATAGAGAAAAATGCATTAGCAATGTCTATAGTGGCTTACCACTTGGCTGCCTTTGACTCCAGTTCGTATTGAAGTTCTAGCATGTCTGGCACAGCAGCACTCAGAGGTGGTGTAACTTCATTTAGGCCACGATAGTCCACAGTTAATCTCCATTCTCCATTAGACTTTTGCACTGGCCATATAGGACTATTAAAGGGTGAGCGAGTCTTGCTAATCACTCCTTGATTTTCTAATTGTCTAATCAGTTTATGAATGGGGATCAGGGAGTCTCGATTGGTGCGATATTGTCGTCGGTGCACCGTGGCAGTAGCAATTGGCACCTGTTGTTCTTCAACTTTCAGCAACCCCACAACAGAAGGATCCTCTGAGAGGCCAGGCAAGGTAGACAGCTGTTTAATGTTCTCAGTCTCTACAGCTGCTACCAAAGGCCCATCTATATCCTTTTGGGTCCTTAAAATACCCTTTCTTAAGGTAGTCTATGCCAAGGATGCATGGAGCATCTGGACCAGTCACAATGGGGTGCTTTTTCCATTCGTTTTCAGTTAGGCTCACTTCGGCCTCCAATACAGATAACTCTTGAGATCCCCCTGTTATTCCCGAGATACTGACAGATTCTGTCCCTTTATGATTCGATGGCATGAGGGTGCACTGTGCACCAGTGTCTCCCAGGGCTCGATACTTTTGTGGTTCTAATGTGCCAGGCCATCGAATCCACACAGTCCAATAAACTCGGTTGTCCCTCTCCTCCTCCTGGCTGGAGGCAGGGTCCCTCTAATTAAAGACTGGATTCGTGCAGCTCACGGGGATTGAACCTTCATTTTCCCTATTCATATTTGGGAAATAGGGACCTGAGGCCCATCTACCCTGACTGGGGTCCTGCTCATTGGTAACTGGAGCAGCCATCCTCCTAGGAAAATTCTCTCTGGTATTTCTGTTAGCTTGCAACTCACGTACTCGTGCCTGTAGGGTACTGGTAGGTTGTCCATTGTAGAGGTTTGGTTAAGTGAGAAGGGGCACGATCTTGTGCCACTGAGCAGTCTGAGCAACCCAGGCTTTGAGCAAGGGTTAAGCCCAGAGCTAGCGACCTTGGACTCCCCTTGCACGGTGCAGAACAAAGAACCCCGTGGTGCCTGCTTCGCGGGAAGCAAAACTACATCCAGGAAGGGGGGGGCGGTCACGGCTCTGAATATGTAAACCTATGGACTAATCACAAGTGCGATCGGGGCACGTGATTAACATATGCATAGTCTATATAACCACTGCTTTCTTTGTTAATAAACGAGAAGCTTCCATACTCACACTGAGATAGTGTAGTTTACTCCGGTCCGTCCCTCAGCACCCGCGAGCGCGCCTCCCCCGGTTTTCCCCTTACTACAGTCCATGCCATCTGTTCATGTCCTCCCCATAATCACGCAGGGTAAACCACAGGATACCTCGTCACGTGTTCCGTTTCCTTTGAGCCGGTCCAGTAGGAGGGCATTTCCTCCTAAAGGCTGCAACACGGGCCTGTGTAGGTAGACAGTCAAGTTTATTCTCGATCCTGGACAGTTTGTCTGACAGTTGTTTAAATGAGTCCTTGTCTTCCTTAGTCACTTTTCCCACAGCCGAGACACGGGCCTGCAGTGGGGAAGAAATACTATCTTCCTACTGTCGCATACAGTTAGCCATTTCGCCCACACTAGGTCGTGCCATAGCATCTTCTCCCCAGACTAATATTGACAATGTATGGGTATGTGTTGGTGGAGCACTCTTCACAACCTTCCGGAACATGGATCGGTTGCATTCCACTTCATCAGGATTTACAGGATCTACAATGTCCTGAGGGTGTTTATAAATGATCTCTTGCACAGCTAGTTGTCTAAGGTAGTTAATACCTTTTTCTGTAGTGATGCGTTTGCTTAGGTGGCTCATAACATCATCTTTATAGGGATACCTGCTCTTTACAGCTGACAAGAGTCGCCTCCAGAGACTGATAGTGTTCAACCTTCTTGGAAGCATCTTATCAATACCACCGTCTCTGGACAGGGATCCCAACTGTCTGGCTTCTCTATCATCCAATTCTATGCTATCTGCCCCATTATTCCAGCATCGGAGCAACCAGGTAATAATTGGCTCACCGTCATAACGACTAAAGTCTTTCCTTATACTTCGCAGTTCTTTCAGGGATAAGGAGTGGTAGGTTATCTCTACGTCCGAGTCCGAGTCCTCCTGTGATTGTTCTGCTTTAGAAGGACCTTTCTTGTGTGATGGGTCTGCTTTAAAAAGACGATCAAGGAAACCCCCCTCTGTGTCAGGCCCTGACTCTGAATAAGAAGGGCCCTCACCTGGGTCCTGTGCTGGCTCTGCCTTAGAAGGCTCTGAGTCATCATCCTTCACTTTACTAGCTGATTTCTTTCGGTGTTTTCTCCTGGTTACAGGGGCAGCATGATACCTACCGCTGTTGCTGCACCTATATTTAATCTTATCCCACATCAGAAACACATTCAGGACAACCGAAAATAAAAGCATGCCACCTAGACAGCACCATCCTAATTTCGCAAAATCTAGTGGAATCACCTTGGCAGAAAAGGAGAAGGTACTATTTCCCAAAGTAAAATTGGAAGTGTAATCATTAACAGAATCAGCTAAAGGACTCCCAGAGTGCGCAGAAAAAATCTCTGCTACCGAGGTCAGAATAGTAACAGCCCAGTTTATCACGACATAAATCCGTACGAAATGCCATAACAAAACAATGCATGTTGACCAGTACCCAGCAGTGATAAACTGCACATAAACACTAACAAACAATGGCAAGTAAGGTATTATTACACTTAACTCTGTAAAAGGCTTAATAAAGAGACGAGATAGCACAGCGTTCAAAAATGACATTACCATCTTCGCTATCTGTTTTAATTTCCAACCCCTCGTAAATCTCAAAGGAAGAACTCTGATACTCTCTCAGCTGAGCTCTCCGGGTCTCCTCCCACTGGAGCTGGGATTCGACTTATCAGAGCAACCTGTCGGAGCTTCTCTCGTGCCCCATGTTGGGCGCCAATAAATCTGTCACGGTTTAAAGCTGGGCTGGCTATTAAACCTGTGGCAGATGCTCTCTGTTATGCCCCCCCGCCCTCCCCCCAAAGGGAAAGGGAAAGGGAAAAGGGAGAGAGACTTCCGGGTTGGAAAGTTAAAACAGTTTTAATAAACTATAATAATGGAAAAGAGTATAATAATAATAATAGAAATAATCAAATATATACAAATATATATACAAAACCAAGATTGAGCTCCCCTGAAGTCAGCCACGTCACCACCGGCACTGCAGGGCAGGCTCCGGGAAGGCCCAGGCTGGGCCTAGCGACAGTCGAGAGCTGGATTCAGGGATGCACGGATCGGGATCGGGGGCAGCAGGAAAACAGACGGAGTCCTCCTTGGACACCGGCCATAGCAGAAAAAGAGCGAGACCCTCGTGATCCCCCCGCTTTATACCGAGAATGACGTGTATGGGATGGAATACCCTCGTTGGTCAATTTTGGGTCACCTGCCCTGTCTGCTCCCCGCTGCAGCTGCAACCCCCGCTTCGGCTCTTCACTTGTAAGCAGTGAGGAATTCAGCAGTGACCTTAGTTTCTCTAAGACTAAGTACAGCAAGAGCCTTACTGCACAACATCCCTACCGGTGCCTCAGCGATAACTACAAACTTCGAGCGTTATCAGTCCTGGAAGCAGACACTGTCTGCAAAACATGCAGTTAGTTTCAGAAAGTGCAGTTACTTAGAGGAGACTTAGCTGAAAGTAAAAATCACTGAAAGGAAAATCGGCCTGGTTTAGGCCAAACCAGGACACTGGTAAATGCCCACCCAGCCTCTCACTCATTCGCCCTCCTCAGCAGGACAGGGGAAGGGAAATGGGAAAAAAACCAAGAATGAGAAAGCTAGTGGGTTGAAATTAAGACAGGGACATTGCTTACCAGTTACCATGAAGGGCAAGGCATTTTTGACTTGAGGAAAATGAATTTATTTTATTGTCAACTAAAATAGATTCAGCTAGTGAGAAACAAAGGTAAACATTGAAACATCACCTTTCCTCCCTCCTCTCCAGGCTCCACCTTGCTCCTTCACTCCAGACACATCTAGCCAGCCCCAGAGGTGCAGGGAGGGCTGGCATGAGGAGAGGGCTCATCTGTGTCCTGTAGTGTTTCCACTTTGGAGCCATCTGGAACCAACTGGGTCCGGCATGGGTCAGTCTCTGATCTCTTTTCACAGAGGCCATGCCTGCAGCCCCATGCTGCTGCTATCACATTGGCATTTGCATCCAGTATAGTCATTGCTTTTGACTTACATTGTATTATATTTTATACTATTTCACCTTTTTTACAGAAAGTTTTTTCTTATAGTAAGTATTATTCCATCAACACAAAAATAATTGTGAAGATGAGTACAGTTTATTCCTAGAAAAAGAATAATTTCAAGACTTTGGAAGAAAAATACTTGTAGACATGTCAGTGTAATTATTCATATAATATACAAATATTTTCACGTCAGAATAAATCTCTTTTCAGTAATGTCAGCAACGTAGATTACAACTCCTGAAGACTAAAATCAGAACTGTTATACTAAAATGCAAATAATTCTGCATTGCTACTGTGAAAAGTAAAAGCTTTGTATGTATGTATGCATTTACACACACATAAAAACAACGAGTCAGTTAATAGGAATTTTCTTTTAGTGATTTCACAAAGTGGTGTTTCAGAGTTTTAATAATACTTTGGTTTAAGATTTGGATGAAAGCCTAACGATGAGTTTGTGGTTTTTCACACCAGTTCACCTGCCATCTCAAGTCACTGTCTACAAACTCGGGACTAAAACAGTCTATTGAGTAATCTTCCCTGTTTCTCTGGTCTTATTTGAGTTCTTATGCTCAATGTGTTTTATTTGATTTTAGGGTTGACTGCCAGTTCTCTATCATTTTAGCTGTTCAAGGGAATATCTCAAAAAAAACATTGAAAAGGTCATTTCCATAGTTTCCCTGCATTCATTTTGCCCTGCATGGTAAAGTCTCAAACTCTAAATCTGGACTTCCTGGTAACTGTTTTCCTATGTCTCTGAGACAGGTAATGAGATAGGATAATAATAAAGAGGTTAGTTTCTCTTTAAAATGTCTTGAAAGGTTTTAATCGTCTATTTGATGGGATTTTTTAGAAAGTCGAAAGAAAGGCACTTTTGCAGTATCTCTAATTACAGTAGCAGACTCCTTGGAAAGTCTTGATTTTATAATGGTGGAGCATTTCAAATTATCTTTGAGACAAGAATTGCACAGCATTTAAAGTAACATGCAACAGAAAGATAAAACGAAAATGATCATTTAGCTTTTTAGTTTTGTGGGGGTTTTTTTTGGTCAGAAGATACTGGCATTATAGAAGATTCCAAATATGTTTGCTGCATAACCGTAATTTCCTGACATGATTCCTGGAAGCACAGCAGGTATTTAACAAAAAATTTAGGGCTTTAGGATTGTAACAAATGACACTCAGTGCCAGAAGCAAGCCATCCAATTCTGGAAAAGAAATTCTAGAGTCAGACATGCTCATAGACTCTTGGTTTTGTGCTTTAAAACAGACAACAGATAGAACTTAGTTTCTGTAGCTTTTCCTCCTCAAGGCTGTAGCTGTGCACCTAAATAAAACTTGAATTAGAATCTGATCTTTCTCCAGCAGTTTTCTATCTAGCTTCTCCTGCTGAGTAATAAATTAAAATGTAATGACACAGGAGTCAAGGAGGTCAGATACAATGACTTAGTGGTTCTTTTTTCCCTTAAAATCTGTAAATCTGGTAATCCTTCTATCCATACTGGAAGCCATGACTGGCAGAAACTATTTTTTTTAAAGTTTCTGCTCCCTGATGCTGTTTCTCCAAAGAAGGATAAACATTCTATGGTGAAAGATAAAGTGGAAAGTCATAAACATAATTCTTCTCGTTTTCCATTTTCTTTTTGTCCCTTGAATACATGTATAATGGATCTGGCTCAGATGGTGCTGTCCTGTGCATTTGTGGCTGAGACAGTGTTGATAACACACCAGTGTTTTGGCTGTTGCTTAACGCTGCTTGCATAGTATGAAGGCTTTCTCTTTTTCTCCCCTTGCCCAAAGCAGGCTGGGATTGGGAGTGGACAGAGATGAGATATCCGACCCAAACTGAACAACAGGATATTCTATGCTACACGATGCCATGCTCATCAATAAAAGCTCAAGGAAAGGATGAGTAAGAAGGGACAACTTTGGTTATGGCATTTGTCTTCCCAAGCAACAATTACATGTGCTGAGGCCCAGGTTCCTGGGAAGTGGCTGGACATCACCTGCTATTGGAAGTAGTGAATGAATTCTTCTTTTTGCTTTGCTTGTGTGGGCAGATTTTGCTCTGTTTTTTAAACTGTCATTATCTCAATTCATCAATCTCTTCGTTTTCCTTCTATTTTATTCCCATCCTGCAGGAGAGGTGACTAAGAGAGGGACTTCATGGGTGTTTGGCTGCTGGCTGGGGTCAACCCACCACAATTCGTAATTATGGTTCATTTTCCCTCTTATTAGACTTATTCAGCAGAATAAGCAGGGGATGCACAAACAAGGTTGCCTACCAACTTTGCATCCTGTTTGGTTGACCTTACTCAGAATGAAAATATGGAAAGCTATTATTAATCTGATATTATGGGCAATTAGAAGTTCAGAAGAATACATACATATGTCAGTCCAATAATTTTACACAACTATCTTTTTTTAATGTATTATGAACAATGGAGTGAAGTGTTAATCTACCTATTCATGTTCTGTCAGAAAAAAAAAATGCACAAGCTTTAGTCCTTCAAATTTAAAGGGATGTAGAAGCTGATGGGATTTTTTTTCTGTATAACAAGAGAGCATTTAAGACTCACTTGCACAGATTTTTTTTAAAGCAAAAGACAGAAAGCAACAGAAGAAAAGAAATGGAATCCTTCATGTGCTGTCATTTTTATAGTGCATATTTGTGCACAAAAAGTGTTTATGAAAGTCTCTAGGATAGTATTTATTGCCAAGTCACCAGCAAAGCAGTTGAAGTAATGTCTCTAGGTTTTCTTTGTCTTCTACAGACAAACAAAAGAATACGTGGGAAACATTCTAAGTCAGTTAAAACTTTATAGCTTCTGTATGAAAAATTGTTCTTTTAAGGAAACCTAAGAATTTCCTTTGAGACAACACTGAAATTATTATAAGTTCTTCAAAAACTTATCTTAATACAAAGTTTATATAACTTTACAAATGTGTACTGCTTTCTACAGATGGAACTCATTCTCTATACTGAGGGTATCATTAGAGTTATCTGTTATCATCCTTGTTTCTTAATAAGACTATGATGATCAAATATGTTTTAATCTCTTATTTTTATGGAGTGGGTAAGAAAGGCTGAAATTTTAGAATATATCTCAATAGGTACAAGTATAGATAGATTAAAACATTCAGATTGATGCAAGAACCAGCTAGACAAAAGACTTGTCTGCTGGAGAAAACAGATCAAATTCCTCTGGATCAGACAAAAATAATTATTTTCTCAATTTTTTTTCCTAATGTGTTCAAATTACATTGTGAAGAACTGCTGTAATAACTTTTCCTTTTACAGCTTTAAGACTAATACTTGATACACTGCATGATTGTTACTTTTGGTTCTAATTCATTGCATTCATCAGACTGACAACTGAAACCTTGTTCATTCTCCCAAGTCACCCAGTATGGGAGGCAGTTTGCACACGACCAGCCCATTAAATTTTTATGCAGTAAACTTCTTGGATCAAAGCTAAATCATTTATTTCTTCTTTACTTTTCTGAAAAGGTATAGCAAAGTGTAGAGAAGGCTGTAAAAAAGCAGCAATTATGCACAAAAGAAAAAGGTTATTTTTCTATATTTCAAAAGTTATTTTAAATTATGTCTTTGAAAATGGTTTAGTTTACATTATCAGAGACTGAAGACTAAATAAAACACACTTGTCCTTCTCTAGCCGTGAAGGTGTACTCTGTCCCAACATTAATGAAGATTTAAACAGTATAGCACCCTGTATTGAGCCCTGGGGTACACCACTAGTGACTGGCCTCCATCTGGACTTTGTGCCATTGATCACAATGATCTGGGCCTGGCTCTTCAGACAATTTTCAATCCACTTCACTGTCCAGTTATCTAACCTGCACTTTGTCAGTTTGTCTATGAGGACATTACGGGAGACAGTGTCAAAAGCCTTACCAAAGGTGAGGTGAACAACATCCACTGCTCTCCTCTCATCCACCAAGTTAGTCACAGAATCACAGAATCACAGAATCACAGAATCACAGAATGTTAGGGATTGGAAGGGACCTCGAAAGATCATCTAGTCCAATCCCCCTGCCGGGGCAGGATTGCCTAGACCATATCACACAGAATCACAGAATCACAGAATGTTAGGGATTGGAAGGGACCTCGAAAGATCATCTAGTCCAATCCCCCTGCCGGGGCAGGATTGCCTAGACCATATCACACAGGAACGCGTCCAGGCGGGTTTTGAATGTCTCCAGAGAAGGAGACTCCACAACCTCTCTGGGCAGCCTGTTCCAGTGTTCAGTCACCCTTACAGTAAAGAAGTTTTTCCTCAAATTTAAGTGGAACCTCCTGTGCTCCAGCTTGCACCCATTGCCCCTTGTCCTGTCAAGGGATGTCACTGAGAAGAGCCTGGCTCCATCCTCTTGACACTTGCCCTTTACATATTTATAAACATTAATGAGGTCACCCCTCAGTCTCCTCTTCTCTAAGCTAAAGAGACCCAGCTCCCTCAGCCTCTCCTCATAAGGGAGATGTTCCACTCCCTTAATCATCTTCGTGGCTCTGCGCTGGACTCTCTCTAGCAGTTCCCTGTCCTTCTTGAACTGAGGGGCCCAGAACTGGACACAATACTCCAGATGCGGCCTCACCAGGGCAGAGTAGAGGGGGAGGAGAACCTCTCTTGACCTGCTGACCACACCCCTTCTAATACAGCCCAGGATGCCATTGGCCTTCTTGGCCACAAGGGCACACTGCTGGCTCATGGTCATCCTGTTGTCCACTAGGACCCCCAGGTCCCTTTCCCCTACGCTGCTCTCCAACAGCTCTGCCCCCAACTTGTACTGGTACCTGGGGTTGTTCTTGCCCAGATGCAGGACTCTACACTTGCCCTTGTTATATTTCATTAAATTTCTCCCCGCCCAACTCTCCAGCCTGTCCAGGTCTCTCTGAATGGCTGCGCAGCCTTCCGGCATCTCAGCCACTCCTCCCAGTTTTGTGTCATCAGCGAACTTGCTGACAGCGCACTCTAATCCCTCATCCAAGTCATTAATGAATATATTGAATAGAACTGGTCCCAGAACCGACCCTTGCGGAACTCCGCTAGACACAGACCTCCAACTGGACTCTGTCCCGCTGACCACTACTCTCTGGCTTCTTTCCTTCAGCCAGTTTACAATCCACCTCACTACCCGATCATCCAGACCACACTTCCCCAGTTTAGCTGCGAGGATGCTGTGGGAGACCGTGTCAAACGCTTTACTGAAATCGAGATAGACCACATCCACAGCTTTACCATCATCTATCCACTGGGTTACATCCTCATAAAAGGCTATCAAGTTGGTTGAGCAAGACTTCCCCTTGGTGAAGCCATGCTGAGTGCCCCTAATGATCCCCCTATCCTTGATGTGCCTAGAGTCACCTTGGTGTAGAAAGCTATCAGGTTGGTCAAGAATGATTTTCCCTTCATGAATTCATGCTGACTTTTCCCAATCAACTTCTTGTCCTTCAAGTGTCTGGACATGGTTTCCAGTATTAGTTGCTCCATCACCTTTCCAGGGATTGAGGTGAGGCTGACCAGCCTGTAGTTGCCCAGATCTTCCTTGTCCTTCTCGACAATTGGAGTGACATTTGCTCTCTTCCAGTCTTCAGGAACCTCTCCCATTTGCCATGACATTTCAAAGCTGTTAGAGAGTGGTCTTGCAGTGACATTGGCCAGTTCCCTCAGCACCTGTGCGTGCATCCCATCAGGCCCCATGAACTTAGGTATATTCATTTTGCTTAAATATTCTTTTGCTTGAATTGCCTGAATGCCAGTCTTACCAGCAAATACTGAGGCAAGGGACATATTAAGCACTACAGCCTTTCCCATGTCCTTTGTTACTGGGGCTCCTGTCCCATTCACAGCAGCAGGCCCACATTTTCCTTAGTCTTCCTTTTGCTGCTTATATACTTGTAGAAGCTCTTGCTTTTCACATGCCTCACCAAATTCAGCTCCAGGTGGGCTTTGCCTTTCTTAAGCCCATCCTTGGATGCTGAGACAGTGCTTCCAAATTTCCATGTGGCTCATCTGCCCCTACTTTCAGATTTTATACACCTCCTTTTTATATTTGATTTTAATCAGGAGTTCTTTGTTCATCCATGCAGGCCTCCTGCCACCTTTGCTTGATTTCCTGCTCATCAGGATGGAGCATTCTTGAACTTGGAAGACATGATCCTTCCAGATCAACCAGCTGTCTTCTACGCATTTTTGTCTCCAGGGCCTTCTCCCACAGGTTTCTTCCAAGCAGATCCCTCAATAAGCTGAAGCTTGTTCTTCTGAATTCCAGGTTTGTGATGCTGCTTTTTGCGTGTTTCCCTCCTCTCAGGATCCTAAACTTCACCATCTCATTGTTGCTGAAGCCAGGGCTGCCCTCAGTCTTCATATCACCTATGAGTTTTTCTTTGTTTTTAAATATCAGGTCCAGCAGAGCACTTCTCCTCATCAGCTCCTCAATCACCTCCACCAGGAAGTTGTGAACAAGGCAATCCAGTAACCTTCTGGACTGCTTGTGACCTGTTGTGTTATTCTTCCAGCAGACATCAGTGTGGTAAAATTTTCCCATGAGGACCAGGACCTATGGACATGATACTTCTTCCAGGTGTCTGAAGAAGGCCTCCTTTACTTTTCCCCAGTCAGGGAGTTTATAGCAGACAATCACTACCATATTGGTTTGCCTGCTAATCTTGCCCACAAGCTCTCAGTTGGCTCATCCCCCTTCCCAAGGCAGAACTCCATGAATTCACCATGTCCTCTCACATAAAGGGCCAATCCCCCTTCTCACCTTCCCAGTTTCACCTTCCCAAAGAGCCGGTATCCATCCATTGCAGCACTACAGTCTTAAGAGCTATGCTACCACATCTCTCTGATCCCTGTGAGGTGATAGCCCTGTAACTGCACAAAGACTTCCAATTCCTCCTGTTTATTTCCCGTGTTGTGAGTATTACTGTACAGGCATTTCAGAAAGCCACCCAAGTGTGCTGATTCCCCAGAAAGGGCATAAGAGCTTTCCTAATAAGGCTGCCCCATAGACACTTCCTTATTTACATGCCTACACTTGAGCTGATTCTACTCCAGCTTTTTTTTGGTTGATTGCCATGTCCTTTCTGTTCACATCACCCCAGGCCCTTTGCTCGCTTACCCCATCTGCCACTTCCTCACTTGATTGTTGGGGAAGCTCTCCCTTCCCATCATTCCTAATTTAAAGCTCTCCTTAGCAGGTCAGCTGGCCTGTTGGCAAAGATAATTTTTCCCCACTTAAGTCAGGTGGATCCCATCACTCCCAAGAATCTATTGATCCTCACAGAGGGTCTAATGGTCCTAGAAAGCAAAACCTTTCTGCCCAACACCAGCTACACAATCATTTACCCAAGGTCTGCATACAGTTAGAGCACTATGAACTAATTGGGATTACAGAGACATGGTAGGATAGCTCACACACAACTGTGTCTGATCTTGGTTACTCTCACCAAGCTGGATTCTGAATCTCCACCCATGGGCTTACATCCCAGCCTGGTCTCAGCCTATTCCTATCCCCACTAAAGTGCCTGATGCCCTGGACCGGGGCTGCCCCTGGCTGCACCCCTGCCTGCCCTGCTCCCTGGCTGGGGTGGTGAGATGGGCCCTGGCTGGAGAAGCCCTGCCCTGGTAGTCATCTTGAGGAGGCCCCACTGCTTCCAGCCCCTGGTCTCCAGGGTGCCAGAAGCCCCTGTGGTGTCCTGACAGTACTCCACATGGAAGTCTGTGACAAGTTGATACTTTGGGGGTCTGCACTGGGACAAGTTCATTTTAACTTCTTTATTGATAACCTGGAGGAGGTGAAAAAGTCCACTCGTCACATTTGCAGATGACTCCAAGTTGGAGTGACCAGCTGGTACACTTAAAAGCGGATCTGTCACCCTGGAGAGGCTGGAAAAATGTGCAAACAGGTTCTCATTAAATTCAACAAGTACAAATGATGGGTCCCTGTCGGGTCCCCATAGGCAAAGAAAAGCCCCTGCAATGACACTGACTAGGGACCAAGGAGCTGGGGAGCAGCTCTGTGGGAAAGGTCCTGGAGTGGCGATGGGCAGTGAACTGAATATGAACCCATGGTGTGCCCTAACAGCAAAGGTGGTGAACGGTGCCTGGGCTATATGAACAGGGGCGTGTTCCATAGATTGAAGCACAGGATTGTCAACCCTCTACGTGGTATTTATCAGATCGTATTTTGAGACTGCGTCAAGTTTTGGTCCCCAGTGCAGTGAAGACATGGGCAAACGGTGGGGAGTTCAGTGGAGGGCCCCCAAGGTGGTGAGGGCTGGAGAACTTGCTCCATGGGGAAGGACTGGTGGATCTGGACTGGGTTAGGCTGGAGAAGGGATGGCTTCAGTGCACCAAACAGACTCCCAGTGCCTACGAGAAGTCACCAAGGAGATGTAGGTTGTCTCATCACAGTGGTGCAGTGCAGGAGGGTGAGAGACAATGGATGCAGGAGATGTTCAGGCTGAGTATAAGGAGAAACCTTTTCCCCATAAGGACAGTGAGGCACCTGGTGGAGAAGGTTGCCCTGACAGGATGTGTTGCCTCTGTCTTTGGTGGGTTTCAAGCCCCAACCAGACCAAGCTGTGAGGAGCCCGGAGCTGGCCCTGCTTTGGGCAGGGGGTTGGACTTGAGGCCTCCTGAGGTCCCTCCCAGCCTGAATTATTGTGTGATATGATAATTCTGACTGCAGCAATATATACAAGAGAAAGGGGTATATTTTTCCTTGCTTACTGGTTTATATACTTCATACAGGATTTACACCTTTTTCACATTCATATAGGGCAAAGTCATTTTAATTCAATGCAAGAGAAGATTAGAAATCAATATTTTGGCTACTAGAGGGCGTAATCTTTTCTGTATTATTATTGCTATTCACTATATTTACTTACTTGTCATTCAAACTTTTGTAATGAAAACCATTTGTTGAAATCTTTTCTGGCAGCATTTATTATATTCACTAAGCTTCAGGAAATAAAACTCCCTTAACAGCAACAGGGAGGAAATCTAAAACACAGTGACTTTGAGGCTGATTTATAGATATTACTGCTATTTTGAAGACAACAGATTTGTTTGCATTATGTAATTTCCCACCCAGCACAGTGTGTGTCTTCATTACAAATATACTCATCGGGCTGTGCTGAAAGTGTTCCCAACCTAAGTCAAAATTAGATCCAAATGAGATCTCTTGAGCGTAGTGAGAATTGGAGTGAAGGCCCCCAGCTATAAGGAATATGTATAACAATATCCTGACAATAATATTCACCTTAGAAAGTGCTAAGAATTTAGGTTTATTATGCCTCACTGGGTTATAGTGGGGGACAGAAGAGAATATATCAGAAACAAAGGCAAAGCTGAAACTGAGACTAAAAAGCTACGGAAAAGAGAAAACATATGCTCTAACAAGCCATTCACTGTGTAATATTAACTGTTAGGTAAGAATGTTAAAATGACAAAGTCCTTGGAGCATATTTCCAAGAAATTCAAGAATAAATGGATACAGCTAAGCCAAAATTCTGCTCAGCAGATCAATGCTAATTTCTTCATAGTCAGAGAGATTTGTACCCTTACGCGCTATTACCCTAAAAATTGTGTCTCCCACTACACAATCTCAATAAGTAAATTACATGACTGAAAATGAAATGTAGAAACTCCTGAGCAAACCCCCAAGTCTAAGTTATAGTAAATTATTACAAATATATAGACTTCAGTCATTTATTAAGATTGGCACCAAGAAGCTTATGTACTGCCAAATACACAGACTGATTCCATAAAGAACTGCATGTATATACATATGTGAGGGGACCACATTTATTACATTTACTTAGATGTATAAATTAATACAAGATCATTGAACTAGTAATACCATTTCTCAGAAGCCATTAAAAAAAACCTCAAGAGTTTTACTGAGCAGCATCTTACATGTAATAATTCTAAAAAAAACCCTCAAACAAAAAACTCCACCCTAAATGGGGATATACTAATGTTTTTTGATAGCAGCAACTCAGAAAGGATGACTTCTTGAAAGAATGAACAAATGTGCCCTTTAAATCGTGTCCCGAACTATACAAGATAGATAAAAAAAAAATTGAAAAAAGAAAAGGCAAAAATAGATTGTAAGTTATGGTTTCATTACAGATAATAGTGACATCTGGAGTACTGCTGAGAATGTGAAGGGTATAATATAAAATGAACGGTTAAATAGAAATTGGAAACCTCCCATGTTTTCCTTCTCTGTTTTTTAGTCCTCAGCCTCAAACTGCTGCTTCCTCTGCTTTTAGGCTCAGACTCCTAGTCTTTATTCAGTTAAAATCCACACTGATTTCAAAGGGTGTTGATTATATCCTCTTAACACACAACATTCTTTGATTCTTTTTTTCTAGAAGTGATCAAAGATAAAATACACAGTCTCGTTCTCCTGGCAGTTAAATCTGTACAAAATGAAAGTCAATCAACTGAAATATTATTATCAAATGCTTATTTAGTATCAGCCTAGTTTCCTTTCTGTTTAAGTCATGCAAAATTTAACACTGATTTCAATGAGTTAATTAATCCAAGAAGGAATGATTTTGAAAACTTTGGCTTTGAACTACAGCAGTGTAAAAGCAACTTTTAAGATAGTCATGGACCTGTCATAACTGAGTTCAAAGTTCTAAGCATTATTAAGCAATGAGTCATTGGTTTCTACAATTGGAGAGAGCTCATGAGAACTCAGCGTTTCTGAATTTGAAGCCAATTTTCAATTATGTTACTCCATTTCAAAACCAGAGCAGCTGAACAGCAAATCCACTGTGAATTCATGTCTTTGACAAAGATATGAAGGGGAAGATGTAAAGGTTTTCTATGAATGATCAGTAAACCTTAACTTTCACATTTCCTAATTCCAGGAAATCATCTATTTTTCTGAAATGATTAGTTGCTTATGTTAATTAGCAAACCATTGCTGATAAGACCATGGGATCAGAATGTTGCAGTACTGTCCAAGGTGCTGTATTTCAGAGGAAGAACTTCATTGCTGGGTTGGGTTCTGTAGGTTTTGTTCTGGTTGCATCTCTTAAACATCCAATGATATATCATATCAGGCAGAGATGACTGTGGCTTCTCAATACATTCCTCCCCCTTTTTCTTTCTATCACTTTTTTTCTCACTCTAAAACCAGATTCTAATCTTTTTGTCTGTATGTTCAAATTTAATGAATGTGTAATGTGTTTAGCTTCCTTCCATTGTCAAGAAATTCCCTATGCTTTTTCACTTTACATTTTGCTTTGCAATTCCCCACATAAGGAAAATTTTACATAGAAATAAACTTATGTTATTTTATCTTTAAAAATTATCATCATTCTTATTAAGCAAACTGTGGTTGACAGAATTTTGTGTGTACTGCTCCGAAGTGCAATTGGTGCAAGAAATCCCAAATGAGCATTTCTGAAACAGTCTTCTCAAATTCTATTCTAGTCACATAAAATGTGAGAAAATAGGTACTTTGTTTTTATTATTGACTTAGTAATGGTAAAGAAGAGCAAGAAGGTTTTGAATGTGTCTTAACACCATTTAACACCTTTTCAGAAGGGTTGTCTTATGACATAATACATAAGGTACACGCTCACAGCAAAGGTGCAACTGCAGAATAACCTCCATAGATACAATAACAAACAAATTCAAAAATTATGTGGCTAGATTTATGTCTGCATCAAGCATTTTTTCAATATCATTGGCAAATGTAATATATTGTTATTGACAAAAATCAATCTCCAACAGTCCATAAACAGGCTTCCTAGCCAAAAATACCACAGTCAAATTCTCAACTCAATTAAGGTCCTGAAAGAATCAAAGATAGAGGTTAATTATGCAAGAGATTCAATTTGTCTGGAAGCTATGGAAAAACGTCCTTTGGCTAGTCTTCAGAATTCCTGAAAACTTGTGCGTAATAATGTAAACTGGGCTCGTTTTTCTCAACATGGGGTACTTTGTGAATTTTAGATCATTAATGTGCCAAAAAATATAGGTAAAAAGCAACATCTTAAAACATATTTTTCTAAGTGGCAGAAGGTTTGATGCATCTATGCCAATTGGCATTGGTTTAGAATCAGGGACTCTATCTAATTTTTTTAAAAAGGGTTCCTGACAGTAATAAAGCTAGTAGATTTTTGATACTAATTTGACTAGAGTCTATTCTTCTCCCTTATTTTTATGTCTAAGGTATTTTTCCTTTCTCTTTCTTGTCACATCTCTTTAATTTCTGTTGTCTCTGCTACAACAGAAGTGGTCTAGGCAATGAAGCACAGACAGAGCATATCTCTGACCTTGAATTATGCTATGAGGTACACAAAAATCTTGATTCTAATGTACTGTCAGAGGTCTTGACATTACACAAGGTGGCAAAGTGATCTTAACTTCTATGAAATAAAAAAATTTGAGGATTAAAAGACTAAACAGCGTGGAAATTCTACTATCTGACTGATTTACAGCTGCTTATCAATCAGCTCTTTGACAAACTCAGTTAAAGTAATAATTTTTTCAGAAGTATAGAATAATATTTTTTAATTATTCATTAACCCTTTTGATAATTCTAAACAAGTTTGCCTTTTTTGTTTGACATAAATCTGTAATGACATCTACAGATCCAAATGCAAGGTAAATATCTTTGCATGTCAGTCACTCATCTCATGGCAAAGGTAAACTTGTGGTGTTTCTTCCTAGTGTTTCTCTTATGAATGTTTATTCTACACTGTATTTTCAAAAGCGTGAAGACCAATTTCCATATATTGAGTTTTTCTGATTTGCTCTGTGCTATGTTTTATGACATTTTCAATCCTCATTTTTTTAATTTTCTGTTTTTCAGAGGAACTAGCAGCAGGTGTGGATTTGCCACCATCCTAAGCCATTATTAAAGTCCTTTAAAGTAGCAAGATACATAACATCTTCATTTATATTTGCTATATACATACATTAATTGTGAAACATAAACATAATAAAGGACATGCAGGTTGCATTATTGCAATACATTCCTTCATTCAGAACAACTCAGTACAATTTTCATGTATATATGAAAATACTGCATATATGAAAAAAAATACTATTTTTTATGCGGTTGTGTAATTTTTTCAAGCTCCACAAAAAAAATATTCTTGAATTGTTCTGTCAGATATTATGTCAAGTGACTTGACATGTTAACTGCTGCAGTTTATGGTTGTTTCACTTTTGTAAGTGAAACGATTGTGTAGAAAACGTAGAAGCAAAGGATATTCAGTCATTTATCAACCTCCACAAAACCTTGAACTTTCTTTCTCGTTACCTTATGCAGTCTCTAACAACGACTGTCTTCCTGCATGACAATTGGCTTTTATATCATCCTTTATTTTATCCTGAACGAAATTTATTGCCACAAGTCAATATATACATGGGGGAAAAAATCAAATAATTAAAATTCTGTCCTGATTTCATCCTCATGAGTGTATAATAAGGATTCAAACTGTATCTTAAAACACCTCCCATAAAGGACAAAATCATGCTGACTTTGTCTCATTAATTCTGAAGAGGAAAACCGTGGTTAATATATAAAGATCTTACAGCATTTGTTGTGATTTTGTATCCAGTTCATTTTTTTCAGACTAAGTTCTTGCATCGTTCTGGGACTGAACTGTCTCAGCTTGCTATTCTTACTGGATCTCTGAAACTTTCACAAGGACAAAAGCAGACAGGCTCTGAGATTTGCAGTTCTTGTCGATTCATCTGCTCAGCTGAGAAGAAAATCTCATGTAACCACAGCAAAGATCCAGGTAAACCTAGTGTTCTCAACGAATGTGGATGGATATAGTATCATTTTTTTTTGAAAGGATAGTAATCTCTGATCCCATAAAGCACACCAAACTCTTCATTTTACCTTAAAGACTGATTCCAGTTTTTCACAGAGCAATTCATCAGTGCTGTTCTATAATTTAGCAGAGTGGAACAGAAGTAGGAATTTGTCTTTTCAGCCTTTACTCAGGATAATTTTTCAAAAATTATTTGGGACATGAGGTCAATATTCTACACTCTACTTAAATACGTTGCATATAGCACACACTCATTATGAGAAATTACTGTATGTGGTACTACTTATCTAGTAAAAATAACCTACATATGCATTATCCTTATTCAGTTTTCATACATAGGAGAAATACTGTCATATAGAGGAGGAATAGTTGTCCACAAGTTGTCCACAAAATAAAAAATATTTTTTCCTTCCAATATAGACCAATTCACGCTTACCTTCTGGTGACACTAAACATGTCATTGTTTGATTAGTCTGTTGTTTTGTTATAAGCCAAAGTTTTTCCACTTTCATTATATGTCATATAACAGCAGTCATACCATATATCCAGCCTTTTCTTTCATTCTCTCCTCTTCCCCACAATATTTTCAGTTTTGGCAACAGCAACAAAGCTGAGCCCTTCCCTCACAGATCTAGTGAGAAAGCTTTTTTTTTGTCCCAAGGAGTAAAGTGAAAACCTCACTACTCTATTTTTGTGACTGTAAGCCTCTCACGAGCTTCATCTTGGTATGAGTTGTCTGCTACAGTGTACAGCTCCATGTCCTGCGTTGAATTTTAATGAAAAGAAAACTGGAGACTAAAACTGGTTACTGGAACAGCCTGTCAGGAAAGCTAAATATTTGGGGGGTTCTGTTCTATGAAAAAGCAAAGGGTCCCCCCCTCCTATCTCAAAATTGTCTATGAATATGTTTATTTTTATGGAGAGTCCTTCAACATTTAGGGCTCATGGTTCATTCATCTTCTGCTACAACTCTGTCCAAATCAGAATTACCTTAAATGTCTCCAGTTCCTTTGTCCATTTCACCAGTCAGATGTATTATTCTACACTGGTAATACACTTTTTCTGCATCTTTTTTAATGAGCTTCCTGTTGGTATGAGTTGTCTGCTACAATGTACAGCTCCACATCCTGTATTAAATTTTAATTGATACAGAAAAACTGGAGACCAAAACTGGTTACTGGAAGAGCCTGTCAGAAAAGCTAAACTGCCTGCAATCATTTTTCAGACACTTTGCAGAGCCAAGGAATCAGAAAATACGTGCTTAATTTAGAGAACAAGTTTTGAGAAAGGCTTTGTATAACCTCACTACCACGATAGTACAGCAGCAGGTTCCAGCTCAATCAAATATCAGTTTCTTGCACTGGGGGAGAAGAAAGCGAGAAGGTATCTTATCTACCTGCTAAAACACACAGAATAATTATGCAGACACTGTGTTCAGAATTTCACCCCAAAAGTGTCTACTTCTTTATTAATTACAAAAGAAATCTAGGATGACCAGCTTACATAGATATATGCACAATACAGCTACTTAAAGTTTGTTATAATATTTCCTCACTCTTGATGCGGGAAAACTAAGATGACCTGTCTGAAAGATGGTTGCCTTTAGAGTAAATACTGGGAAAATGGCACTTCTAGGACACAGTCCATCCAGTTTGTTTTAGACTTCCATTCTATGATTTTGTCCTAGAAGTTATTATGTTCACTTTGAATCTAAAAGCACTCTAGATCAGTAACTCAGAAATGGACTTCTATATTTCAGATAAATATTACCTGAAGAGATTTTGAAAGAGACTTTAAGAAGGCTTACTGGTGTAGCTTTGTTACTATAGAAAACCCATGGGGAGGAAAAGATGGAAAAGAAGGTGAGGGAAAGAGACAGATACAAATGGAAAGAGGAATTTACATTATTTAACCTTATTCTCTATATAACAATATATTTGATTGTCTCCTGGCCAGCAAAGCACAGGAAACCAAGTTCACCTGTCCAGCTTAATTTACCCAGAATCTTACCTGTATGTTTCAAAAGAACAATCTGAAAGACTCAGTATATATTCTGATATGCTAATGGGATTAAAATAGTGTTTTCTACTTCATGTGAAGAACACCTAATCCCCAAAAACTGCTTAAGAGAACTGTTTAACACCAAAATGCTTCAGGAAATGAAAAGTTTTCACTCTGGTTAGTTAGTTAGCCTTTAGGTGTTCCAGGTATATTCGAATCAATCCTGCTGGCTTGTTTTGCCGTGTTTGTATGTTCTCACTTATGGAACTGTTCTTATTAACTTGTAAACTTCAAGGTTAATCCAAGTTCAAATTTCGTTGAAGACTATACAATGAGCATAGATTACAACAAAGTAATATAGATTTTCAGTGTAATGTATATTATTTTGGGTGGAATGTCATGAGAAAAATGGAAAGTCAAGTATCGGTCACAGCTGGGAAGTTTTTCACTATTGGCTGCAGATGCATATAAACCTGTGGGGAGACTACTAACTTATATTACCAGTCACATTTTTCAATCTGAATACTTTTAAATGTGTCACATATTTTTATGGCCTGGTTTATACAGATGAACTATAAGATATCCTGACACAATGGTGAGATACTTCTATGAACTCTTAGTGGCACAAAATACTAATGTACAGATATAAAATAAGTGCTTGAAAATGCAAGTGCCAGTTTAAAGTGGGTAAACTTTAAATATCTGCTTCACACAGTGCTTTAAGTTAGGAGGTTACTTTTAGTATGCCTTCAGTATAGAGATGGAGATGCTTTCAGTGTAGCAGTTCTGAATTTCCTTCAAGAGTGATTTCCTTCCTGCATTGAACAAGGAAGGACTAAGACAACTGGCTCTCATTTTAGGAATGCAAATCAGGTGCTTAAAATTAGATTTTCTGAATAACTTCTTAAATGGTTGTGCATGCCAGAAATACCTCTTTGGTACCTGCACACTAGCTTTTCAGCCTCTTAAAAGGATATTAATAAAATAGCATTCAAACACCACTGAATATCTGAATCAATAAATAAAATGATTTTAAAACCTCAATTTAAGAGAGTTGCATTTTTTTTCCTTTTCTCAACATAGCTTCTTTTTTTCTTCCTGGGGATATTAGAGCAGTTGGAGTCCTCTAATCTTGCTTCCTCACAGCTCCCAAGAACTGCAATTGTTCGTTTTCAATGGTCAAGAAAATCTATTTCTTGCCATATTGTCTTTTTATGCTGAGAATGGCCCTTTGATAGAAGCAGTATTTAAAGAAAAGAAATATGTCTTTTAGGTACAGCTGTTTACTTTTAGCAACTGAAAGCCAATCTGGGCTACATCATGTAATTCTTTCCTTCAGAGAGTCTTATAGGTGGTGCACTTTCTGGCAGTGTTAGGCATGGAAGAGTTGGAGGAAAGGCAATGGAGGTTACTCCAGGGGTGTTCACAGTAGTGTAGGCACACCAACATGAGAGAGGAAGCAGAGTTTGAGCACTGCCACAGAGGTCTGCAGCAGGAACATAACAGGGAACAAGATGGGCTGTACCATAAAAGCAGGAAGGAGGCAGGATCCTAGGGAGCTATGAAAGGGAATCAAGGTATCTCTCTTCCCAACTAGAATCACAGCAACAGGACCAAAATATAGTCCAACAGTAGTAGTGCATACAGCTCTCTCTGCTTAAAGGCACCCAGAATTGAGGCTGTAGGGCTAGGTGGGATTTGGCTTGAGCGGTTGCAGGTAACACTTAGGCAGCTGCTTGCTTTTACCTTTGTTTAACTTTACTGACACAGCTGAATGTACCTGTTCCTGAACTATTACACCTTATTGGGTTACATGATACACCTTAAGATACATGATCCATCCTACAGCACCTGATACAGACCTTTGGGGAAGGTGAGAAAGTCGCTACTAAAGATGAACTAACACCTGTATTATGTGGGACGTAGTTGCTGCAGTGTCTGTTTACAAATCCCTAACAAACATAAGCAGAATTTGTAAGATTTCCCAAGTCATGAGAAAAACTGGTAGTTATTTGGGTGTGTAAAATCGGCTGGTTTCAAGGATTATTTGAAACTTAAGTGTCTTAAAGGGTATGGATCTAAAGACTAAGGCTGCTCCCAAAACTTAAGGTATGTAGCTGTCATGCTTCTAATAGCACTGAGGGTAGTGTTTCACAATGACCGTTAATATTGTGCTTGAATTTTTTAGTAATTAAAATTCAAAAATTCCTAAAAAATGCCATGTTTTCTCCAAGGTCTAGGCACTTAAAGCCTGACAATACCAAGAGAAATATTTTGAAGTTGCTGAAAAAGGTCCATTCATGTTCATTTCCCTATGATACTTACTCCTGTACTACAAAATCACAAAGCTGATTCTTCATTTCTGTTCCATGAATCCTGTAATTCTCCAAGGGTACAAGCTGGATTTACTTATTTAATAAAATAATATGCGTAGTAAATAATCAATTTTAGGAAAAAAATCCCAAACACAAAATATTTGTGAATGCATTAAATGTCCTGAAATTGAGGCTTTATTGGAAAATTACATATAAACTGATTAATAAAGCAACAAAAACCAAACCCAGATCTGTATGCAGTATTCTCAGTTTGGTATATGAAGTACTCCCAATCACACAGAATCTCATATTTAATGGAGGTTATCTGTTTAAGAATAAAGACCTTTTGACAATGATTTAAAAATTTACAAACGTTTGCAAAAATAAACAAATGTACTCAGTTTCATGTTAAATCATCTCTTCCAAATGCACTTGTATCCTTCATTAAACTACAGAGGAATCATCTTTTAGGCTGGCTCAAAGTGATTTATTTTATTTCTTTAGGCTACGGAACATCTATCTTACATTTCTTAACACATCCTGCAAGATCTCTTAAGGAATATATATTCCATGAAATATACAAAAGCCCTTAGGAATGTATTAAGATCAAAGGATCCAGTGTATGACCTTAAAAAAAAGATTTTTTTTTTCCATAAATAAAAATATGCTGAGATGTAAAGAAATTACTAATATAAAAAACTATGTGCATTACAGTTCTGAATGATTTGCCACCCCCTCTTTAAAAGTTAGACATTGACACCTGTGGTCAAAAAGAACTTTTGATCCCAGCTTCCTGTACAAATTAGAGAATGCAGATCTGACTAGCTGTATCATAGAAAAGAAGTAGAGCAGAAGGTACATCAATACTTTAAAAGTCAGAAATGACTCGAGGCAACCAGCACAAGAAGATAGAACGGTTGAATTTGAAAGTCTGCTTTGTTGTAGATACCAGTTGGTAGGCTTTTACATTCCCTGGTTTTGTGCTTCCTCATCTAACAAGTGATCATGGAACTCTCCTGTGGTTTTAGTCCTCAGGAAAAAGTAACAGCACATTGGGTCATATACCAGCCAGGATTTTAATCACTTTCCTTGGAATCTACCAGACAATGTCTGATTGATTGAGAAGACGACATCCTCCAGAGGAAGAAATTGCTGATCACAGAATAAAATGAAACTCTGATGATACCTCAAATAACAAAAGAAAAAAAACCATCAAAGTGTAAAGATAAATACCACCTCAAAAAGCTATCCTCCAGACTGTTATCGGAAGTGGGTGGATGAGCAAGAATCTTGCCAGAATGCTATTTTCAGAGAAGTATAATTATAAAGTGATTTCCTCTGCTCTTAAGTACCACCTGGGCAAAATTTCAATCTTGAAAAATAGTTCAAAGGACATCTCCAAAGAAGCACAACAATTCCACGCAAGTTGAAGGAGCAGCAAACTAAGCTAATTCCAAATAAGTGAAGAAGGTATCATTAATAGGGATTTCTATGAAATCAGAGAGGGTTAAATGCCTCTTTTGAAACTGGGTGAAGCCTTGGTCTCCATTGAACTCCTTGAGAGCTTTGCAATTGCCTTTCAATTTCACTTATTAGCTTGATTCCTTGTTAATAGAAGTGCCAATGAATTGGTTAGAGCATTCAAGGAAAGCTATGAAGGATATAAGGCTCCAGACACTTGAGGGAGTCTCTATTCTAGCAAGCTCTACAGGTTTATTAGACTGGAGAGTGATACTGCCTTTGAGATTGAATCCCTGCAAAAGCACTTTCTAACTAGAAGATCCCAGTTTCAGTAGTCTGGTAATGAAAACGGAATCAGTCTGGCTAGTTGAATGAGAAATGATTGAGGGACTTTCCAAAAACTATGTTCTTTCTTCCAATTACATCTATACTGCTTAAGTGTCATACTGTGTTTGCACTATGATTGTTGTAACGTCAGAAGTGTGATAGATTGAATGAAATAAATCAGTGCAGCTACTACCGAATTAAAAAAAATATTGATACATATTTCTTTTCCTATGATAGATAAATTATCAAATATATTACAAGTGATTTGTAGATTTTAAGAAAAGACTGGACATGGCACTTAGTGCCATGGTCTAGTTGACAGGGTGTGTCAGGGCAACGGTTGGACTTGATGATCCCTGAGGTCTCTTCCAACCTGGCTGATTCTGTGATTCTGTGATTCTGTGATGTTGGAGAAAAAATTCAGAATAATTTTTACTTGTTCTGGTAATCCTAAATCACCTAATCCACTCTGATGACCATTTGGAAGTAATTTTTTCTTTCTATGAAACTTTTGTGATTTAGTGTATTTCAATTGGCACAAACAGTTTTCTACTTATACCACTTATGAATAACATAAACCAAAACCAAATCCCTTTATTATGAACATGTAAATATCAGCAGTCTAGTTCGATACATAATCCATGCATTAAAACATGAAATATTTCTTAAGTATGGACTCTCTACGTATTGTTTGTATTCCAGGTATCAGAACTGCTTCAATTATCTGTTGGCACTTTGATTGTGAGATTACTTTATAGCATGATCTCTTATTGATTGCAGCTTTTTAATAGTCAGGTGAATCAGTACACTGTCATATACTTTTAACAATGACCCAGTACTGCAACATATGATTCATATCGTTTCCTCTCACAATCTATACTTTTGAGTCAATGGAATTTACCATTATGCAGGCAAGGTACACATACAAAACCACATCTGAACAAGTGTAGGGTTATTATCAACACTAGATCAAGCCATCCACGGGTATGTCAAGCTGAGTCTTGAAAATCTCCAATATGGAGAGTCCACACCTGCTCTAAGAAACCCGATCCAGTGTTGCACTACTCTCCTAGAGAACAATTTTTTTTCCTAACCTGAACTTCCTGAGCAACATATGTGGCCATTACGCTTCCTTTTACTGTTTACCATAAATGAAATGAGTTGTCTTTATTGTTTTCATAACCCCACTCCACCTCAAGCACACACATCCCCTACACTTTACAAGTCTAAACAAGTCCAACGCCCCCAAAGACTCCTATTAAGTTGTGTCTCCCATGCTCCTCACCATCATGGTAAGCCTCCACTGGACCTTTTCTGTGCCTTAGTGTTCATCTTGAGAAACTCAGTCTCACTTTTGTGTTTTACCACAAGTAAAATATTTGTAGAAAGAAATATCCTTTTATTGGTTGGCAGTGTTTTGGGAGATATTTCTAGGGAATCATATTTTTCAAGCTGTAAATTTGTTTGTTTGTTTGGTTGGTTGGTTGGTTGGTTGACTTTTGCTTTCGAAGTCCAGACATCAGAAGAAATGGATAACACATAGTTACATCTACCAGGCATGGCCATTGTTTCAATACTGATTTCTTATTGTCTTCTTCAGTTTTGTTTCAGCCTATTCAAACTGGGTGACAGACCATGAGTTCAGAAGGAAAAAACCTCTGAATTCATCAGCAAAGAAATCTTGTAAAATTGTATAAGACTAGTATGTCTTGTAAGCTCTGACACAACTACCAAATCACAGAATCATAGAATAGCTGAGTCTGGAAGGCATCTCTGTTTGTCATGCAGGCCAAGCCCTCTGCTCAAAGCAGGTCCAGCCTCAGGGTTGTATCTGGTTGGGTTTTGAATATCTCCATGAATGGAAACTCCACAACCTCCCTGAACAGCCTGTTCCAGTGTTTGAACACCCCACCAAATGTTGCTATCCATAACTTTGGCGCATTTTTAAAAAATGTGGTGCGCAGCTCAGGAGCAGTGTTGGAGCATATGTAGGGTGGTATAAAGTGCTGGAGGGTGAACTAGTTCATTAAAGAACGGGGTTTTATTTCTCCTTTTCCTAGCTATCCATCTCCTGGGGACAGAACTATACTTTGGCTACTGGGCTATATCATGAGACTCACATTACTTTGTGTTTACCTGAACGTCTGACTTTATATCAAATAGAGACTGTTAGGAATTAAAAGGGGGAGAGAGGTTGCAGGAAGTAGAAATATTTCATTTTCTTCTTCTTTTTTTATTCATAAAGGACTGAGGTTGTTCAGTTAGTACCAGCAGAAAAGAACTTCCTTGAGTATTTTAGAAAAAAATTAGTTGCATCTAACAAAAGGTGAACAATATTGGTTTATTTTAAATTAATTTTATGATTGAGTATGATTTTGATTTAACAAACTAGGTTATATAACAGTTGATCTCATTGATACTGGTTATATGAAAACTAAACACATTTTTTGCCAGCATGCCAGACTTCGTAAAACCCTGTTATGCATTATTGATATCCAAGCTTTGAGTTCTGTCCTGAGGCTTTCAGAAACACTCTTCTTTTAGCCTCTTTTCTTTCCAATTTATGGCCATCTACTAAGCATATGATGCAGGTACCATCACATTTTTCACTTTACCAAACACTGTCCTTAATAAAAAAATGCTTGTTTCTTAAATCTGAAACTCCTGGTTTTTGATCAATTACCCAGTGTAAATATCATGTCAACAACAAATAATTTTGGAATTTGCTATACTAAAACCTGCTAAAAATAATATTTATTATATCGGACAATATTAAAATTAAGAATCATTTATATATCAGTCAATGAAATCTGTTTTTCTCTCATCTTATTTTCCCTTCCATAGGACTGAGTGCTTTCCTCCAAGCCTTTTTTTCTTCTCCTTTTTAACTTCGGCAGCCCTCTCTGCTGCCCCTAAAAATATAAAGATTGAATAAGTAAGAGCTTGTGAGGCAAGATTTGCAAGTAACTGATTGTAGTCCTGTACGTTCTCCCTGAACATAACAATTTCATAACATAAAAGCTGATAAAATAGTTTCAAACTAAAATCCTCTCACCTCCTCTAAGTTATTTAACTATGAATCTCATTGTGACATTTAAGTATCTGAAATCTTAGTTCCTAATTTTTTGTGGATACTTACATCCAGATACAAACTGTGGCAGGGAAGGCCCAAGTTAACTAGCAAAGTAAAGCTGCTAGATGCTGAATTAAAAGAAGTTTGGAAGTTATTCTATCTAGATATCCAGAGGGAGGAAGAAGAAAACAAAAAAGTAATAATACACTAATAGAATGTAATATTACATAGAAATCTACCTGTTTCAGAGGTATAGAATAATTAACTGTCACTTAGATATGAAAAAGGTACATGTATAACTTCCTATAGACAAAGCAGAAAACAAAAAATACGGTATATTGTATGTGTATATATAGCATATTATGTACATATATAACTATAATTAATTGCATTTATATGCAGATATATAAACTTCACTTTATGTAAATAAAACCTAATGTCCTCTATAAGAGTAATTTCTTAATTCTTTGGAAATAATTCTGATACTCATTCCTTTTAAGAATTCTTTATTCATATCAGCAGTCTCTCTGATATCCCAGGAACTGTTTTACAGTTAAGTATATAAGACCAGACCATGGTCTTAGAGTTTACTCTATCTAAAAGATTTATTATTTGGATTTACAGATACATCAATTTGTCATCTGTTAGATATGGAACTGAAGCAAATATCACTCTCTTCAACTGACTTTAGGAAGAAGACTGCTTTCATCCGTGGCATTGGAGAAAATAGAGAGAAGAAAAGCATGCAATTTTACAATTCTCCAAAGTGCTTGAGCACCTTCTAAACTAAAGGCAAGTTGAAAGATAAGCAGCTACACATTTGAAGTACAAGAGCATGAAGTGAGAGTGCTGTAGGAATCAGTGATGTTGAAGAGATCCATGAGAACAGATGTTTCCAGTTCAGCTCTGGGCTTATTGCTTTTCCTTCTTCCCTCTGCTTTAGTGCAACATCTTGGTTCATTGAGTTTCCTTTCAGAATTAAACAGTAAAAGACAGAATATTTTTAAAATTGTAAATGACTGACACAATTTTTTTATATTAATAGAAGCAAGCAATCACACTGCATTTGGTGTGAAAAGTACACATAAGTGGGGTTCAATTCATATTTCATAAAATTATTTAAAGCTCTTATTTTATGCCACTGATTCTGTTGCATACTACTGCTCAGTTTACGGTGGCATTGACACTGTTAGAGCACAGTAGGAGTTGCTTTGAATTACACTCCATCTATGAAAAGATGAAGGCACAGCCAAAGATTGACAGGAAACAAGGAGAGCAGTCTCTTTTTTGCCTATTATCCTGGCAACAATGAAAATATGAGAAGGAATGCCTTCTTTTAAACTGTCTGGATGATTGCCTTAATGTGAGGTAAACTGCCTTCTGTAAGATGAAGTACTAAAACATGGTTATATTATCGGGCTGAAGCTTCCTGAAAACATCTGTATATTAAAGTATTTCTCTCAGACAGCTTAAGTTCTATTTAGACATGCTGCAAGTGACAGTGACACACTACAAATGAAATCAATGGGTACCTTATTTATGGTTGAGAGTCAGTTGCTTTAACACAGACAGATAGAGCTATTTGGTGAGATCTAGCATATCTCTCCTAGTCTCCAGCTGCTATTTCAGAACTGCATAGGTCACCTCTTCACCTCGTGTCCTATCAGCCCCTGGCAGTGTCTCAAAGACTCTAGGTGATGAGAAATATGTCTGAGTGATGATGGTTAGATGAGTGGCTCCTGCCCTCCTGAGTCCTGAGTCTAAAGGTGGGATACAGACAGTCTGTTGTCCAGGTTCCTTTCATCAACAGGAGAGATTTTTTCTGAAGCTCTCTTCACAGACAGACAGGAATCTCCCTGACACTGCAGTCTGTACACTATGTATTCATGACATCTGTGCAAATCATTTTTCTTTAGCATATATATAAGCAACATGGAAGAAAAACTAACTCAAAACTTTTTAACACTTGCAGCTTTGAACTTGTCTGCACTGAGGATGAAGGGTGACGCCTGAGACAATGCTTGGGAGAGCCTGGCTGTCACTGCTTTTCCTAGCAAGAGGATAGAAGAGGTATAAGCAGTGTTTCCCAGGAGCAGCTGCAACCTGTCCTGGGTTTTCAGGGCTGTGGCATAAACCAAGGACACCTAAAAATCACATCCATAGGACTCTACAACCCTGCATATCTAACTCCTTTTCTTTTGAGCTGATCCAGTCCAGGATCAGAAAAAATAAATAGTATTGACACGATATCAGAAATCTGCTATCAGTAACAGTTTTGTTCACATATCTAATTTGAGAGAAATTAATTTTAACCTTTTATGATGAATGATTTCTTACAGTGACTGTATCTAGGCCAAACTGTATATGACTTGTTACTCCAGCTCAGGGCTCAATAAAAAAGCTGTTCTTCATGGAATGGTTAAAAGAGACTGTTTTAAAACAAAAGACCTCTCTGACAGTAAAACTGCTTTTAAAAAATATACCATATTCTAATACAAGTGTCATTTTCTGACACTGAAAGCAGCAAAGGTGTCAAGATTCAGAGTTGAGCTGCACAGCTCTGCTTCAGGTTTCCACTTCCACACTTTCTCCATGTTCTGCCATGTGAAATGTTAAGGTATGGAAAGGACTTATTTTCATTTTTTGTTTCAGATCACTTGTCACTGAGTACATCTCCATGAGAACATGAGTCACATGCCAAAGGCAGGAGGCCTTTGCCTTGCTACCACCTACCACCCTTTTATCCTGCCACTGATAGACTCCTTTCGTTACCATTCACCCAAGGATTTAAAGTAGCCAGTGGGAGTGATGTTAGAAGAGTGGAAAATTAACACTTTATAGCTAAGGAGAAAAATGAGCATATTTGAAAAGCTTTAAAATAATGTTAAATTAAAGCAGACCGGAAGAAACAAAAATTGTAATATGCAGTTCACTGTTCCATCATGTCCAATCTGTCTCATAACATCATGTCTGAGTCATGACTCATTGATGGCAATGCCTCACACCTACTGTTTTAGAAAGATGTAAATGTTCCCAGTAATATAACAGACAAGCTTTTAGACAAGCTGTTGCAAGTATGTTACTTTCCATAGGGAAAGATTTCTTCCCCGACCCTAGGAAGTGACCATTGTATATAGCAAAGCATGAGACTAGATTCTCATAGCTTCTGTTACTGCAAATGTTATTCATAGTCATAAAATTATATAGCAATTTAAAATTTATTGAGTCAGGTGCTTGCCAACAGAAGTGATGCGTTCTTTTTCCTGTCATATGAAAGAGGACAATCTTTTTTTTTTTATTTTAGTTTAATATTTTCTTCCTCTATAGGTGCTATACGAGTAAAAATATAGATTGAATCCACGTGATTTGATGTCATAAAAGCTTGATATGAAAGATCATCCTTTTATCCTTTATAATCTTCAACTATTACCCCACAAAATAAAGCTCTGCATTTTGAAGTCTTTGGTTGAAGCAACATCACACTGTTAGTTTGTCACTATACAGTCATACAACACATGCATTTAGGTAAAATAGAATACATTTAAGGGCATAAGTTACCATTATACTCTATATGGGGATCAAGCAGCATGTTGCAACCTAGTTATCCTTTAATGCACACCAAATGCTTGTGTCGTTCTACCTCTAAGCACTTTTACTGTTTCAAAAGAATTTAAGGTAGTCTAATAGACTTTACTTTTCATTTCCATCTGTTTTGAGCAGATGATGCGAAAGATGAATGCTGGCTTTTACTGATTTATTTTATAAGGACATTACGGAACTCAGAAGGAAATCAACATATAATCAGGAAATCCATGATATAAATATTTAATGACCTCAAGTAAGTGCATAAACCCCAAATATGTTGAGTTTTTAGAGAAGCTTATGCAAGGATTTTGGTGGTCATCAGTGCATATTTTAGGTTAAGACCTACCATTTCCATTAAGCTTAAGGGTTTACAGATAAGTTAGACCACCAGTCTGTAACTTTGTGATATTTTTACTCTTATTTTATTTTTTTTTAAATGGGAGGTTAATTTCATAGCTCACTGATTATTTCTTTGCAGGTCTATCAGATGCTATATTTGCTCATTGCTTGAGAGTATCTGTTTGATATTAAAGGAACTCAAAGAACCAAAATATTCACAAAACATATTTTTCAAGAGTAGACTGGGAGATTCTTTTACAGTAGTTAGGTTTCTCCGGATTACTTCTGTACAAGTGGTGCAACCAGCTTTCCTCAACATAAATTTTCATTATAAGTTATTCTTAATTTCCTCAGTTCTGGTATCCATTGCATGTCTTTTGCACTCTATGAAGCAAGCTGTAATGCAATTGTTGCAGCCTCAACTTGTTGCAGGATAGAAAGGCAAAGAAGGAGACTAGTATGGCCTTGCCCCAAATCCTTATATTTTAAAGTCCTGGATTTCTGTTTTAAAGGGTAAGACAGGATTTAATCAATTTTACTTGGGCTTTCTCAGAGCTGCCCTTTTTCAGGGAAAGAAGAGTCATGGCTACAAAGCTATACTAGTTTAGAAATCATAACTTACCATGCTTGCAAATGTGTAGTATCTAATCTTACTACCATTGAAGATAATAGTGCAGAGATGGTATAAAAAAATAATAGAAGTGTATTACATGTGAGGAATGGAGGGAGAGAGGAAGGGAAAGAGAAAATTGCTCATATTCTTTTAAGGGATTTAATTTTATATGTTTGCGAGGGAAATACAAGCTAACAGCATTTTGGGGGGACAATAAAACTCATAAAGGACTCTAATGGGAAAAAATATATGCATGTATGCATATATACATGTGTATACATCTTTATACATAAATGTATATGAATCAAAACAATAGTTAGCCAGACTTTTGAAATCTTTTCATTAAGAAGTGCACACATGCTCAGAGAGACGCATGCTCTCAGACATGTTGAGCTGAATCTCAGTTTTAAAAGGGTGCATTTATAGAAAACAAGACTTTCCAAAGACCTCGTATTTCATTCATTACCCATGACAAACACTTCGAGCTCGCATGGAAAAAAAATCTATTCCTTATTTGCAGAGCTGTCAGACTACAAGTCTCCTGTGTACTTTTAAATGAACTGATGAGTGAAAAATTAAAGAAAACAGCATTTAACTATTTGCATGTGCCATGCTCAGGGTGCAGCAACAGAGTATGAAGATGAAATGGTGCAACACTCCACAAAAGTTTTGTTCTTGTTCAAAGAATGCAGAGTATATTATACCTTTATTCATTAACTAGTGCATAGATGACACAGAATACTAATGGCTATTGTTATTTGCCCACAATCCATTGCTTTAATGTCTGGGAGTAAAATGAAAATTCCACTGAGGATTTGACAGAGATGTTTGTATAGATCTTTAGTCCATGCTGACACTAGACAGCTCAGCTGCAGGTGAAGTGCAGCACCATCAACCTAATGTTTCCAGGTCAGATGCTGTTGAAAGCACTTGGTGACTTTTCATTTGATAAAACAATAATTCAGAGATGACTGAACATGTATAGCTGATGAAGACAGATTAAATGTTCTGCTTATCTCTGAGATAATCTTCCTGACTGAAGAGTACAATATTTATACTAGGTCATATTTTTCTTTTATGCTAATATGATCTGGAAAATAGTGACCATTATTTATACTTATTCCATGAACTTCATCTTCAGTATTACTCTTGCAACAGCTATTTGATATTTCTTTTTATTTTTCTGAGATATGTATGCTTGTGAATACCTGGCTTCGACTTTCCAAATGTCTTCCTTTAAAAAAAATACAATTATTCAAGTCACCTTTCAGATGAGATAAATCATAATACGGACTTCCTTATAGCCTCTCATTCGATACTTTTATTAAACCTGAGAGTGCTCTGTCGAATTCTAGATTGGCTCACCACAGTACATACACAAAGTACACGTTCATTCACCATCTTAAACTTGTATCAGTACTGCTTTTCTCCTGACAGCAGTTAGCTGTCTTCCAGTTAGTAGTTCTTTAAGAGTAAATGATGGGAACATCTATAATTAATCTGGGGCTACAGAAGGTAGGGAGAAGAGAGCTAAGAGTGTCTCTGAGCCATCTTCTGTGCAGCAGAAAGGAGGTCCACATGGAGATGAGGAGGTAAGAGTTACTTTTTCAAGCTTTTCTCAGAAATACCTGGAACTATGTTCTAAAATTTACAAAATGTTCATAATCTCACAAATATTTTTCAGTCCTCTCATTTCTAATTTGGAGACTGATTCAATACAATGAAGGAGTTGAAGCCTTTATTCTTTATTTAAGATATAATCTGGTTTTACCATGTACCTTATTCCCAAGTGTATTCCCAAGAGTGTAAAACTCTGAGAAAAACAGATTCAGAGAAACATGAAAAGGCTCCTAATGTCTGGTGACAATAAAATGATAATAACACTAAATGTTCCACACTAAATGTTCCTAAGATTGAAAGAGCTTCTTTCCTTGAAAAGGACTGTCTCCAGAAGTATGGTCAAAGATTCAACAACTGTATCAAGAATCAGATAAAGTGAGGGATACCATAAAAGTTTCAATGTAGTTTATCTTGAAAAGAACTTAAATAGTATATCCACACCTCTTCCCAAAATTCATATTTAATTAGACATGCAAATAAATTTAAGAATTAAAAAGGAAAAGAAAGATAAACCATATGTTTGGTTAAAACCCCCCCTCTGCTTCCAATGAGAAAGAAAAAAATGGAAGTGTTTTATGGTGGGAATGTCTTCAAATTAAAAGGAAACCTCTGCAAAGGAAACAATTCAAAAGGGATTAAAAATGTGTTTTTCTGTGTATACAGATTGATCTATAATTTCAGGGGGAAATGAGTAGACAAAAATATTGTCTCAGACACATAACCTTTGCTAAATTAATACCTTGGTCTGGACTTCTTGGCTTGTATTTCTCTTTGGCTTGGTCTTTCCCTTCATGTTCTTTCAGTTTCATTAATTTCTCTCTCTGGCTACTGAAGCTTTCACAGTATTTACATCATTTGAGCCAACTTGCCATTGGCCTTCAATCAGAGACAACACAATCCTGGAGATGGAGCAGGAAACTGTCAGTCAGGAGAATAGAGGTGTACTTTGTCCATCCTTTATTTCTTAAGACAAGTCAGTCTATCAGATCCCCTTTTCTTTAGGTAAAATAAAGGAATGGCATTTATTTATTACGAGAAAATACTTCGGCACTGATATGTTTAAAAAGTAAAGTTACGAGTAATATTCTCATTACCCATTCTATTTAATTTATACTTTTCTTTCTGTTTTCAATTTTTCCTTTGCTCTCCTTACTTATAACTATTTCAAGACTTTGGCTCTCCCTGATTTAGTGGGAATTTATCTTTTGACAACATAAAACAACTATGAAATATTCTCACAGCCCTTCAAAAATCAACAGTTGCTACTTAAAGCGAGCAAATGACCTGAAGTGCGGAAGTTATTTATTTGTGCAAGTATGAAGTGCATTTCAGATGTCATGAAGCACTGAATGTTGGCAAATGTTGATATTTAATGCAGAACAGCACACGATTCATACTACAGATATATCACACAGCAGGCAAAAGAATCTAGGTACTCCAATCTACTCACACTTGATCTGCTAAATTATTGGCACTCAGGTTGGCTGTCTGAGCAAAAGACTGAATGGCTCTGGAGACTGAATTATGCTTTCCATTTATGAGCTGGCCCACCTAATAATCTGCTATTAAAGCTGTTGTACACAGTGGAAAGGAGCTGATTTAATTGACAGGATGTTCCCCAGGACTTCTAGCTCAGCATAGACTTGGTAAAATCATGTTTGACATTACATAAACCAACTACTACTTGAAAGGTTAACCATGTTGCATTTTATTCATGCTTGGTTGATGGGAAAATAAACACAATTCACTTCATTGTGCTGACCTTGAAATCTAGCCAGACTAGTTAACAGCAGCTCACCTTATTTCAAAATAATCTGTAATAGTGTGTAACAGAGATAAATCTTTGTTGGTCAGCTTCTCCAAATGAAGGATAAATGCCATGAGGAGAATAAAAGTTTCCATCAGCAGCATTTTAGTGTGTCTGATCTGTGAACTATAAATTGCAGTATCATTGATCTAGTGTCATTCTTTTCCACAGTAACTTAAATGTATTTATAAAAAGAGTTGTTTGCTGTTTTTTTAAAAAAAATAAGTAGTGGACATGTTTATAAAAACAAACTTCCAATGTCTAAGGAACATGGGACAACAAAGTAAGACAAAAGACATTTTAATACACCCATAATTATTCTTTTTAAAGCTAAAAAAATCTTTACTGTTAGCTAATTGATGAATAGATCACCAATTTCAGACATTGATTGAATAAACTTACTTGACTATATCCAGCCGCATTTCATGTTTAGAGAGATGAATGTTACATGCTGGAGTAAACAATAACACCCAGTGGCCATATTTACTCAAGGATTGTTTGTGCTGGTTTGTGTTTTCTCAGCACAACTATGAACTATTTCTATTGTTTTGGTGAGTTAACATTGCTATTATTTTGACTTGATTTTGTTTTTTTCATTTTTTTTCCCCACAGTACTACCGACACAATAGCTGAGTTTTCTTTGGAACCAAATGACGTAGCAGGTTTGACACACATAGCTCCATCCCTCTAGCAAGAGAAATGATGACCAGTTCATCAATGACAAGAGTCACACATATAAATCTACACAAATCATACTTACTAAAGAACTGACTGTCGAAAAATGTTGGAGCACAATATGTACTAGATTGGTATGAGGGTAACCGAACACTGGAATAGGCTGCCCAGAGAGGTTGTGGAGTCTCCTTCTCTGGAGACATTCAAAACCTGCCTGCACACATTCCTGTGTGACAGGATGATCTAGGTAATCCTGCTCCGGCAGGGGGGATTGGACTAGATGATCTTTCAAGGTCCCTTCCAATCCCTAACATTCTGTGATTCTGTGTGTGACAAGGACAGATAGTGGATATTCATGATGTTTTCCAGAGGATGAAAGCTGTTGTGTTGTTGTGTGTGTTAACCTCAGGGGAAAAAAATAAACACAACAAAAAATAAAACCAAAATCAAACAAAAAACCCAAATCCTGTCCCCAAAAAAATGCAAAACCAAACACCACCAAAGTGGAGCCTATATTAAGGATGAAAAGGATTTTAATGAGTTATGGTTTATCAGGAGATATGGGATATGTGATCCAACTGAGGCCAAAGCAAAAACCAAGAGCATCTGACTCTAATGAAATTGGCTAGAAGATGAGAATCTGGAATGCATTGTCTGGGTCTAACTTACCTGTTATGAAACTACGTATTTATTACTTCTGGCTTCTGCAGTATATCAGTCACTGAATGGTCTCTTGGAACAAAGCTAGTATGCCATTTCTGTCAAGAGCTGAACCCATGTCTGATCTTATTACAGGCCTTCTCCTTGATCTAGAAATAATGAAGTCATTTTTTGAATAAAATTTGTCTCATAAAATACGTTTTTTCTGAATGATACAATTGTAAACTGGGCTTTCCTCTTTTTCTGCCCTTACTCCCTTCTCTGCCTGAAACCACCATACAGGCATGCCAAAAGAGTAAAGCAATAAGATGAATATGAAAATTATTTTATTTTCCACCTCAGTGCTCAGGAAAAGCAACGCTACTAATGCTCCTAATGATAAATGTAAGCCTTTTTACCATGGTGCATAGGCCATGGTAAAAAGGCTTCAGTAAGAACTAAACAATGTTATGTGGAATTGGTGAAAGGTTCAGCCAGGATGATGATGATGTCTCAAGGCATTTTACAAGCAACAGCAAAGCTTCATACCTGAGGAGCACAGAGAAGATTGTAGCAGCTGCTACAGATGGGAAGGTAAAGATCTGCTTTAACAGGTGGTAGATGGGAAAGCCAAAACAGAAAGTAAACCTAGTAATTCCTAAGAGGGAATGAAGAACCGTTGACAGGCAGAGCCTATTACAGACTCCGCTAGGAGTTAATATCACTGGCAAAGGGAATGGCTGGTCTCTGCAACCAATCCCCAGTGCACAATGCATGTGCCATCTTAAATACAATAAAAGCAAATTAAAAAATAACTGTATGAACAGGCGAGTAGGTATGGAGGGACCAACTGTAGCTTGTGGGTGTTTGTAGTATAAATAATAAATTAATATTAGCCAGTAAAATTTTTTAATACTTTATTATAATACTTTTCCCCTCAACTACTTTGTACAAATTCTCTTTCCAGACTGATTCTGTCTTACCAAATTATCTAGATAATTTCAATACCGTTCTCTGTTTTGACAATTTCTTACTGTTTCATGAAATTTCTGTTGACTGTCCAATTTTCCCAGAAACAGAGCAACTAGAATGTCCTTCATCATGTACCTTGCCCAGCCATCAGTCGAAAGACATATGACAGACTACCATGATATATAAAAAAATCTATTAGATTCCACGATAATAGAACCAACGTAATTGTTAATTATTAAAAATGGTGAAAGAGAGACAAGACTAAGATTTCCAATCCGTGCTGAGAAACTGTTCTAGTGAGATGATTCCTGTGTCCTTATGAACATCTATAAACATTACTAATTATGCCTGCTGAAAAAGCTCTGGTTACATTTTTATTGAGAAATATAATCACAGAGCCATTCAAGCTGTGAAGGGATCTCAGAACGTCTCTCGATCAACCCCCTGCCCAAAGCAGGGCCAGCTCTGAGGTCAGACCAGGGCTGTTCAGGGCTTGAAACCCTCTAGGGACAGAGATGGCACAGACTTTCATGGCAACCTGCTCCACTGTCTCACTGTCCTCCTGGGGAAATAGTTTATCTTTCTACCCTGTCTGAAACTCTCTTACTTCAGTGTATGCCTGTATCCCAAATAGTACCCTTAGCTAACAAAGGAAGATCATGCTCCAACTCCAGTGAAAATTTTGTGGTTGGTTCCCATAAGAATGTGGTATTATTTCTCTTTTGCTTGTTTTCATTACTGTGATTGCGTGTTCCATGCTAAGAGCAGGTCTCCATAGCCAGTCTTCCTCAGAATGAACATGACTCAGATGAGTTTCTGAATTCATATGCCATTGTCTTTGTTTATTCTACTTTCTTTACAGCCTACTTCTACAAATTAGACATGAAATAACCATTACATTAAAGACCGGGGAATTCCAGATCTTCAGATTCATTAAACTATCTTGCCTGTAGGATACATTGGACAAGCTTTTCATTTAAAAGGCAAGTGAAATTAAACTGTCAGTTCTGTTCAACAAGAACCAAATGAAGAACAGAAACAATGACAACAACAAAAAGTAGTCATAACAGTGACAGAAGCTGTCTCTTCATGGGGTGCTCGTGAGACACAGTACAGAGCTTTTCTGAAAAAAAAAAAGAAATAAAAAGAAAACCTGACACACCCCACGCCCCCAACCCAACACTAGAAACAAGCCATCTATAAGAGAGCCCTTATTGCCCTCTCAAATTTCTTAACGGTTTTGTGAAACCTACTGCTGCTACAGCTGTCACCTATACTTACCTTTTCTCAGTTAGGGAGCACAGCTGAAACCTTCATCTCTCTATATGGCCCTTCCAGTCAGGCCATGTGTTGATGTTGATTTAATGATAGTATCACAATGATGTGTATGTCCTGAGAAAATGCTCTGCAACTGGGCAGCATGACTTCCACTCTGGGAGTAGGAGAAAGCTTCAGCTCTTACAGGGATGGCATTTTTAACAGATTATTATTTACTTTTTTAGAATAGCTTACAATTACAATAAAAGTAATACCTTATTGATTTCCCCGGAAACCTTATGCATATATGAGCACACATTTAATATTCCTTTTAACGCACATTCTCATTGTTTTATTTTATTCATTTGAAGGAGCAGAAAGATGAAAATGTCATCACTGTGTTTTCCCTTCTCTTTTTTCTTATTATTCCCTTTTCTCATCGTCCAAAACCCAAGAATGGCCACCATTCTTGCCAGCTTCAGGGACAAATCTGAGGTTGAAAAGAATAAAAAGCAATTTTTCATTAGATATTGTGAGTAAAACTAAAGAGGCAGAGGTTTGCAAGTAAGTTGCACAGGGTTCTGTGCAAAGGCTGATTTACTCTCTGTACTCAGGGAGTTTAATAAAAGGACTAAGAAAGCATGAGAGCAGCATGAACAGAACTGTTCACCACTCCGCCCAGCTGGATCCTCCACCCAAACTAAATTTAAGAAGTTCATGTTTTGGCTACAACAGTGAATCATATGATAACAAATATTTTCTTATGACTCAAAATTTGGAGGCTGCAAAGACACAGGATAAACAAGAAAGAGTAATTCTCTTTGTTTGTTACAAAGGAATGTCACATCTTTTGATACAATGCCTTCTAAGAAATATAAATCTTGATGTTATCAATTTTCAGAAAATACAGGAATAATTAGGATGTGAATTCTAAAGCTATCTGGAGTATTACTTTTTATTGTTCTTTTTGTTTGTTTGTTTACCTATAGTGGTCAGCATTATCGTCTTCATTGGCTTAATTAGTGTATATAAGATGTGATACATGCACTTCTACAACCACTTCTACACTTGGTCATAACAACAGTTTTTAGATTGCAGACATCAGCCTACACAGCCTTATGATGTGTCACGAGCTCTTCTCCTTTTAATGAGAGAATTCTAAGATTTTTTTTCTTCCAATAATTTAATCTGTTTCCTTCTGTCATGTTTTTCATTGCAAAAGACCTAAAAGACAAGATCAGTTTATAGCAGCTGGGCCTGAAATTCACACCGTATTGAATTCTAATATCTTTTTACTGCTAATTCTTTCACTATGATTCTAAAAGACATATTAAATCAATTTCTCAAATATGTTAATTAATTTAATATTCAAAAATTTTGTATACCCAGCAGGAGAATTTGAAGCTTCTCGAGACTTCAACAATTGTAGAAAATCACTTCTTTTAAAACAGACCAGGATCTGATAGCTCAAAAAATGGAGCATGCAAATAAGAGATCATTTTGGAAAATGTGGACTACAGCCATTCTCAGTCAGGAAAATGTAGATAATGATTTTTGTCATGTCACAAGGATGATGTTAAAATTAATCTGTTAACAAGGACAAGATAATGATTCTGCCAGTTTTGTGCAGCATTGATATTATTTTGCCTGTAAATCTTTTCAGTAAGATCCTTATTCATTATCCTGAGAAGGAAGACCAAAGTTTTTCAGATAATAAATTTAGGAGAATCTCTCTAGTGCTTCATTGAACTTTTTTAGCAGAGACCCTGTCCTCTTGGCTAGGAAGAATTGCATTATCTTTGAAATGTTAAACTTTTTAAAAAACTGTGTCAAGCAAACTTCAGTCCAATGAGATCAGTAGGTATATTGGCCTCATTAGCTGTAAATGTAGAAGATCAAGAATGAGCACTTCTGGAAATCCAATTCTGACTAGTTTCCAGGCTGATTGAAAAAAGAAAAAAATCTGTTGGTTGGTTTTTCATTGGTCCCCCTTCTCCCTCAAGTTGTGTAATTCCATGAAGCGTAAGATGGATGAAAATATTTGTTTATAGGAGTTCGACAGGCACAGATACTTGTATGTGTGAATATATGTATAAGTTTTTATGGCAATGTGTGTGCACATCTGTGATTGCACTCACACACATACATACACTCACACATATACTAGATACTTTCTCAGTCCCTCTCCTCAGTCCCCCTTTGTTCAATTTTAGATATTTGCTGTGGCAGTGATGGAGTAGAAATGATGCAATAGTTCATCTGAGAGAAATAAGGTCCAGTTTTCAATCCTTGCTCCACGTGAGTTGAAATTCTTAAGTCTTAAACAGGCACTAACACTCACTTCTTTCAAGTCCAGCAAATACTGTAACTTCTACGTGCTGGAGTCTCTGCAGATCAGTGGACACATGAGAGCTGTGAATCCAAACCCATCTCAAAGACAGTGACAAACGTGATGCAGGACACCTGTACTGCAACCACATGAAGTAAAGATTGGGACAGGGATATTTTCTCGAAGTCTGATGCAGCCACGTTAAGTACAGGATCAGACTGGGAGCTGTGCATACTGAACAGGAGAAAAACATTTCCACCTTTCCCACAGCCAGGAGTTTACATAAAGGAACTTGGGTAACCTGTGGATACCCAAGTGCCACTGTATAATTGTCGAAGGACCTGCCTATCCTCATAAGCACTTTGTTGTCCTTAGCCAAAGCCTCTGTAGCTCTGAGGATCCTGTTAAATTAGGCAACTGCTGCCTTCTTACATGTAGTGATGCTGAAATCCTTGAAGCGTAACTCTTAATTGCGGATCCTGATGTCACTCCCTGAAAGGGACTTTAGTCAGTTACTGATCCTCACCATTTGCTTCTAGGTATTCTTAAGCAACTCCCTGCTCAACAATGTGGCTCCCATGGATTCCAGTTTTGGTCATTATTCTCTCCATTCATTGTAGCCTGTTTATCTCAAGCTAGGCAGAAAGTCATTTAAAAGTTAATCAGTGCAGTGCTCAGCATTTCAATAGCTGTCTCCTTTTATGTCTAGACATTAGTTGAGGAAACCAACTCAAAGAAATGAGCTATAGTTGCTGTCTGAAACCTCATACCTCATCCTTTCTGAATTTCAGAAATGGTTCATCAGGAAGCTTGTGTTCCAGACCTTAAGTTTATTCTGTGTAAAATGCAAAACCAAAAGAGATCATTTTCCATGCAGTTCACAGCAATGCCAGTCTCAACAGGAGAGCTGAATTTGTAAATTTTCCATCACCCTCATCATGAACTGTTTGTGTATTATTTTTCCCATTTAGGATCAAAATTTTATGAGAACTGCTGTACATAGTCCCTTACTGTTAGATGACTTATTAAACTGGAACTCTAAATATTCGCCTAATCCTAATCAATATGTAGATGTGAGCATCATCTGACTTATTTTTGAACAAGAGCAAATGTTTCTATGGCTAACAGGGAGCATTAAAGTGTAAATAAGCTCTAGAATTTTAGACTCACATACACATGAAATGCATTCAAAAAAACAAGCATATAAAACACAAACAGTGCTCTGTTTGCCATGTCCAGTATAAGCAAATAAATCCAGTTGACATCTTTAGGAGTTACATAAGATATAAAGAGAAATTAGATATCATTTGTTTCTAGAAAAATGTTAGCAGAAAAATTGTATTCATGATGTACCTCACTTTCACATTTCATAAGCATTTATTAGTTATTGCTTGTTACATCATGTGTGTTTGTTTTGAAGCTGTTGTGTAATTGGTGTGATTGCCGCATAACAGGTTCATTGATAACTGTTTCGAGGAAAATTAAGCCCTGGATTTCATTTTCTAAATAAAAGTTTTATTAACCAAGGCAATGATATGAGAAAGTATTAAATTCTCCAAAGAAGTAAAAGCCCTATTTCTTTAACCTCTCTTTCTCTTTTTCTTTCTTTTTTTTTTTTTTTTTTTTTTAATGAACACGAATTAGAGCTGCAGCAGGGTGGAAAGAATGCAGTCTGGTGTGCAAAAGCTCTCTATTGAAAAAAAACCCAAACCAACAGAAAGGCCTCCAACTCCTCAGAACACAAGAAAATAGCATGCATAAAATCAACGGAGTCATAAAATAAACAAAGTATGTAAATGCTAGTTTTGTAGAAGCTCACAAAGGTTTTTTCTTTTTTAATTAGTTACTCTTACTAATGGAAAAATAACCAAAAATATAATATTAAGTACTTCATTGTCAGTCCCTTAGTTAAGGGATAATTAGCAAGTCAGTGTTAGTGCACTGTTACAGTTCTACTAGTTTAATCAAGAGACCAAAACAGCAAAACTCAACATTTTTACTGTACTTAGTTCAAGTGGGCAATACAGGCTGCAACTGTTTTTTTTGCTACATCTCATTCTGAGAAAGAATGCCGCTTCATAACATTCCTGATGATATTAAATGATAGCCTGAGCTTCTTCCATTCTTAGACAGCCAGTTTCCCTTCCACATATTGCATTACTTATAAGAAATACATGCAGGTAATACAGAAAATAACCATTCATAAATATTGTGTCACCATTTTTATTAAATATTTATTTGGTTAAACATTTTATTTTGGTTTCATTTTGCGATTCACTAGATGTGAATTTCCTATTATAGGAAAAAAAAAGAGAAGTGTGACATTTGGCTATGATTTCATTTTTCAAACTCTGAAGTGGGAAATGTTTGAAAATTTTCCATGGGAACTTTTTCATTTTGGGAAATACTGCTTTCGTGGAATAAAAATAGTTAATTCGGATTATATTAACTAGAATATATTCTTCACTGAAACACTGAATCATTACAGTGTACTCCAAAGCAAAATTGGTGACAATTCTTTCAACAATTTGCATGGAGGTTTTTTGCCTGTCCAAATGTGTTCTTTGTAAAATCTGAAATGTTTCACATGTAAATACAAATTTTGGTGAAAACAATTCACATTAAGAGAGGAAGAAAAAGGTTAAGTAAAACGGCCAGCCTTTCAGAATGGACATTCTGTCACAATTCTTTGGGGAAACTTTCAAAAGATTGCTTTTATTCCTCTGCAACATAAAAAACCTCTTTTTAATATTAATCTAAGACCTCTGGCTAGCTTTAGTGAAAATACTTTCTTAAAAAGCAAAGAAACAAACTCCTTTTCATTAAAAATATTTCAGTAATGTCTGAAATAGTGTTACAGAATGACAGTTTCAATTCTTTTAATATTTTTTACTATTCCCACATAGTTCTAAATCTGGGTAAAGTTTCAGGTTCAGACGTTAGTTTTGTACTTATTTTATTACTTTGTCCTACTTTCACAAAATTATTTCTAATTCACTTTTTCCTTCCGGAGTGAGGTTATCTCAATTTGCTGTCCTTGGGAAAGAAAACATTCAAACAAAAACCCATGCCAAAGCAATTTAAAATGTTGAAATGTAAAATTTATTTACTAGCACCTGCCTAAGTCTTGCCTGTATAGCATTTAGCTTTATGTTTAGTGGATAAAGTGCAAGACTGGCAAACAAGGACATTTATCTTGATTTATCTAAAGGCACGTGAAGAGTAACAGTTCTGTCTGCCTTTTGAGTGTACCTCAGGCAACACCTGGAAGGACCACCTGCAAAGATGACATGAGAATGGAAATTGTTTAGTCAATTTAGAAATTGGCTTTTCAATATGAAATTGCCAATTTCATTTAGGGGAACAATTACTGGCTTTTGAGGTGGTAGTTTTAGAACATAAACTATGTCTACTAGGAAATGAGATGAGCCCAAGGAGTCATTTTTCCAAGGTATAATACAGAATTACATACAGCCAAGCTTACATCATTCCTAACTTAAAATGGATAACAGAGTGAGCAGACATACAGAGAAGCTCTTTGCTAAGTTGAGTTGTTTGTCTTGATGTCAGTGTAAGCATTGGTACAGAGCGGCCAGCAGAATATCAAGACAAAGAAAAGCCACACTGTGCAGAGTTCAGCAGAAGAGTTAGTGATGATTTAAGAATGATATACCACTAACTCATAGAGGGTACATGAAGGCAGCTCTACACTAGCCACTCAAGCCTGCCATGTAAAATAAATAATCTCCCACCTTCATGTACTTATTTGCTTAAAAATAAATTAAAATTGAAAATCAAACTAAAATTAAAATTATTAAGAATTTCAGGCTGAATTTGGGGAAAGCACACAGACAGTTCAAGATATTTTCTAGAGAGATTTAGAAAGTTGTAATTTTCATTATTCTACTTCCAGGCTGAAATTCTGGTACCACTGAAACCACCTTCAATTTTGGTATTTGCTTCTTTAGGGTCAGATCTCTTCCATAGCGAAAAGATCCTTCTTGCTACAGTCTCTCTAGTTTTATTTCTCATTTAATTCCTTGTGCTTGTATTTCTACAGAAAAATGTAGACTTCAGACCATTAAATCTGTTCCTATTAACACCAGATAGAAGGTGAGAGATAGAGGGATGCTGGGTCTTGCAGATACAATAACTTGAATTTTAAACCAAACACAGCTGTAGAGAAGTAAGAGGATCTCCCATGTGTTGGAAATGCTATCATTTCATGTCTTATTTATCCATACCCATTTGTACATAAAATTAAATAAATCTTTGTCAACTTCTAGATGAGCTCAAAAGGCTGACAGCAACAATTTAGTTTAAAACTTTTTCCTAAATACATTTTATGTCAAATATTTTTAAAAGCAGGTGCCTAACTCAATTTGTGAAAATTTCACTTAGCAATGGAAAAACTGAAGTTGCTTTTGGAAAATTCTATTGAATTAATTACATATGATGTCTATTTTCTTTCTGGTACGGAATTCTAGTATATATTAGTCACTTAAAATATGTTGCAATGAAACATAGTTTTTATTTTTCAGTTGTTTTTTTTTTAATTAAAACCACTGCTTGGTATAGAAAAGTTGTTCAGCAAAGATTACTATACTCTTAAAACCTGCAAACCAATGTGTTAAGCATAGAACAAAAGACCAGGGAATAAACTGGATAACTGCTCTGTATTTTCCATAGAATCTCTTGAAATTGTTTGGTTTTTTTTTTTCCTTAAGAAACTAGAGGTTAGAAAAAGAATGCAAAACCCAGAAGCTGTGAACTGGGGTAAAAATAAACCCCATAAACTCCTCTGTTAGATTATGGGTTTCTCAATGTAAAACACTGTAACAAAGTCGAAATAATGACCACTTCCAGTGCAAAATTTATAATATAAATTGAGATAACTTTTTAGATAGTGATGGCTAAGGTGGTTTTTTATTTTTTTCCCCACACAATACTCTGTTTTGGCTTTAGGATTGCTCATAAGTGATTTAAAATGTGTTCTGAAAGGCAGTATTCAAAATGCAGAAGTAGAGAGAACAAAACTACACAGAAAGCTGTCTTCAGATCTGCTCAGCCAAGACTGTTCCAAGGGAAGCAGCTTTCTGGCCACTGCACTGCACCCTGGACCAGCCTCAAAGGCGCCCAGCCTTTCATCACATTCAACTTTAATGTTCCCATATTCTTCTTTCTTCTGGTATGTCATCTGGAGATGGCTAGAGAACTGCAAGCTCATTCCATTCTTTTTATCAATTTTTTTACCTATATCCTAAGCAGCTAGTGACAAGAACAAAAACCTTTAAAGAACTTTTTTTAGAGTCCTGGAAATTCTCGTACAGACAGTTGATACAGGAGGACACAGCCTAGCAACATAGGCTAGAAAAGAAGAACCTTCCACAGAATCTTTCAGTTTTGAAAAATTTCCTGTTATTTCTGACAATGACTGTGCGTGTCCATGACCTTTAACTATGGTACTTTCTGTCCAAAGAATCACCTTTGTAGGTGATAACTTGAATTCTAAAGAAATGAGCAATTGGTTTTTTTTAACAAACATAGTATTCTTCTCCACTTGCATATTTTCCCTTAGTTATAGTGCATGCACTGAAGTGAGGAAGAAAAGTAGTATGAGCCAAAATATTTCTGACTGCATTTAAGGTTGCTTTATAATGTCAGCTTCTCAGGGTACATTAAGCTGCATTTTTGAAAAGGCAAAATATATTTGCTTATTCATTTCCCTGTAGTTTGGAGATGTGTTTTATCCTGGTAGTTGAAGTATGGAGCATTAACTACAGAAGCTATATTTGCAGGATATTTCAGAGTGTTAATGATCTGATGAACCCAAAGACTTGGCACGAGTCTGACACTCTGGAAAATTATTAGAAATTTTAATGTATTATTTCATCTGTGTCTAAAATATCTACAGAGTTCTTTGAAACTGAGAAACAATGTTGTGACCTGGGCCTGCACTTTATTGATATTCCTAGGAGAAAACGTTCTTTCATTTATTTCTGATTGCATTCACTTCAAATCAAATTTAAAGTAAAAAGAAAGATGAGAGAGAAAAAACAGGAGGAAAAGTTCCTCTCCCATTTTAAAAAAAAAAGTTAGGGGGTAATAAAAAAAGCATTTTTCAAAGTCTGGCTGGAATATAAATTACTTTTTAAGTCCTTAGGACTATAAGATATAGATAAAGATTTGTTCATTGTTGTTAATGTATCTAAACAACATCTTTTGACAAAACACTTCTACTTGGAAAACAATTATTCAATGAGCCTGAAAGAGTGTGCGGGAAAGGGTTAGACTACCCTATTTCTTAATATAAATAAGACAAATATGGAAAAAAAAATACTCAAAGCTGTCAGGACATTTTCAAAATGAAGACTACAGGAGGACAACTCCCAGTATGCAAAAACCTTTAATTTGGAAATGTAACAGAGCTACAATGAAAAATTCATCATTTAAGATTTTAAATTGTTTATCTATAGAAGCCTTATTTATTATACAATAATTGTTTCTAATAATTTGTGTTTGATTTCTGTAACTGAGATAAAAATATTTGAATTAACAGCAATTAAATTATATAGTGAACGTACATATTCTATATGTATTTAACAAATGGTTCTGATAAAACTTTTACGGTGCCATTTATACTGCCTGTGTTGTTCTTTAACTCACGAGTATAGGCTCAGAATAGCTGTGCTAGAGTCTTCGGAAATGGCTCAAAAATAGGGCAGAGGGATTTGAGATGTGGTGAAAGAAAGACTAGTTTTAGAGAATATCTAACTTGAAGCACAAACTATTGAAGGAAGACAGAGACTCAGTCCCTTGTGTGTAGATAATATTTGGTTGATAAGACTCCAATTAGCCTTAATCCACCTCTTCATTTAAAATGAAATGATATTTTTAAACTTTCATCATGTTTGTTCTGGAAGGTGATTAAATACGTTAGTCACTAAGGAATGTGAATTTTATTTCAATGTGAACCTTTTTTTTTTTTTTTTTGATTTCTGGAACAAAGATGTATAGAACAGGCAACAAAATGCACTGTATATGACAGTTTGAGAACAGATGTGTATTTTATGTGTAAGGACTTCAATAGCTGTGAAATCTAACTGCTTTGGTTATGTGAAATAAAAGTGTAACAGCAGTTTTCAGCAGCATGGCTGGTTTATGTCAAAGAAAAAAACAATGACTTTTTCTTCAGGTTTAGACTTATAATTACACAACACAGTGAATTTTGTTGCAGGTTATTATTTCTTTTTAAACTGATGCCAGCAAGATTCATTTCAGTGACCGACAACTCTCTCCAATACAAACTCTCTAAAAAATAGCAAGTTTTACCATGTGTACTTCTTTCTATCATTGGCCTAGACATCTTATGCAAGAGAGATATTCTAGCTCTCAAATCTCTCTGTTTAGTTACCATGACAAGACTAGATTTTTTGGTATTCTGCTCTTGTTTCAGAGAGAGTATTTATTAGAGGGTGTCTTCTTAAATTATTGAGTCATAAGTGCTTGAATGTTCATCACATGAATGGAAGTAAACAATCACCTAAGACTATGATTTGTCTTATCTATACTCTGAATGTACAGAGTTGTGGAATTTAGGTGACACTAGTGACAAACATTGTCCTTTCTGATGGTGAAAAATTACGAGAGGCTCAAGGTCCCCTGCTCTGAAGTTTCTTCGCTCTTTTCTTTGTCAGATGAAAATCCATGGATTTCTGCTAACTTCAGTGTTAAGTTTTTCCCTTCCTGTGACAGAAAGTTTCAGTATGTTAGAGAAGTGGAGTTGTTCCAGCACAGTGAACATAGTCAGCTTCCGGGTAAACATTCAGATAAATGTCAAAAATATGGACATGTTGAAAATTATAAGTAGCTGAAACAAAAAAATGTATTTGAATTTGTAGGTACAGTTTGAGCATCTATTTTACACTCTTTTTGAAGTAGATTAAGAAAAGATATTTGAAGGCCCTGAATTTGAATTAATAGTCTCTGTAAAACCACTGGTAAGAGCAAAGGTGCTCGCAGTATCCCACTCTCCCAAGCAAATATGCTATTGCAAACTTGGACTCTCTTAACCCTGGTGTATTCAGCCTCAAAATGTTAGAAAATTAGAATACAGATTGGTCAAAACAAAAGTGCATTGAACAGAAACCACATTGGCAGTCTGAAAGGAAAGCTCCCAAACAAGAAGTTCTCCCAGCTTGCTTAGGGTCAAGGAACAGCAGTCCAGTCAGCATGAAAAAACTTGGCAGACAGACTTCTTCCTTTTCAAAAAGTAATATTATGTGCATATGTGTTGAAATGTAAAAAGCCAAAAAAAAAAAAAAAAAAGGATGAATTCCTGCTTCACATTGTGTAAACTCTGAGCCTGCATTTCCCAATTTTATTTTCTTTCTAAAAGTAAAAAGGGGAATGAGTATAGCCTAAAAGTACATGAGTACTGGACTGATAATCCACAAAATAGTAGGACTATATCGGTGTCCATTCCCATTGATTTCAACACTTGATGATTTATACAAAATTGCATACACTGATATGGTAGGATTGAATTGTATCAGAAGAAAATTATAAGATTAAATATGTTTATATATTTTCAAAAATCATTGTTTAAAATCCATGAGGCAATTACAGAAGTTCAACTTATTCCTAAGTAAAGACTTACAGTAACCATTCTTCATAAGAAAGAGTTATAATTTAGCTAACAATTAGTATCAGCAATTAAAACAACAAACAAAACTGAGTCAAGCTTTTGTAGTTTTGATGAAATATGCTTATCAACAATAATATTACTCATTTACAGTACATATTCTAAATCCCCAAAATATTGCCTAAACAGCAATTTGCTTGAGCAGATTGATGCATTAATGTGCAGTAAGGGGTAAGGTATCCATTACTTCATGTTAGCTCATCAGTTCATACATATCTGTAACAAACAGTGACTGAAAATTCACCTCTAAGAGCTAGAAACACCGTAAATTAATTCACTTAACAGAGAAGTTCTAGACCCTTATGCAACACAGTTTTACATGTCATAGAATCATAGAATCATAGAATTGTTTTGGTTGGAAAGGACCTTTAAGATCATCAAGTCCAACCCTTAACATACATACACCCAGATTTATGTTATAAAAACACCACTCTGGAGAGCTATAGTAAAACCCTGAAATGATTTGGGGCATTCTGAAATGAAAAATCACACAAACCAGCAATTTAGGTTTAGGGCCACGGAGCCACCAAATAGACTCAGTCAGAGCCTAAATGGTGTGGATTAAGCCAGTCTGCTCCAGAGTGAGCTAGTTCACAGCACTATGGTTGTAAATTAATTATGCCATTTGACTTTCGGACTAGCAGCTTGTCCTTTGCCTTCTTTCTATTAGCAGTATAACTTTAGCAGCCTGCATGTATCTGCCCTTCACCTGTGACTTCCTGAAGGATACTGAATTTTGAACTTCTCAACACTTATGCTATACTTCATGTGTCTAGTGCCCTCTACTTGGCAGTCATTAGGGCTGTATGTGAATGACTTTCATTCATTGATGAGTTTGGGGCCTCCAGCTGCAAAAGAGACATTGATAAACTGGAGAGGGTCCAGCGAAGATCTGCTGACACAGCTGGGGGCTGGAGCACATAATGTGTGAAGAGAGATGAAGGGAGCTGGGCTTGTTGGACAAGTAACTGTTCCTCATTAGCTCAAATACAAGAGAGTACTAATTTAAGCAGTATTTCACACACCATGTCATTATGCCATACAGCTTTCTGCCCCACAGTGTTGTGGATAGGAAGCCTATATCACTTGAAAAAATGATTGGAAGAAAATAAGAAAGAAATCTCTAACAAGGCCATTAAATGGAAAGATGCACTTTCTGTCTCAGAATTCCTGCCTTTCAAATTGCTGTAGACTGAAAGAATCAGGAGAAAGTATTCCTATACACTTGTCGAATCCTTTCAGTCTTCTCCAGGCATCTGATGTCAGGTATCACCAGGAACTAAGCTAGATGGACCTTTAATCTGATGTGGTACGGTTGTTTTTATGTGTCACATCTTTGATAACCAGAATAACAGGTGAAGGAGGAGAGGGGGTCCAGATAATTCCCAGTGGAAAGACAAACAACTCATGTGTTTACAGTCTGCTCCATTATAAAAAAAAGTAAAAACCCTGATCAGTTTGACCAAAGGCAAAGAGAAGAAAGATTCCCCTTGAATCAACCAGGCAGCTGAAGAGCCAAGTGTGTGGGTGAGCTCTGAAAAATGGAGTTGTTTATTGAAGCACATCATTACAATATACACAGTGCTGCCTGCTGAAGTACCCCTTCTGGGCTGGGTTAGGAAATCTGGTTTTCCATTCTCCCACTGCAGAGATGTGTCACTGTTCTGTATCAATAGTCTCATGTTTGAACCATCTAGGTTAGGGGCTAATGAAAAACAATGGGCTGATAATTGGTGTTCTTAAAATGCAATGAATTAAAGAATGACAAATTGGATAGCAACAGTTGGAGGTTCTTTGTATCATTCTTGGCTAAGAGTTTGATTATCCAGTCAAGTTAAGAAAGGAAAATAATATGTTTTCCTGACACTGTTAAACAGTTTAAGAGTATCTAGAGACTACATATTAGACATAGTTAAGGAAATAACTGAACACTGATTAAGTTCGGGTGGACTATTCGGAAGCTTAGAGCAAGAACCAGCATATTCCATTACAATTTATACTCTGTATATAAATCTTGTTTCTACACTTTGATTTACATTTAAGATTAGTTTAGAAAAAGCATTCAGAGATGTGCTGTATTATAATGCTGCACAGATTCTATAATGTTTTCATGCTCAGCAGGAGACAAGGAATTTGCAAAATAATTACTAGCACTAATACAAGATAATTGGGAGATAATAAAACCTAATGCTTTGGGAAAAGGAATAATATACATATACATCTCCCACCATTTTTCCAAATCCAAATCAACCCAGTTTACAAAGACATTGTTTTCTCACGCATAATAAAAAGAGTAACTAGGGAGTTACTTAAGTTTAAGGATATTGTTAGATTGCTATTATATTACTATTATTATTATTATCGATAACAATACAAGCAGTGTGCTATATAATGATAAGAATAAAATTAAGCAGGCTATTATTTCCTGAGTTCACTTTTTAATATTATATTATTATTATTATCATTATTACAAACAGTATACTGACATTTATCTAAAAAGAAATGTTATTTGCCATTAAAGATCAAAAGAATGTTTTTAGGAAAAAAAACTTTTTAAAAGAGAGGTCAAAGAACTTGCTGCTGGCTGATGAATTCAATTATTTTTTCTATAATCAATTAAATTTTAATGCTGGTTTTGGTTGTGCTCATATAGAACATAGAAAATTGACAGAATTCTGCTAAATGTTCACCATGTTTAATGACTTGCATGTTTTTTCTGCTCCATACCCCATCTTCTCTTTCCATCTTAAGAGTTATTTTATTTATTTTTGTGTATTCAAAACAGGACCCAATTCTGATTAAAGCTTTTGGATATTGCATAAAATTGTCCACCATCAGCTGAATGCAGTCTTATAAAGTGTCTCTATAGCGGTGACTTAGTGATGACCTTACTGAATTTTCTCTAATGAGACATATATAACATACAAATCTCTCTCTAGCCTTGGCAGTTTTTTAATGCCATTTTCCCTTCTATTTCTGCTCTGCATGAAGTCAAGGATAAAAAAAAGCCCTTTCCAGGAGACAGTGCAGTTCCACTTGCATAACTGTGCATACCACATCTCCAGCTCTTTCCATTCTCCTTTTCAACAACTAACTGGCTTACTGTTGAAGTTGCCTTTCCCCAACACTGTCAGTCAACACAGCCAACAAGAATGAGAAGAAAAAGAGAGGGAAAAGACAGTCTGAAAGTACTGAGAAACTTAAATAACTCTTACCATGTTCACTGTAACTACCTCCTGCCCAGTAGCACTTCCCTACTCTTTTGTTCAACACTGCCCTCCATCCTTCCTTCCATTAACAGTGCTCTTCACTTGCATGTAATTTTCGTTGTATGAGATGCCTACCTGGGAGGCAACAGGATAATGGTGAACTCTGCAAAACCATTAAAAAAAAATCAAAAATCATTTTTTTTAAATGGATCTTAATGAGTAGAAACTGAAGCTTACCTGGCATTTGATGAGATTGGAACATCAAACATCAAAAGAATAATAAAAAAACAGTTACAGTCTAAGACCAAAATTTTAGACTAAATAATGATAGTCAGTATTGCTTTAGGCTTTGTACTTCTTTACTTAGGCACCTGCCTAGGACTTCAGACACAAAATTTTAGGCACCTGTTTTTAAAAGTCTTGGCCTAAAGCAATTTCATGTTTGTGACATGCTGTTCACTAACATTGATCTGCTTCCTCAGTTTGAAATTTTTTGTTGACATGTGTTTGACACCCTGTCTAATTAGAATATATCCCACATGAAAAGTGAGTACTTGACTGGTTGGAAAATTATATGGAGCAGTATACCAAAACAGTGATTTTGGAACTGTCAGACTTGATCAGGACAAAAAGCAAATATTTATTAAAGCAGTATATAAGCTTTTGAAAAAAAAAAAATCAAATACATTTTTTTTCAAAAGAAATGCTTAATTTATTCTTATTTTTTTTTTACTTGTGCTTGAAGCACAAATGAGCACATTTTTCTCCAGTATGAATAAAAAAGATGGGAGATGTGTTGTTTTGGCTGTTAGACCTCTAGACCTATAATCCTATCACAATGGGTGGGAATCTATTGGCTGAGTGGTAGGTAGGACTGCTTGTCATCTAGAAACCCTGGAACAATTGTCACTAGATATGCACAGAAAAGCTAAACTGTGTATCACTATGAATATGATTATTTTATAACCTGTGCAATGTTAGTCAATCTGTATGTGTGTATTAACGTGCTGGGACTTACCTTCAGCTGAGCAGTCAACATGTACTGGGCATGGCTTTCTAAGAATTATCAGTTTCATAAACTCAGAGGTAAAGCAAAGCATGGCAAAACAAAACAAAAAAACACTATTGCTTTTAGAGCTGTGGGGTTAAGCAAACATGACATTTAAAAAAGGAAGAGAGAGCAAGCAATGACACTCAGACCTAGACATAAGCCCCTCTGAAGGACAAGTTTTGGTTCAACTCATTTGACACAGGAGTTGTTCCTGCTTTGATTCTGAACCCTGTGACAGGACATGGCTTTCTTTAAATTCCCAGCTCCCACACAGAAGTGATGTCAGTCACAGTGCTCACATGGACTGTTCATAAAATGAATTATCAACTTAATAGTATCATAAGATTTAATTCTCACAAATGACCTGTAATTCCAGGTACTCTTCTAGTTAGTCTCTTTATGAAAATTCACTTATCACCCCACTTAGGAAATTGAGTGTTCTTCAGATAAGCATGCTTAAAAATGCCCAAATCATTAGTTGGTAGAAAAACACAGCTCAGACGTTCAAGAAAAGGAAGAGGGATGAAAATGAAGATCAACCAAAGAAATTTTCCAATACTGATGAAAAAGGAAGCTTAAAAAGATAAAGCTTATTTTAGAAGTTCTGTATGGTGCAATGTCTCATATACAGTGAACACTAAGGAAAATATAGCATACAAAAGAGGAAATTAAACTAGTATAAAAATTACAGTTAAGTTATTTTCTGAACAGTCTTCCATTAAGATTATTTGTTTCATACAGTAATAGTCAGACACAGTGTGTTTTGTTTTACTTTTATGGACTGTATTATTTTTACAGATTTCAGAATTACATGGCCAGGTTAAAAAAAAATAAAACTAAAAAAAGAAAAAAAAAGATTATTTCTTATTCTTTTTGGCAGAAAAAGAGATAAAATGAAGGATATACTTCTCAGTAAACGTAAGGAGGAAACTGTAGTTCAGGATTTCTGAAGTGTCTTTTGTTTTTTTAAGTTAAGTCTTTATCTGCTCTTTACATTTAGCACAAAATATGTAATTTCTCCACAGCCTAATGTGAAATTTACATTTCTGATAGCAGTTTCTTTCTATCTAAGCAGATATGAGTTAATTTATTACTTGTATAGCGTAAAGACACCCACTAGATCAGAATTGCACAGGACTGTGCACACAGTGTTTCACTGGTTCCCCCTGCCCAGGCTAAATGTTCCAGGCATGTCAGTTTTGTTCCGTTCTTGGTCTCAATGGAAAAGAAATTGGCAGTCATGGCAGATTTTGCCAAATTTAATCTTCTGTTTTCTCGTATAAAGGAAACGTAAGAAGGCAAGGAAGTTTGTAAGAAATGACAGCACATACATATATATTTTTTCAACATTATATTCTGTAATTCTTATTTATTTTTTATTACAGTAGTACCTAAGTGTCACAATTGAAGGTGTCTGTACAAAGCTGAATATTTTACAACTACAAAACACAGCACAGTTTCTGCCTATAACATCTACAGCTGAATGTAGCTCCAGCTCATGTAAATACGATCCATGCGTTTGCACTTGCAGTCTGGATTTTTCGACTCCAGTCATGCTTCTATAGTCAGTTTTTGAAACATGGTGTCAGAATCAGTCTGTGCAGATCCAGTTGCAGAATCTTGGTACATTAACATTTCTTTGCTTTTTATCAAGATACGCAGTTTGTATCAGTGATTGCTTTTGTTACTAGCAATGCTTTTTTCCTCCTTTTTTTTTTAAGAAACTAAAAGTATCAGTATCCTTGAAACCTACAGTAGGCATTGACTGGTGGTGCCTGGTAAATCTTTCAGCCCATCAATCATGCATTGTTCCCAGCCCTGAAAAAAGTAAGAAAAAAATGAATGGTGGTGTAAGTCCCACTATATTTCACCATTAAGAGGTACATTGAAAGCATTGGTAGTTTTAAGGAAAACTTGCAAAGAATAAAGGTGTTCATCTCCAGCAGTGTTAAAAGTAAAGTGCAGTTGTGCACCAAATTACCCTGGTCAGAGCGATTGACCTTGGGACTGTAATGGGAACTTGAGTGACAGGTTGGACACAGTAGTCTGGGTCTTACCGTAAACCTGAAACCCTTTCAAAATTCCTCTTTCTTCTCCTTTGATACAGGGCTGTTTAATTCCTCCTGCTGATATGTTCAAAACCTTCACTTGCCTTGAAGGTAAATATAGCCTCAGGGGGACTGAAATAAGATTAGGAGCAAACAAAAAGGTTAAATTGCCATCTTGTTGAGGAGTTTAAACTCATACTTGCAATTTGCAAGTTGCAACCCTCCATCTAAGTGTTGTGGCAAGAGCTAACACAATCTATTGATTTTTATGAAGAATCAATAATCCTAAAAAATGTGATTTTGCTTCTGGATGCTGATAGGATACAGACAAAACTTAATAACAAACTCAGAAGAATGAAGAATTACTGAAATTAATAAGTTGCACCTCTGTGCACTATTCTTTGATATTCAAAGAGATAGAGGATTTCTGTGTGTTAGAGTGCAATAGTCAAAATAGAGGTACTAGCAAAAAAGTTAAGATAGAATAGTGGCATAAAACTGCCTTAAAAATCAAGTAACCAATACCGGAGGAAAAAAAACTATAGGCCACATCTTCATTACCTAATCATGGTTGCTAAGTGCCGACGGTATATTTTTAGTTCCTAAAATATGTATAATGTGATTTGTGATTTGCTTATGAGTCACTATATAATACCAGGGATGCTGTAGTTACCCGAGTCATCTCTTCTGCCACAAGACTGATCGTGCACAGCTAGAGTGGACTTAATAAGATGGAGCTGACCTCTATGGGAGTATCTTCAGTGTGATGCAGAATTTACACAGCATTTAAACTCACTGACCCAAAAGATAAATGCTAAACTCAGTGCACTCCTAATTAATTGAATAATTAATACCTATTCCCTTCCACTTAGTTTTTTTTTCTCTCTGTCACACAGCTAAGAAAACAGGCAGTCAGATAAATTAGTGTTCTTTCCACCCTTGTTTTATATACTTGTGTAGAAACAAACAACACTTTAGTTTATTTTTAATAATTTTAATTTAGAATTTGATTCATCAATATATCCCTGTCATATGTTGGTAGAGTTTAGCTGAAGTTGGTGGAGCTTTTTCAACATAAATATTGATTAATATAGTGATGAATAAAGCCTTTTAAACAGTGTTTTCAAAAAGCAGAGGTGATTCACACCACTAACTTTTTTTTAATGTTATTCTCAGAATGCTTTTCTCCTTATCTTCTAACGTCGAAGAAGAGAGAAAACTCCTCAAGAGAATTTATTCAAGAGCACCTAAGCTTGGGCTTCTGTCCTGAACCATTCCTTTGGTGGAGGGTATTTTTCACCACTGGCCATAGATTTAATTTCTTATCCTTAAAGTCAGTCTTTTCAGATGCACCGCTCCAGTATTGCTGCTATTAAAATCAACGGAAGCTTTACACCAATGATGAAGACTTTTGAAAAACATACTTTTTGTATCCAAGTTACTTCTTTTGCATGCATTCACAGAATCTCTTGAAATTACATCATCTCCTGTTTATTTTCCTTAATGCCTCTGCTTTTGCAGCTATGTGGCAAGCTGTCCATCCACTTGCACTAGTTGCAGGGAGTGGCACCAGACCACAACTAATCCACCATATCAGAGTGCAAATACTTCCTACAGATCAATCATTACATAATGCTCTCTCGACTCTGACTGTGAAAGATCGACAATCTGCATGAGTTTTACTCATGCAAAACTACTTGCAAACACTGTAGCCATCAACCAAGTCAACTATCTCACTTACTACATTTAAATTTTATACAAAAGAATCTATTTCAAGAGCCTTAGTGAAGTTCTGTGGATCTGGTTTATTATTATTTATTATTCTTATCATCATCATCATCATTCTTTTCAAATTTGCACAATACCATCAGTAAAATGCAACATGGTCTTCTACTATATTCCATAAATGCCCAGAAGCATGTCCGTAAGTCCCTCAAGAAAAGTACTTCCCCATGACTAGTGTCTATGTCAAGAAAACTCAAGCCTGATGAAGTAGATGCCTCAGAGCATGAGGCAGTATGTGCATGTGCCTGTTGACGCGGAGGTTACGGGACACTGCTACACAACCAATGTGATCAAGCAAATGCCGTTTATTTACGTATCTGAGGGTACATTTATACTATTCTATTGAGGGTACATTTATACTATTCTATTTTTGTGCACATTCCGTGTAGGTGTCATCTCTATTATGATTGGTAATTAGTAGCTATCACGCTCCCTTAGCATGCTTATGATTTGTTAAAGCCCTTTGTCCACGCTCCTTGACGTCTTCTCGTACATCTTCTTTGGTGTTCTGATCCAAGTCATGTACACAGTTTTTTCTTCCTCTCGTACCAGTTCTTTCCAGTCGACTCAACCGCAAACAACCTTCACGTTCCTTCTTCAAGGTCAGTCCATAGGCCTCTGCTACATGATTCTTGTCATGCAGCCAGGTCCTCATTTCCTGCAGCCTTTTACATCTGGCTCAGGAGGTGACCATTCTCTTCCAGAAACCGCTCCACATGTGAGGAGAAGGAACACACCTCCACACAATCCAATGTGAATCAAACTGAAGACGCTTTATTAAGCATAAGCTGTCCCTTTTATACATTTTGTACTTTCCCTGGCTGTAAGCATGTGCATTGCTATTCGTTAATATTACTAAACATACTCTTCTTTGATGTGTTGATTGGTCACTGCTCTGCCACTGGTCCTTCCTTAATTGGCTCCATCAGTTCTTGTTTCTTCTCCTCCGTGTTCGGTTCCCACCGGCTACTCCCTCAATTCTTGTTTGCTCAGCTACTGTTTTTCCTTATCTCTCCAAGGTCGGCTTGTTGACACTAGCTACATGAATCTTGTCACGCAGCTAGGCCCTCACTCCATACTCTCATACTTCTGGCTCATTACATGACCATTCTCCTCCAAAAACCCCTCTACAATTCCCCCTTTCTTTTCTTGAGCCAGAAAGGCCGTGTTTATCATCCGCTGCAGGGCCCTTTGCAAGCAGGAGAATAAACACGGTAATACAAGCATGATAATACAAATCACAAACAATCCCATCAATAGCATTTTAATCAATCCAACCAGCCATCCAGGAACCCATGCTGTTCCCGTATTTTCTGCGTGGTATCCATGAGCTCTTTGATCTGCTTATGAATTGACTTGGAGTGATCATTCAGATCCATGCAACACATCCCATCAAAATCCTGACATCCATGACCGTGCACTAATAATAAAAAGTCTATAGCAGCTCTATTTTGTAAGGTAGCATGTCGGATACCATCTACATCATTGGCTAATGTTCCTAAAATTCTAGAAGTTTGGTTAGCTCTTTTTGCAACCTAGCAAGCTAAATTTCACAATTGTGTTAATCCTTGTGCAGCATCGTTACATTCTATCCCTATGTTAGTGACACTTCTTTTTTACCTGGCCTTATGTAGGTTAGTATGGTTAGTATGACTTTTCGTGTAGGCATTAGTAGACTTAATTTACCTATGGTACACGGACCTCCCAGTTTCTTACTGGGCAACTTTGGCCAAGCCCTATCCCCACAAATTAGGAATAAACCCTTTGGTAATTTTTGCTTTCAGATCTGTTTAAGGGGACCCCCACTAGACATGTATGAAAGGGTTGTTCAGGCTGAGCTAAGGAGGCACAAAACTGTGTCGGGTTCAGGCTCCGCATCAGAGTCACTCAAACGTTGTGACTCCCCTTCCACGGTGTCAGCAGAAGGACTATCGGTTGATGACCTTTTGTCAGGTCCAGGATCCAAAGCAGGCTTAACACAGAAAAAACAACCCCTTGCTTCATCATGACTGCGCCTTTTGCTCCCTTTTCTGTACGTCCCATGCAAACCTTTTTTCACACTTCCCGCAGTCAGGGCACTGGATCTCTCGAGAGGTCAGTGTTCCGAGGCAGATCCTGAGTTGGCTCATGTGGTTCAGGTTGTTTTTGTAGCCGCAGCTTCACCCACTTAGCTGGTACCCATTTGGCTCCTGTATCTGTAACGACACATGCATACCCTCGACCCGACGTTATTAATTTCATTGGACCTTCCCACACACCAGTCACCCCATTTTTTACCATCACTTTGGCTTGTTCCTGTTCTTTCTGAAAAGCCTCCATACCTCCCTTTAACCCTGCACCATGTTTTACCGCTGGAGGTACAGAGTAGTCCTGTGGCAAGCGTAAAAAGTTTAGTACATAAAGCGCTTTACACAACCTGTCAGGAGGAGATAGCCCTGGCTCTCCCCCTTTTTGTTTTTGTAAAAGGTGTTTCAGAGTTTGATTCATGCGCTCCACAATAGCTTGTCCCATTGGTGAATGTGGGACACCCGTTACATGTGTTATACCCCACAGCTGGAAAAAGTCCTGTGTGGCGCGTGCCACATAGCCTGGGCCATTGTCCATTTTAGTCGTCTGTGGAATGCCCAGGGCCGCAATAGCAGAACGCCTGTGTCGTTGAACGTGTTTGCTGGATTCGCCTGTTTGCACTGTAGCTATAATCAAAGAAGAAAAAGTGTCAATTGTTACAGGAACATATTTTAACCTGCCAAATTCAGCCATGTGAGTTACATCTGTTTGCCAAATGTCCAAGGCCTGCAGTCCTTGAGGATTGGTTCCTTGTATCGGCGTAGGTTGCAGCAGTTGCTGACAATCAGGACACATGGCCACGATATTCCGAGCATCACTGTGTGACAAATGAAATTTTCGTCACAGTGCCCAATGTCCTTGATGAAAAAAATCATGTGACATACGTGCCTTCTGTTTAATGTCTGGCACCTGTACAGTCATTGCAGTAGAATTTGTGGGGTCAGAAACCAAAGAGTCCACTTGAGCATTGCCTTCTGCAATAAACCGAGGCAAATTAGTATGACTTCTTACATATAAAACATAAAACAATGCAGTTCATATTTGAATTTCTTGCCACAGAGCTCGCAGCAATTACATATATGCTCTATAACAGATCTATCCAATTGCTTTACAATGCCAGCCACATATGCTGAATCAGTAACCAAATTAAAGGGAGTGAGGAAATTTTGAAATACTTCTAATACAGCTCGTAATTCTACCACCTGAGGTGAACCCTTTTGTTGTACTACCATAGATTCCCACTTGCCGTCAGAATACCAGACAAGGCCCGCCTTGCCTGTTTTCCCAGATCCATCCATAAAAATAGTAATTCCATCCACAGGAGTGTCTGCGCACAACACTCCTGTGGCAATTGGAAGTTCCGCACTCAATTTTATAACAGGATGGGAGGGCAAGTGGTAAACAACCTGTCCCGAGAAATTCTCCATAGCTGTTTGCAAAGCAAAGCTATTAGCCATACCCCACTCAAAATATTGAGCTGCAATAGGAACGGTTAGTTCCTATTAGGAACTAATAGTTCCTATTAGTTCCTAATAGGTTAGTGATGCAGGATCTCTGGCCACAAGCTCCCGACATCGCATCTGTCCTTTGATGATAATCTGTGCCAATAACTCTGCAATCATGGGGACAGTTTTCTTTGTTCTTAAAGGTAGAAACAACTAATTCCAATACATGTAACAAATCTGATTATTCTGAATTCCATTGACCAATTATTGCATACGGAATTTGCCTATCAAACAAAGTGATAATTTGTATTTCCTGATTCAAATCAATACAATGTACAAATTTGGAATGTAGCCTGCTTTCTACTTCTGTAATCAGTTGCTGTACCTCTGCGCTTTAGTGTGTCATGGTGCTGTTAAAGTTGTGTCCCCTGCTAACAATTGGAATAGAGACTGCAATTGTGATGACGTAAACCCCAAGTACGGCCGCAGCCATAACTTGAGCCTTATGTTCCACAGTACCCACTTTTGTACATGCCTTTATCATAGCATTCAAATCTGGTTTTCCAGGTAAAGCTTCAATGATCTTTTGACAATCAGCATTAGCATTATCCCTAGCTAATTGTGTAACTAGAGTATCTTGTAAACCAACATCAAAAACTTGCTTTTCAACTGCTTCTTGTAGCCTCTCAACAAAGGATAAAAAGAGCTCCTTGGGTCCTTGTCTTACAGTAGTATATAATTGCATTCATACCCAGCACGCTTTTTTTTTGTTTTGTTTTGTTTTGTTTTGTTTTGTTTTGTTTTTTGTATTGAACGGATAAAAACAGCCACTCTATAACGTGTAGCGGATCCTGCCAGCGCTCCTTCCACTGGCCCAGTAATCCCATGGGATGACAGCTGGCAATGGCTACATATAAACTTACTGGTGTCTCTAAATCCACACGATGTACCTTTTTCTGCTGCATACCATTGACATATTGTGGGACTGCCCCTCATGCCCTGCAGCAACACCGTCCACTGATATCGTTGACAGGGCACCATGTTGTTCCTACTAGGTATTGAAAAAGCAAATTAGCATTTGTCAATTTCATGTAAAGGGATGGTGAAAAAACAATCTTTCAGATCAATAACCAAAATGTATAGTCTGCATCAATAACTCCTGGTAAAACAAATAGACCTTGCAAGGTTACACTAGGACGTCCGAGTAATAGTGCACTTAGCCCATTTCCAGTGGGTCCCACGGCATTCAGTGGCACCTTATGCACTCTGCTATTCTCTGTTGTGATTGTGGTTGCTGTGGTAACATCCAGCCTGGCACTCCCTGCGGTTCGGGCTGCGAGTTGACTGCTTAGGCCTGGAACTTGCTGGGAAGATTCATTTGTGTCAGCACACGGTTCCCTCCCACGTTCTTTCTCCAGTTTCCCTGCACTCTGCAGCTGGTTGTTATCAGCTGACCTTGAGCATTATACTTAGACCTGCACTGCTTCACAAAATGCCCCAGCTTCCCACAGCAATGACACATCAAAACAGAGTTATCTCTCGCACTCAGCTTTGACTTCTTAAGGCAGTTTTTCTTAAAGTGACCTTCTTGCCCGCATGTATAACAACGATGAACTACCTTAACTGCTGCCGCAAAAGTTTTTGCTAAATGCTCCATCTGAAATGTGGTAGTTCCTACTTTCCCGCAAGCATCCATTAGCTCGGTTAACGTGGGGTTACGATTTGCCATCCCTGCAATAACTTTCCTGCAGTCCTCATTTGCGTTGTCCTTCGCTAACTGTAACAACACTTCTTTAGCAGCCCCGTTTTGTATTTGTTTGTCTAAGGCAAATCACTCCCCAACTGAATGGCTCCCATTCTGGTGGGCCGCTTCCGTCCCCTCGATATACCAAGCAAGCCAATACCCCGCCACCCACAGCAGCCGCAGCCCCGAAATCACCGTCCACAAGTGCATGCTCTCTTAATTTTCTCCAGAACCTGGCCGGGTCCGGGACAGACACAGTAACCTGGACTGGCTGCAGCGTGAACAACTCCTCCACGCTACCTCCTGACTTTCCCGACCCTCGGGCTCTGCAGCAATTATGTCCCGCTTCCACCTCTTCAGAAAGGTCTATTAAGGGTGGCTCAGTCTCAGATTCGGGTAACGGGATGGTAGAAGAATCAATGTTCCGCTGCTGTTCCCTGGGTGGTGGTGGGGGGCTCTGGCAGCGCAGAGGGCGGTGGGGGGGGGGGAGTTCTGGCGGTGCGGAGGGTGAGGGTGGGGGGAGAGCTCTGGCGGCACAGTAGTGGGGGGGGGCTCTGGCGGTGCGGAGGGGGGGGGGCTAGCTCTGGCGGTGCGGTGGGGGGGGAGGCTCTGGCGGCGCGGAGGGCAAAGTCACTGTGAAAGGAGCTGTAGCCGCCTCAGCCGCCGCCTTTGCCTCTCTATCCTCCTTCAATCGCTCCAGTGAGTCTATAACTAATCTCCACGTCGTCAAACGACACAGTGGCGATCTTGTCCCTCCTTGAGGCAGCCTCAAACGAGAAGTTCCAGCGCTTTGCCACGTACTAACTTCGAAAGCAGTCTGCGCTGTAGCTGGCAAATTATTCTTTTTACACCATAATTTACAATTATTTACACCAATTATTTACATCAATAGTCTCCGGAGCAAATGCTCATTGTATTTTACCCCTCTCTTAGAGAGGATATGTCGGAGAAGCCTTACTATCACACTTTCTTCTTTAGAAATATTTTGGCCCATCTCCTTTTTCGCCGGCTGCTCACCTCACTGGGTGTCCCGTTGCAACATACTATTCTTTTCTTGCGAGTCGTCCTCCGGCTCGCCCCGGTCTTCAGTCCCGCTGAGCCGTACTCCAGCAGGTGTACCTCCTTCTGGGCTATTCCCCGAACTTGCCGTCGATCAGCGTCTCATCGGGGTCACCATCTGAGGAGAAGGAACACACCTCCACACAATCCAATGTGAATCAAACTGAAGACGCTTTATTAAGCATAAGCTGTCCCTTTTATACATTCTGTACTTTCCCTGGCTGTAAGCATGTGCATTGCTATTCGTTAATATTACTAAACATGCTCTTCTTTGATGTGTTGATTGGTCACTGCTCTGCCACTGGTCCTTCCTTAATTGGCTCCATCAGTTCTTGTTTCTTCTCCTCCGTGTTCGGTTCCCACCGGCTACTCCCTCAATTCTTGTTTGCTCAGCTACTGTTTTTCCTTATCTCTCCAAGGTCGGCTTGTTGACACTAGCTACATGAATCTTGTCACGCAGCTAGGCCCTCACTCCATACTCTCATACTTCTGGCTCATTACATGACCATTCTCCTCCAAAAACCCCTCTACACACATGTGCCAGCTGCAAAGGTTTCTTGGCACTGAAGTAGTCCCTGAAGCAAAAGCTTAGGATATTAGGAAATATAAAGACTGAGATAGATCCTGTATGGATTTCCCAGTAGCCCTTAACTACTGATGAATGTCAGTGCAATGAGAATTTAATAATTACCTGATTAATATGAAGTTCCATTAAAATACATGAATCTACTAAGTTGATAATGATTGATAAATAAATGCACAAACGTTTGCATGGTCAGGGCTATATCAAACCATGTAGCCTCTATTTGAAAGTAGAAATCAGTTTTACAGACATGAATTAGACTGTAATTTCAGTTGGTCTCATGTCAATCCAGTGGCTTCAGTTGAAATCTCAGCGCTGTCTGAAAGTACCCATGAAGTGCTCAGCTAGGGCACGAAGTGCTGCACTGAAAGTGCCCAAACTACAACCAACTCAAGACCAAAAGTGACCCTGCTGCAAATTGCCTCTCATTTTATTATGGAAAAAGTAAATTGCATCCTAACATTCTGTATAATGGAAAATATGAATGAAAATACAGAAAATCAGTGTGATATATTTCTGCTGCTATACCATAAGATCATTCACCTACATTCTGAAGCTAGTTTCTCCACATACCATGATATGAAACAAGAAGGCTCCAGCACCAGTAGCTCTAGCTCAAATTCCACATCTGGAACTGCTTAGTAATGTATATATAAAAATTATCTTGATAGACAACACAATATAATCCCACTCAGACAGCATTATGCTCCTAAGTAATGTTGCTGGCTCAACTCAATAATTCTAACACTATCGCTAGATATAGATTTTGTACTGTTATATTTGCCATGTCTTAGTTAAGCCTTTAGTCAAAGACTGGAGGCATTGATCACATAGAAGGACACATGTAATGAAGGAAGTGCATCTTTCCACAAATTAATTCCTCCTGCTGGTTTATGAATAGCTGATGTCCCAGTATAACAGAGAAATCCAAGCAGCTGTAGCAATTAGACATGACAAGACATTTTCCACATACTGTTTTGTCTAATGAACTGTCAGTGCGGTTTCCCTGACTTTTAATTACTGCACCACCCACAGTTAAGACAAGTTCACCTACCTCTTCTATCTGAGACTTAATTCATCTTCTCAAATGCATTCTTATTAAAAGTGCTGGGTCCCAGTTTGGACTTTTGCTAAACAATGTAATGTAGCAGAAAGGTAACGTTATGGTAAGCAGTATCTTTTGGAGCAGCCATTCTTTTTTACTTCAAAAGAACATTCATTTTCTTTCCTAATGGATCAAATTCTCTGCCTTCTCAAATCAATGAGAGTTTTCTCATCAAAAGCAAGTTCAGGCCTTATTTGACAAATGTTAAGCATTTCCCTTAGAATATCTTGGATAAATTAGTAGACTGAAAAGGAAAAAAACCTTGATACTGTGCTGTATCTAAGATACTAAGAAAATTCTCCTTAATAGTTTTGTTATATTTCATAAAGCTTAATTTAACTATTAAAAAATAGGTATTTCGTTGTGACTATGTGACCCAACATGCATTAGAGCTGAAGTCTGGCAAGTGTGGGAAATATAACTTTTTAGGTAAAATTATTCCATGAATCTGACATACAAAGCTGTTTGCATTATACTTTTTCAGAAATATTTTCCTTATTATCTTTTTCTGTATTTACTCTTTTATTAACAGGATTCTCACCAAGATGAAAACCACAGAATTTTGTATTCTTTTTGCCATCTGTAAAAGTCTTACATGATGTGAAGGATGTGTCTGTAGTAATGTTATAACACATACAATAAAAGAACATAAATCAATGTTGAAACAAGGCATCTGCAGACATAAGCTATAAGCATAAACTGTATAGTTTTTGGTAACTACAGTGCTCCAATAGACATGAGACCAAAAAAATTAACTCCAAAAGAAATTCTTCATTCAGAACAAAAGATTTCTCTCCTGATATCCCTTAGTATATATTTTGGTTCTAGGATAAACCTAAAGCAGGGTCAGTGCAAACCTTCACACTTAAATGATCTGTAGACACTTGCTTACTTATAGCCACAGGTTAAGGAAAGTTTGGGGAAATCTTACCAAGCTCAGCTTCCCACACTCACAGGCAAGACCAATTATTCTCCAGGATGGAAAGGCCAGTGATTCTGAGACAAACTAAAGTGCAATTAAAATTATAAACAGGAAGATTAAGAGAGCATGAGGTGGTCTCTGCAAGAGTATTTCAGGCCTGTGAAACCCTATCCAGAAATTCTTTATAAAGAAACACATGCATCGTCTCAGACGAAAATGTCAAATAATGACAGATATGAATATGTGTGTGTTTTCAGACAAGGGGGAGACTTTCTTAGAGGTGGTATGAACATTTGTGGTTGGTCATGGAGAGGAGGATGGTAAACAAAGCCATGGTACAGGGAGTCAAGGGGAGCCCAGGAATTCCCACAGTTAATGCAATGTGCTGAAGAAATCAGGCTTCAGCATGAGGAGTTGTTCTTGCAGCTGCCTGAACCAACACCTTTAAGCCATATGGATCAGTGAAAACATTAATCTGTTCTTTTAGGACTATACCAGGTAATGCTTGCTGAGGAGGTGTGGCATAGGGAAAGAAAAAAATACTTGGTGGCAGGAAGACTGAGCAATAAAGCTTATCCTGCTTCAATTTTTATGTTTAAAGATTATTAGCACTGGAGGAAAATAAGACCGTTTGAAAAACGGTGCTTAAAGATGGTTTTGCATCTTCTGTGAGGTGAGAATTTTATGTATATAGTATAAAATTTAGAAAGGAGATCATATCTGATACAAATTACTAGAGGTGCTCAGATGGTACCTTGTGTTCAAGGCATAACTACTTATATCTGCAGATACGGACCTTCCAATGTTCCAGCAAAGCAAACACTAATCCCATCTCATTTTGAAAAAGGAGGAGTTTCCTGCATTGCCTTCCTATCATTTGGGATCAGTGAGATTATCTACTGAGGAGGATAATCTAATGTAAATACTGTTTTGAAAGGGGCACTAATACTGTGACATCATATTTTATGAATCCAGAGAGGTTTTGAAAAATAATATCAAAACCTTACTGTTCCTTATTTCAGTTTGGAAAAATATCCATTAAATTCTCAGTAAAATAAAAGTCAGAAGACTTGAGTGCCAAAATATCTTTCTTGCTCAAGAGAGACACTAGAAAAAGATGTAATGGGATTAAAAGATCTAAAGTTACATGCACTGGTTGAGTGATCTTGGGTTTTTATTACATAACATATACTGAAACATGGAAACATTTCTTATAAATTGTTAGTTATAAACCACACAGACAGTCTTGATCAGAAAAATTCTTTACAGCCAACAAAGAAAATTAATTCTGCAAACTATATGGCAAACTGGGCTGTCAGCTACAGTAAATCTAGGCTAATCCCTCCGTGAAAACACTCGAGACTACATTACTTCTGTAGTGCTGCTCAATAATTGTACAAGTTCTGTACGGAGGTTCCATTGCGAATACAAAGAAAAATATGTCCTAAAAATAATGGTAATTTATGAAGTTATAAATTCAATTTTCACAGCGATGTCCATATAAACACAAAAAATCATATTTCATTAATTCTGGTGAAAGAGAAGAGGATATAATTTGCAGTGTTATAGGGTTTTTATTTTTGCATTAGTAAGAAATTCCTTATGATACTACATTTCACACTTTTATATTCCAAAGAACTGAACAAAATTTTGCCTTGCACTGCTAGTAAGAACATCTTAAAAAAACCTTGCATATCTTTAGGCAGAAAGAAGCTGCTATGCCTTTGCTCACTTTTTACCCATCTACTGTGCGGTTCTTCCAGAAATTAAGCCTACACCTTCATGATAAAACAAAGAAATAGAAAATCTAACACTTTGGTTGATTGGTTGTTTAACAGGAAAAGAAGACAAAGAAAATATCAGACCTGTAGCTTTTTCCAGGACATATTTAAACAGGACTAGGAACCATTTTATAAAAGCAAAAGAATGCTGTCTTTTAGATTGATGGAATAGTTTTACAGTTATTCTTTAATAAAATTCTGAGGGCTTTTTCCTTCATTCTAAGGTGAACATGTTTTTTCCTTGAATAACAAGAACCTTAGATTTGTGCCAAAATGATTTTAAGATATGGTCTTTTATCTTTTCACTGGATTACATCATTCCTTACATCTTCGTAACTATATTTAAAAGGCAGAATGCACACTTAATATGCAGAACAGTTGCTAGTAAAAAAAAAACAAGCCCTGAAAATACATGTTGCTTGATAACTCACAAATCTTGAAGGACTCAAATGCTGTGATTTATTTTACTGTCTCTTTATTTTCCATGGATTTGGTATTACCTACAGATCTCACCATTTATCTCCTAATATTAAATGAACTGCAGGGGCAGGGGAAAAAACAGCAACAGAATGGCTGCCTTTCTGGTTTAGAAATATAACTCACTAATCCTGCATTAGAAACAACACATTAATAATACTTCATTTCAGTACTTCAATACCGGGCCAGAAGGATGATCCAGGGAACTATAGGCCTGTCAGCCTGACCTCGGTGCCAGGCAAGGTGATGGAACAGATCATCCTGAGTGCCATTACACGACACATGCAGGACAATCGGGGCATTGGGGCCAGCCAGCATGGATTCATGAAAGGCAGGTCCTGCTTGACCAGCCTGGTCTCCTTCTATGACAAAGTGACCCGCTTAGTAGATGAGGGCAGGGCTGTGGATGTAGTCTATCTAGACTTCAGTAAGGCATTCGACACTGTCTCCCACAGCATCCTCCTAGACAAACTGGCTGCCTGGGGCTTGGATGGGTGGACTCTTCAATGGGTTAAAAACTGGCTGGATGGCCGAGCCCAGAGAGTGGTGGTGAATTAGGCAAAGTCCACTGGTCACTAGCGATGTTCCCCGGGGTTCAGTTCTGGGGCCGGTGCTGTTCAATATCTTTATAGATGATCTAGACGTAGGGATTGAGTGCACCCTCAGTAAATTTGCAGATAACACCAAGCTGGGTGGGAGTGTCGATCTGCTAGAGGGTAGGAAGGCCCTACAGAGGGATCTGGACAGCTTAGATAGATGGGCCGAGACCAACGGCATGAGGTTCAACAAGAACAAGTGCCGGGTCTTACACTTCGGCCACAACAACCCCATGCAGCTCTACAGGCTGGGGGAGGAGTGGTTAGAAAGCGGCCCGGTGGAAAGAGACCTGGGGGTGCTGATCGACAGCCGGCTAAACATGAGCCAGCAGTGTGCCCAGGTGGCCAAGAAGGCCAATGGCATCCTGGCCTCTATTAAGAATAGTGTAGCCAGCCGGTCTAGGGAAGTGATCGTCCCTCTGTACTCGGCACTGGTGAGGCCGCATCTTGAGTACTGTGTTCAGTTCTGGGCCCCGCACTTCAAGAAAGATGTTGAGGTGTTGGAGCGAGTCCAGAGGAGGGCGACCAAGCTGGTGAAGGGTCTGGAGGGTCTGACCTATGAGGAACGGCTGAGGGAGCTGGGGTTGTTTAGCCTGGAGAAGAGGAGGCTCCGAGGTGACCTTATTGCAGTCTACAACTACCTGAAGGGAGGTTGTAGTGGAGTGGGAGTCGGCCTCTTCTCCCAGGCAACTAGAGATAGGACAAGAAGACATAGCCTGAAGCTTCACCAGGGGAGGTTCAGGTTGGACATTAGGAAGAATTTCTTCTCAGAAAGGGTCATTAGACATTGGAACGGGCTGCCCAGGGAGGTGGTGGGGTCACCATCTCTGGATGTGTTTAAGAAAAGACTGGATGTGGCACTTAGTGCCATGGTCTAGTAGACATGGTGTTGTCAGGGCAATGGTTGGACTCGATGATCCCAGAGGTCTCTTCCAACCTGATTGATTCTGTGATTCTGTGATTCTGTGATTTTATACTTCTTGTTATAGCTAATTACTCACCTGTATCTTCTTACGGATGCTTACCACAAAAAAATCACAGTTTCCATACCTAATATTTTGCATACTAATCATATTTTGCATACCTAATTAAAGTTATACAGATGAGGACTACTATACAAATAATATTACACGTACTTAAGTGCTTGTTACAAGAACATAAAGCTCCTTTTCATAGGAAATACAACTGATAGCTTGTTCACATTTTCCCTCAAAAATATCAGTGCAAATCTGTACTATTTTGCCATCAAAGAAAGCCATTTAACCGATTTCACAGCAGAACAGCAAAGGCCATGTGGTATTAAAATGTATACTGCTGGATCTGTTACATCAGTAAGTTACTTGCATGGCTTATCTGCCTAATTCTCCTATCTCTGTTTTTCTCTTTAAGACCTTAAGTCACTTCCTGTCACTAAATCTTTTGTCAATGAGGTGAGAAGCCAATTGAGCACAGGTTTAGGGAACAGCAATAATCCGGAGTGAGACTGGACTACCGAGGGAGGGAGGGAGCAGAAAACTTCCGTCAAACTCATGGCCTCGGAAATGGTGAGTCCTCAACAAAGGTTCATTTTCCTCTTCAAAAGAGGAACATATTCACACCTTTACAAACCTCAGGGAAGAATCCAGTTAATGGCACACTTGATAGATGTGGAGAGCAGTAGCAGAGGAAACTAGTGCCATTCCCACCGTAAAGGACCTGCCTGCCCCCTTGAAAGCCCCCCATGGAGCTGCCCAGAGCAACCTGGCCCACAGCCTGGGGCAGGGGTTGCTCTGTGGAAAACAGCAGAGCTGTGACTCAGGGAGCAAAGCCTGCTATAGATCTCACAGAACAACAAAGTCTTGTCAGACCCCCTTCAGTTCCCACAAATCTGGGGTCATGCATGTTGGAGATGAGTGAAGGCAGACTCCATTAAGATAGTCTGGAGAAAGAGACATCATCTATATCCACGACAAATATATAGTTTTGAATCTCTATATCATCACAGTACAGTCTGTGCTCTAGACTAGCATAACTCGTATCAGTATGAGCTAGTCCTGGTCATAGTCTCCAAATGAAGCTGCTAGGAAATGGTGCCACAAATGTATAACAGAATGATATACTAATTCAAACAAAAGACATGAAAAAAATGTAACTCTAAATAGTTTAAAAAATGCTTCACTAAAAAATGAATCATCTTTTTAATTAACCAAGGCACTGGCCCAGACTTCTGTGAAAGCGATGGGCTGCCCTGCTCCCCTCACCCTGTTCCAGGAGCAGTTAAGTTGTCTAAGCACATAAACTTTCAGTGCTATTTCAGATCTTCAGGGTGTCAGACATTCACATAGTGCCAACAGATGTGGTAGGACTAGGAGACACCCTTACTCTTCTCGAGGTGGAGGACAGGTAAGAGGCCTGCAGTATCTAATGTGGCTTAGATACCTATGGTAAGAGCATCAAATTCCCACCACCTTGGGGAGAAGCCTGTGAGATAGAATTTGCTGTGTTGTCATCTCAGATTGGATGGAGACGCCAAGTGATTCTGATATTCAGTCCCTGGGGGAAAAAAACTCAACAAACCCAATAACTTCGGACTTCTATACAAATTGTGTAACTGCCTATGACAGTTTTCATATTAAATTCTTTCCTAGACATGCATTTTCAAAGCCATTTTGTGCAGTATTTGGTAGATTTAATGATTTATTGTATATAGACTGTACAAACTATATAATCACATAGCACAGAAGTACAGAATTTTGTTTTATGGGTAAATCAGTGTAAAATAGTTTATTTACAGTTATTTTAAAGACTAAGATTTCTGAAGAGTTTGAGAGAAAGTTATCTGTTCAGGAAATGCAGTGATTTTGAATTACATTTGATCAAACGAAGCTGCATTCTAAATCAGATTTAGCAAATCTTTAAGTGAGGATTGTTCAAAGTTTAGAGTGGAAAGGAATCAGAGCTGCATTAGAGGATGGGGCTACAATGAATTCTTCTCATAGCAAGAACTTAGGTTTGGATTTCTGCCATCTCCCTCTCTGATTGTTGGTTTTTCATGTAATTTCAGCCTTGTGTGAAACAAGCAAAATAAAAAAAAAACACAAACAACAGATCCTCTAGGAGGAGATTAAAATCAGCAATTTGTTCGATATAGACTAAAATTTAAGACTATTGACAATGGAATCTGCAGATTAGTTGGGAAATCCAAGTTCTCTTTGTTCTAACTACATGAAGGAACCACTTTCTTGACTACAGGACTCTTGAGAATACTGTCCTCTGATGTTCTTCTCCTGGCTTGGGGAACCAAGTATATTGCTCAATACCATGTGTGATGCATAGTGGCTGAAAAAAACTCATTCAGTTTCAAATGACTGAGAATGGATAGTTCTTTCCCATTTATTTCTTCTAAACACATTTAAATTACATTATTTGAAATTTTGGTTTTATATAAGGCAAAGGGAAGATGCAGATAAAATCTACAATAATCTTCTTCCTATATAGGTTGTCCTTAAAAGACTGCCTGAAATAATAAACATATAGCTGAAATTGAATATTTTTTTGTAGTCTTTGTATGGAAAGCCAAGGTCACATTAAGGTGGAAAACAACATAGAAATTGAGGTGGAAACTTTTTAAGAGTTTAAATTAACATTATAATGAAGTACAAAAATAGATTTAAGCTCCTTCATCTACAGTATCTATATTTCAGTCTTATGTAGTGTTTTTCATTCAGAAGCATCCCAGAGAAATTCTGTGGAAACATCAAGAAGTAGGTAGAATTTCCATGTCCCTTTAGTAATGAAGGAAAGCTTTTGTCTTTCTGGTGTTTCTCTAGGTGGTCATTTCTCAAATGGTTGGGGTGTCATGCTGCCCTGTAGGTTTATACTTAAGTCCATGGACACATGGTTCTAATGATTTTTAAAGAATTCTGAGGAATTTTTTAACATTAGTCAGTAGTTTGTAGCAGTAGCACATATTGTGCATTAATAATAAACATATTTCCGTTTCCAAAACAGCTATTGAACAGCATGTGTTCTTCTTAAAAGAATAGATTGGGGAAAATGTTATACTAATTGCTCTGAAAATAATAATGAAAAAGGTACATAACAATGGCAATGAAGTTGAGTAAAAGGCAATTATTTACTGAAGCAGGGCCTTAATTCAGCAGACCATTGGTAGAGAATTTCAAAGTCATTTGTACATGAGTGAGTATATGGTGGGTCAGAATTTATTTAGGTTACAGATTAAAGAGAAAGGGTGAGGAAAAGAGATATGTTCCTACTGAAGTGATGAGACTTACTCTTGTTCATTAGAGCATCAATTTTTCTCAGTTTAAAAGCAGATACAAGCTATTGAAGTTTTAGTGAATGCATCTGGCCATGACCACTCCGACTGACTTTCAGCACTGAGTGAAGCAATCAGGAGTCACCTGGAGGAAGTCAGGCGCCATATCCAGTCACAGGCAGTGTTAGATGGTGAGCCGACTTTGGAGGGCTGAATGTCCTTCAAGACATGGCATTATCTCTCCTTTGGTCACAGAGGACAATTTTAATTAGGACAGCTGCAACCAGATCAGCTAGCCTCCCATTCTAGACAGGTGTCTCTTGTGAGAGAGAATGATACCAGTCTCTCTTTAGAGCCCACAGTTGGGTGGCCCATGTGTTTTTCTCTAAGCAGGTCCAACTCTATTATCTGACATGAATTAGGGAAGACCTCTTCCTGTCTCTGTTCTGTTGCTTTTATAAGGAAGATGACAGAGCTTTAAGGACTATCTAGTTTTTTGTTCTTTTACCATGAATGAACTAGAAATAACTCGATGTGGTGTTTCACAGCTACACCACTATTATTATCCTCCATTTTTTCTGCATTCTGTAGACTGGTATGCAAAGGATCTTTTGCTGATGTTCTATGATAGTGATGTACTGGGTCACTAACGAGAGAGCTGTGGAGGATCCACATCCCATGTGCTCTGGATCCCTGAGAGACTCCAGGAGTGGGGCTCCTCCATGAGGCGGACGACCCAGAAGCCACAGTGACCCAACCAGCAGTAGGGTAGAGCCCTCACCAAGAAAGGCTCAGCCCTGTGGCACCTGAACACAGCAAGCAGGGCAGGGCTGCTGACAGTAACAGGTTGTACCAGCAGTCCAGTGACCTTCAGACAAACTTAGAGTGGCAAGTCAGGTCCAACGTCCATCCAAGAAGTCCATCCAACAAGTCAGGAACAGCAGAAGGTAGACATCGGTCTGGAGGCAGCACAGCCCAAGCAGGGAATGGGGGCCCAGCCTGAGCTGAAACAGGGCTCCCAGGCCATAGGCAAGGGAGTGGAGGAGCTCTCTGGTGAAGTCAGTCAGGGCCATTAGGACCTTCTTACTGCAGTGAGCAGCAGTCCATCCTTACTGTCTCCAGGCCCTGCACCTCATGCCTTTTAACTCAGGCATTGCTCACAGAGAAAGGAGAGATGCAGCAGGTATAAATCAGTTGGTCTGCAGTGTAGAGAGCCAAGGGCCATTATTATGATCTATTCTTTCTACTACAGGAGCAGTTATGGACCAAGACTCCACTGTTCTTGACACTGCAGAATAGAGCTCTTCCACACACACGTCACGGCTCCACTTCATAAGGAAGGTAAGGAAAAAAGGTATAAAGGTGGAGAAAGATGGGTGAAATGTATAATTCTGTGCAATGAACAGCACTCACACCAGCTCCTGTTTAAATGGCTAATGAGATTTGCTCCGTTTTTCTTTGCTCCCTCCCCTGCCTGAGGTTCTTGAAGCCAACTGTGGGAGCTCTGAAATGTTGAAGAGAATCCAATTAACTCTCATTTTTCTCATTTAACTTGACAATTTAAGTGGCTTCACTGTTTATAATGTGTATGTTTATATATATATGTGTTTATCTCTATGTACTGGTGATGTCTTTAAATAATTGTACTGTGTTGTTTCTTTTGTTTTTTTTTTTTTTTTTTATTTGTTTGTTTTTTTGTCTTTTCCCCAGTAGATTGTCTTTCTGATTTCTGGTATGAGAAATCTTTTGGATCATACAATGTAATAGCTCTTCCAGAATAGTCTTTCTGTCCTTGAGTGCTAAGGTCTAGTAAGATTCTCATTACAAGATATTTCCAAGTTAGTCAGGAAGTGGGGGAGAGCAGTGATAATCAATTACCAGGGCAAAGTAAACGTTGCCTTCTGACCTTTTATTACAAGAACATAATTCACATCACTTACCTAATTTTTATGACTGACCCTGTCCTGTCTACACATAGTTCAACTAATTGGATATGACTATTTCAGAAGACTTCTGTATGTCTTACTGTTTTCTTATGACAAGCTCTGGGTTCAATTAAATTAAAATGACTGTGTTTGTCTTGTCTCATTTACTTTGCAATGTTTAATTAGGTTGATAGAGAAATAATGTCAGTCTGTATGAAAGGTATCTGTGTGAAAGACATTATACTTACCCATATTCATACTTATCTATATTCTGTCCCTGTGAAGATATGATTTTTGAGTGGAAGCTTGCTATTAATTCTCAACTGTCAATACAGGCAGATTGAAATCCATCTACACTCAAAAAATTTTAGCCTATTCAAGCATTGCCAACCAAAGCCATTCTGAGATGAATTACTAGTGACATTATTATTTTTTAGAACACACAGAATTGGTTCTGAAACGAACAGGGAAAAATGAAACCATTAAAGCGTTAAGCTTTGTATATTATTAAACATGGTTACAAGCCACATGCCTGGGAAATAACCAGAAATAACATTTTCTTCACCAAGTTAATGCCAGTATCATTTATCTATATGCAAAAGGAGGAGGAAAAAAGGCACAGAGAGGACTAGGGACAAACTACAGGTGCAGTCTGCCACATGTACACACAGCTGTAAATTTTTTTGGTTGCTTCATATGTAGGTATGAGGTTTGAGTGTAAAAAGAGATCATATTGATCATCCTTTGGCCTTAATTTGGGGACTTCCAGAGCTAGCAGAGTGAGCCAATGTAATACTAGCTAAGGACAAATTCATCTCAGTGGGAGCTATGGCAGTAATATGCACCACAGATAAAGAACATGAGAATATACGAGATGTATTGCTAAAATGAACTTTTATGTGACTTTTACAGTTTTCAAGTACTGTTGAATGAAAAAAATGTGTTCATATGAATGTTCATGGATAATTAATAACAAAGATTGGAGGCATCATGTAGTGAACTGAAAGTTACCAGCCAAATCAAACTTGGCAAGTACATTTTTTTCTAGAGGCTAAAGTACCTATTACTAGCTAATAATATTGGCTAACATACTGCTAGTAAAATACATCACTAATTAATAGCACAGAGTGAAACTTCAGACCTTTGAAACGATGGCATAACTCATTTTGACTTCAGTATGGTTAAGATTAATGGATACCTCTTCATGTAAGTAACAATGAAATAAATACATAAATAAATAAATTCCCTATTACATTGTCAAATCTTTGTCAAATTCACCTGCACTAAGCAATAATTTATTATCAACTACTCTCTGCATTGAAGGAGGTTTCTGTGTTCAAAAATGGGCCAATTACTGAAGTCACTGACAGCAACCACCCATATTTCTTCACATTTCTTCATCAGTGAGTGTGGAAACTTACTTCACTTCTCAGTGGTCTGGCATTCAAACAAAAGTTTAAGCTGTAACCTTTTTACAGTCCTTTAAATTCATTTTCACCAGACAGAAGGTTCTGCCATATGCCTCACAAAAAAAAGGGGAAAAAAAATCACCCTTTCCTACCTCATTTTTTTTCTGCAAAAACATATGTGGTTGTATGTTGTGGCCAACATATTTTGTAATTGACAGTGATATAGATTTAACAGGCAAGAGGGACTACCTCATTGGTAAATCCTGTCTCATTTATACACAAGTTTATTGATCTGACAGGTCACCCAGCATATAAATTTAAAAGTGCTGCAGCATTAATTTCTCTAAAATGCACAGACACCTCCCCCTTTGTGCTTAAGTAGCCATCTGAGGCCACACAGGAACGGTCATGGTGCGGTTAAGTCTCCGGTTATTCCAGCCTTGCAGAGGCCATCTTGTGCTAAATGGCTAAGGCATTTGTCTCGCTGTGATGAATTAAACAGATGACATGGAGCTGGGAGCATGCAGAGGGAGCTTCATTAGGCTAAACCCCTCACATTCTCACCCATGCCATAGGTAGCTCTGACAAAAAGTTAGAAGCACAGAGATTTAGGTGCTCCTTCAGGATGTGAACTTATTACCCGTCTCAGGAGAGAAATGCAGTAAGAATATAATACTTCCTAGAACAGCACCAGGTCAGCCAGCATGGCCTCGAGTGTTATGGTGAAATCTTAACCTCACTGAGTGCAGAAGGAATGTTTTCAACAATAAACTCAGATACTGGGTTTGGTAGGGGAGCTGATGCTGTTTTCCTCATCTCCAGTGTTCTTTTCCCCTTACACGTAATTGCATACAGCAGCAGATTGTACTGTCAGTTTGCAGCTCCCTTCCTCCCTCTAATACTTATCTCTGGTACTAGCAAAGAAGAAAGATAAATATTGATTTTCAAGAGGGTGGCTTTCCTCTTTCATACAGCCCATAACTGTCCTTTCTAACATCTTTCATCATATGACCTGACACCTGCCTGAAAATAGACCTGTCTACTCCTGTGTGTCAGACAGGGCATCAACACAGACAGACTTTTAAGAGAAGAAAAGAAAAAAAAACACTGAGGAAAAAGGAATGATGAATGCTACAGACCTAGAAGAATCCATCCAGTCAGTCTGTTAGTTTCTTGTCAAATCTCATCAGGGAAGAGATT